>NW_006292094.1:2024597-2029106 GCF_000327345.1 Myotis davidii | reverse complement strand
TTCTTGCCCTTGGCCTGCGCGTGGAAACGCGGGGCTTCTCCCAGGACCGGGCGCCGCTCGGGGCCAGGCCCACAGCACGGCCGGGTGGAGAGGAGGCGTGCGGGAGGGCTCGAGTCTGCGGGAAGAGACAGGCAGGAGGGTTAGGGCCCCTCAACACTGTGCCGCCCCGATTCATCTTTTAATAAAAATTCCATCTTAATTAAACCAGTACTTGGTGAACTTAAGAAGGTTCCAGCCACCCCAATCAGCCCAGCACTCCCACAGCAGTCACTATACCCACTTCACAGATGAGCAAAATGAGACCGTGTGTGTGTGTGTTGGGGGAGAAGCACTGTTCAGAGCTGTTTCACCCCCAGATGGACAATACCAATGAGCTCATCACCCAGCAGCCAGGCTGGGGTCAACCCACTTCTCCATCCCCATCAAATCCTTCCAGGTCCTCCAGGGGCCACTCTGGCTGCAGTCTGTCCAAAGGCCACAGGGGCATTGGATTTTGGGGGAGAATGTGTGTGTGGGGGGGGTGTAGGGGGGGGGGTCGAAGACTGCTTTTCTCTGCAATTTTTGTTCAAAAGCAAAGCAGAAACGGCAACAGAAAGACTGAGGTCCGGGGATCCCGTGACAAGAGGATGAAAGGCAATAGAGTCCAGTCTGGAGCCCGGCGCCGGCCCTTCCTGGCTGGGATGGGTGGGAGGGCTGGTCACTTCTCTAGCCCGTTTCCTCGCCTGTGAAATGGGACATTGCTTAACTCGCACAGCTGCTGGAAGAGCTGTGGCTGCAGTTTCTAGAATAGGGCCTGGCGCGAAGTATGTGCTTAATAGGCAACTAATAATATCCTGATATTGAGGTTCCAAGGAGACCGAGGCTACAGTTCTGTGCCTGCCCCTTCCCTTTCCCACAGGAAATGAAGACATCCTTTATAAGCAAGGTGACTTTTCTAGGACATGCACCTTTCAGGATGCATTTCTTAGGGAACTTTGCCCCAAAGGAGTTGGAGAATATTAGGATGGTCTTATTTTTTAAAATATGTTTTTATTGATTTCAGAAAGGAAGGGAGAGGGAGAGAGAGAGAGAGATAGAAACATCAATGATAAGAGAATCATTGATTGGTTGCCTCCTGCATGCTCCCTACTAGGGATCAAGCCCACAACCCAGGCATGTGCCCTGACCGAGTATCGAACTGTGACCTCCTGGTTCATAGATTGATGCTCAACCACTGAGCAACACCGGCTGGGCCAGGATGGTCTCTTTGAAAGGATCTGGTTGCTGGCCATGCACCCAGGTGGCCTGGGGCTGAGGCGAAAAGGTCATCTTTCCCACCTCCTCCTCCTCCATCCCAGGGGCAGTTCCCGGGGGCAGCCTGGGGGTGGGGGGTGGGTGATACTGCATGAGTCTGTGCTGTTGCTCACAGCGTTCCTGGCAGGTGCTCATTAATCGCAGGCACTCCCTGGCACACGATGGTCTAATGGTGGGAGAAGAATGGCACCCCAGGGCATGGCAGGCTGCTGCAGGGACCACTCCTCCCACACCCAGCCACGGGGTTCACTGTGCTCTGGGCACATCAGGGGGTTCAATTACTACTGAGGCTAATGGGAGGGAGGGCAGGAGAAAATGAAGAGGGAGAGGCGATGAGGAGGCAGGCACGCCATGGCCGACCCTCCCCGGGCCCAAGGGGAAGGCCCCAGGCACTGAGGGGGAAAACCATGGAGGGGAAGACCTCTCTCCGAACAGAAGCCACTGACCCATAGAAGACACAACACAAGGAATGAAGCCGAGGTCCCACATAAGAAAAGGAACTTCGGGAACAAGAGCCATTCCTCCATTTGTCAAACAGTACGGGGCACCTAGTATGTGCCAGGCACTGGAAACACAGCAGCCACCTAGGCAGATGAGGGGCCCACTTGGTGGTGCTGACATTCCCGACTCCCTTAGGCCTGGGTGACGACGGGGCCCCAAGGCCCCAGACTCAACCAGGGACAGGACATGCTGGGGTCCAACCCCAACAGGTCCAGGGGTCCCCAAAGGTGTGGACGGAGTCGGCAAAGAAGGAATGACACAGAGACAATGTTCAGTTGATCAGCAGCCTAGCCAGGACCTCTAGCCAAGTTCTGGTCTGGATCTCCAGCGAAGTTCTGGTTAGGCTCCCAGCCAGGTTTCTGTGTCCATGTACTCTTGCCAGGTTCTCCAGCCAGGTTCTCCAGCCAGGTTCTGTAGCCATGTTCCCTCGTTAGGTTCTCCAGTCAGGTTCTGTCCAGGTTCTCCAGCCAGGTTCGGTTGCCAGGTTCTCTAGCCAGGTTCTATCCAGGTTCTCTAGCCAAGTTCGGTCACCAGGTTGTAGTCAGGTTCTCTTGCCATGTTCTATCCAGGTTCTGTAGCCAGGTTCTGTCTCTAGGATCTTTTCTGCTGGGGAAGGGGTTAAGAGGTTTTATTCCCTCCCTAACTTCAGGGGAAAATCCCTACCTGGGGAAACAACCTTTCTCAGAGAGGTGACCTTGGTTAAAACACATAGTGCCAAGAAGGTGAGAAAACATATTAAGAACAACAGTATGCCATATATGCCAGGTCCCTTGAAACAGCAAGGATGGACCGGCTCCCGGCAAGGACAGAAGGTGATGCCCACGTAGCCAGGTCCTGAGGGAGGAGAGGGGATATTCCAGGCTGAGGGAACCCTAGGGGCAGAGCGGGGGGAGCCAGCCTTTGTGGGGAGAGTAAGTACTACGGTTGGCGTGGCGGAGAGTGTCTGAGGTTGGGCAGCCCACGCTTCATAGGGGCGAGGGGTGAGGTTGCCATCAACATCACAGGGACCAGACACGAAGGCCCTAAATGCCAGCCCAAGAGGCTCAGATTGCACAGCATGGGGGACAGGGAGCCAGGAAGGGCTTCCAGCCAGGCAGCCAGCATTGCCCGCGAGGGAGGGGCCCCCGGCAGCGAGGACCGGGACACAGAGCCAGGCTGCGGCCAGCTCTTAACCACAAGGGTAAGCAAGGGCCCACGGAAGAGCTAGTTCATTCGGACAGAAGTCAACGAGCGGGGAAATGCCACCGGTGAAAACCACCAGGAGAGGCAGCCCAAGGGCTCCGTGCAAGCATGCTACGGCCCCGTCCGCCCAAGCCACCAGCTCCTGGACGCCGCCTCCTCCTGCGTCCCACAGGCCCATTCTCTCCAAGGTCCCCGGAGCCGGCAAACTCTCCAGGAAACATTAAATACGACCACAGATCAAAGCCCTTCGGAGCCCCAGAGACCACAAGCCACCCTTATTTGATTATTTTGAGCTGCCCTGACATCACTGTTGCTTTTCCAACCTTATCTCTTAATCGGAGTTTCCATACCAAAGGACTTGGGAATTCTAAGCAGATGTTCCTTCAGAGCGGCCTCAAGATGGAAGTGGATGCTGGGCTGGGCAAAACACTGCTTTGTTACTATAAGGGGAAGAGGCCTGCAAAGCCAACTATATGTTAGGGTGCACTGCAGCCAAGTCACCAGCGAAGTTTACATATTTGTTTAATCTTGATGATATGATCCAACTTCCTTCAGGGAGTGAGAGATAAACACTCTTTTTTCCCCTCTCTGCGGCCAGAGCCCTGATGTGCGTTAAAGAAAACAGAGGGAACACGTTTCTAAGAAGATGTGTTACTTACACAAGGTGAAAATCTTAACATAAAAGATCAGGCAACCTCCAAATTGTACACCCACACCTGCTCTTAGCTCAGCCCAGGGAGAGTGGCATCTGAGTTGGGAGATGTCCACGGAAAACCCGGACTTCAGCCTTTAAATCACTGCAGGAGGACAGAAGTTTTCCCACTGCAGACACAGCTGATTCTCACAGCCAGTTGGCCTGGAGGTCAAATCCCCCCAGTATCAACTACAACAATCAAGGCTTAACTACAACAAGACTGCGCACAAAGACCACTAGGGGGTGCACCAAGAAAGCATAAAAAATGCGGAGACAAAGAAACAGGACAAAATTGTCCATGGAGGATATAGAGTTCAGAACCACACTTTTAAGGGCTCTCAAGAACTGTCTAGAAGCCGCTGATAAACTTAATGAGATCTACAAGAAATCTAATGAGACCCTCGATGCTATGATAAAGAACCAACTAGAAACTAAGCATGCACCGACTGAAATAAAGAATATTATACAGACTCCCAACAGCAGACCAGAGGAGCGCAAGAATCAAGTCAAAGATTTGAAATGCGAAGAAGCAAAAAACACCCAACCGGAAAAGCAAAATGAAAAAAGAGCCCAAAAATATGAAGATAGTGTAAGGAGCCTCTGGGACAGCTTCAAGTGTACCAACAGCCAAATTATGGGGGTGCAAGATACTGAAAACCTATTTGAAGAAATAATGACAGAAAACTTCCCCTACCTGGTGAAAAAAATAGACTTACAAGTCCAGGAAGCACAGAGAACCCCAAACAAAAGGAATCCAAGGAGGATCACACCAAGACACATCATAATTAAAATGCCAAGAGCAAAAGACAAAGAGAGAATCTTAAAAGCAGCAAGAGAAA
>NW_006292094.1:2018496-2024457 GCF_000327345.1 Myotis davidii | reverse complement strand
AGAAAAAGGTAAAGATACAAATTATGAACAACAAATATGCATCTATCAACAAGTGAATCTAAGAATCAAGTGAATAAATAATCTGATGAACAGAATGAACTGGTGATTATAATAGAATCAGGGACATAGAAAGGGAATGGACTCACTATTCTTGGGGGGGGGGGAAGGGGTGTGAGAGATGCGGGAAGAGACTGGACAAAAATCGTGCACCTATGGATGAGGACAGTGGGTGGGGAGTGAGGGCGGAGAGTGGGGTGGGAACTGGAAGGAGGGGAGATATGGGGGGAAAAAAGAGGAACAAATGTAATAATATGAACAATAAAGATTTAATTATAAAAAAAAAATCACTGCAGGAGACGCTGCAGCCACACTATGGAAAGCTCGGAAAGGACAAAAACTGCCTTGGTCTCCCCACTTGCACATTGCATTTTCACGTCCCCGAGAAAGCACAGAGAGAGCCCAGCGGGAGTTCTGGCACATAGTAGATGCTCACTAAATGTTTTTATTTTCTAAATCTCAGCTTGAGAGGCAGTTAGAAAGGACACAGGCTTGGAGACAGACAGACCTGGTTTAATTCCGGTTTTGTCATATCTTAGCTGTGTCATCTTGAGGTACATGCTTAATGTCTCTGGGTCCCCCCAACCAGACCTAGAAAACCGGTAAGAGTCATCGGCATGCTGCAAGATTGCTGAGAAAAAAGGAGGCCCACTCGTCAGATACTCAGTATGTGGCACATAGTAGGTGCTCACTAAACACTCGGTCTCTTTTTAAAATCACCTTATTAGAGAAAAGGTTTTTTTCCCCGGGTCAGAGATGCCTACTGTGGGCCTGGGGAATACGTCCTGAACGGTTTCTCCCAGAGGGCCAGCGACCGTGGCCAGGAAAGGCCTCTTGCAAACCCTGGGGTTGCTTTCCCTTGATGTCCAAGGACACAGGCCTATTTTAAAGCCATCCCAGCAGCGTCCCAAATGTGCACTGGGCCACCTCCTGAATGGATCCCGCTCCTCGCCCCAGCCCAGCCCAGCCCAGCCCGGCCTTCCTTTGCTCCAAAAAGAGCCGGGAAATGGCGTTTACCGCCCGAGCGGGGCAGGCAGGAAGCCACAGCTCCTGCTCCTCTGGCCGCCAAGATGACAGCTTCCAGCGCGTTGGCATTCGAGCAGATGGCATTCGACTGAAATTTTCAGCAGATTCTGCTCCACAGGGGGCGAGAGCTGCCAGGGAGCCCAGTCTAATCTGCACCCTCCCGCACCCAGCCGTGGACAGAGCCCTGATCACCCAGGCACGGGCCTCGTGTGCTGGGTGCAGTCTTCAGGACAACCCTTCAGGGTGGGTTTATCCCCTTCATTTTCCAGATGAAGAAACTAAGGCTCTGAGAGCAGCAACACTGGGCAGGTGCGCCCTCCTCCCAGGCAGCCCCGTGGGGGCCCCGTCACAGGCCTTGAAAGCTGTGCAGGCCTCTTTCCCGGAAACGTACCCACAATCCAAGCACCATTTGACATGGGGCCTCCGGGACCTGCCTGACATCCCGCGTCAGCCTGTGGAGCGCAGGAGAGAAGGCTGTGATCCAAGCGACATGTGCCCAAGTCCGCCATGCCAACCAACAGCGTGGGCGGTAGGAAGCCACATGGTGCGTGCGTGCGCATGTGTGTGTATGCGTGTGCGTGCATATGTGTGCGTGTGCGTGTGTGGTGGCATGTGCATTGGAGAGAAAAGGCGAGGCTGGTCCTGGGCAGGGCTCCCCACCGCCCGAAGCAGGGCAAGGATGTGGGTCCCCGTTGGCCCCGAGCGCGCCTCTCCCATTGGACGTGGGCTAGAACAAGAATAACCCACGCTCCTCACCCTGCCAAGTGGGGCAGCGGCATGTGCCCAGGGGCCATCGCCAGCTTAATGGGACTTTGTTCTCTGCCTCAGAGGCCTGGTCAGCCAGCACCCCGAGTGGAAAGGGGCCAGCCCGCGCTGGAAACTGCCACCCGCTCCCCTCCCCTCCCTTTTGCAAACAAAACCCTCAGTGCGGTCACCTCAGTGCAGCCAGTGACACTCCTGTCGGCCGCGGGGAGGCCGGGCAGGAGGCCAGAGGTCACCGACGCTGCTGCTGGGAGAAGCCGGCTCCTTCCAGGCCAGGCCGGCAGCCTTTCCGCTCAAGTGGGCTGGATGCACGAGTTCCCAGGGCGTGAGGTCATCCCACACCCCCTCAAAGAGTGCTCAGTGGCACCGGGATTCCCAAGCCTGTCCGACCCCCTGCTGGGCCCCTCCTGATAACCAGGCCCAGGAAACTCCAACCTCAGAGTCAGGGATGCGGGGGGAGGGGGCTGGGAACATGCCCTCATTCTTTCCCGAGTACATCACTTCCTCCTTCAGCTGACATTTAGGAAACATCCACTCCGTACTAGGGCCTGTGCTAGCTGCAGGGACATGGGTCCCGCTGAGCCACACATAGTCCCCACCCCCACCGCCAGGGACAGTACAGACACAGGCCGCACAGGGTCGTCAGCACGAAGGACAGGGGCCCAGGGGACACTTCTCAGAGAGCTACCCTGCGGAGAGGAGAAGTGACTGGGACGATGACAAAAGATGGGGAAGCATGTTCGGGCAGAGGGAACAGCACCAAGGCCAGGACGTGAGGACAAGCTGAGGGCATTTGGGGAACTGCAAGGCCTTCAGGGCAGAAGGGAAAGGGGAGAGTGGACAGGGAGTCAGGGGTCGCATAACAAAAGATCTCAGAGGCAAGGCAAAAGAGGTGAGGCGCCTCAAGAAGGCTCTGAGGGCCACTGACGTGTTTGGAGCAGGAGAGGAACCCCGAGAACCCACCTGTCTGAAGAATGAGATTAAGCCCCGCATCTTCCCATAGAAACTGTTCCTTCCTTCTCCCCTATCAAAACGACCCCGCACAGTGGGAGACACACGCTCCAGGTTTAAAGGGCTGGCCCCGCCCTGCCCCTCAGCACCAGTTTCTCCTCCGGGCAGCCCCAGCCAGGGGCAGCTGCCTGCGGAGTCTGCCAGCTTTCTCCTTCTCTTTGCCTTGAGGGGAGCCACTCCCCGGGCTGGGTGGTGCCCAGAAGCCTGGCTGCTCACTGACCTCGGCCCCCGGGGAGCACCCGCAGGCCCTGTCCAGACCCTGGCACAATAGAGCCACACCCCTGCTTTCCAGGGTCAGAGGCAAGGCTGCTCTGCACACCCCTGCACTCACTCCGGGAGCCCAGGAAATGTTCCGCAGGCCCCACCGCCAGGCAGTGTCTGCCAGCCCCGGGGGCGGGAGCCCACCTCTGTGGCCCTGGCAGTGTGTGCCAGGGGCTCGCCCGCAGCCATTCGCCACCCCTGCCAGGACGCTTCCAGATGAGGAGCCCAAGGCCCCGAGAGGCGGGTGTCCTGCCAGGGGCCGCCCAGCCCGCGGAGCCAGTGCCTGTGTCAGTCTAGTTCAGTCGGATCCCGAAGGCTGCATCCTTCCTCTTTCATGCCTCCCTGCCCCCCCAAGGTCCCTCACTCACCCCCCGACCCACAAAGAAAAAAACAAGACTATGTATGTACAAGTAGCCTAAGCCACCTTCTGGCGAAGCGGGTGAGCCGGGCCCTGCCTTGGTCTCAGGGAGGGGCAGGGCCGGGCGTGGAGATCATCAATCAGCTTGTTCTGAGCTGCTCAAAGGCCTTGGTTTGGTGGAACTTGGGATGAACAATAAGCGAGGCGTCTAAAAAAGGGGAGCGGTGACCGGTTAGGAGGGGCAGGGGAATGGAGCCCCGGGGGGCCGACATCCCTGAGGTCTGCAACAGGAATCGCGGTGGGGCAGGGTCTGAGAGGCAGGCCTCCCAGGGGGCAATGCAGAGACTGAAACCGGCCCTCCATCCACAGGCCGCCTGGGACCCTTCTGAAGACCCACTGCTGGTGAGGCAGGAGGCTCAGAGAGGTTGGGAGAGCTGCCCAGGGTCACACAGCCAAGAAGCGGTGGAGTTGGCATTTGAACCCAGACCAGCCCGGCTCCCAGGGCTAGGAAGAAGGGCCTGTGGGTGCTCTGGGCAGAGTGTAGAAGTCGCCCCTGCAGGGAAGACTGGGAGCACAGGGCCTGGCACACAGTCAGTCCTCAAGGAATGTCCGTTCCTTCCCTGCCACGTGCGGCTCTGAGGCCCACCGAGGAGCGACTCTGAAGGGTGCCTCTTCCACCCGCTTCCTCCTCTGAAGACCCAGCTTTCTCTTTGCCCTCCCCTCCTCCATCAAGCTGCCTTCCTCCAGATGCCTGAGGGCTCCTGGGAGCATGTGGGTGTGGACTGACCAGGCGTGCGGGAAGTCCGTGCGGGCTTCGGCCCCTTCCCTAAGAAGTCAAGAATATGTGTTGGAAATGCAAACGCTGAAGCCCCGAGAGGAATCTCCATCCACACATCCTGAGCGCGGATGATCTGAGAGCAGTGGCTCACGGGCATTTCTCTACGGCCCTGTGGACCCATTGCACAGACGAGGACATTAAGCCCAGACGGGGAGAGTCTGGTCCAAGATCACGTGCAGGTCAACAGCCAGGTCAGGATTCAACTCAGATCTGAATCCAACGCCCGTGTGGGCTGCTGACCATCACAGGCACCCCTCGGACCTCCTGCCGGGTCAGGTCCACATCGCTGCCAGAGAGCAGAGCGCAGTAAACCGAGGTGCGCCTGAACGCAGAACTGCTTCCCTAGGCAACCAGAGGGCACTTTAGACATCCATCCCAGGCCCTGGAGAGGTGCCACAGACACAGCAAGAAGACGTGGTCTGATCGGTTCCTTCCCCCCATCAATTCCAGGAGCACCGCTGTCTTGCCTCCAGTGACCACTTCCGGACTGTGTTGGGCTCCGACTTCTCACTGAGTCTCCTATCTATTCCTCACCACAGCCCCGTGAGGGAGGGGCTATCATTACGCCTATCCTCAAGACGAGGAGATGGAGGCTCAGAGAGGGGGAGTGACTTGCCCAGGGTCACACAGCTTCGCTAGACACCTGAGGTTTGAAGTTGAGACGGCCTCCAAAACCAGTGCTCTTTTTCTAACCACGTTTCTTGGCATTCCAGCCACAGAGCACATCTGTAATCATGTGACCCTGCAGAGCCCCTAGCCGCCGAATGGGAGGTGGGGTGTGGCGATTCCGAGCGCTCACTGGTCCTGGGGAAAGAACCCCTGGTGACCTGCGTGCAGGGATGAAGGTCTGCGCCACCTTCAGAGGCAGGGAAAGGCCACCGTCCCACCTCCTGCCCTTGAATCTCCCGAATCTCGAAGGCACGGAAGGTCTCCCTGGAGTGGAAAGTTACCCAGTCGACCAGGCGTTGGAGACACAGGGTATGCGTGTGCCCACCCATCTCATAAATCCATCATCCTTGGGGGAAAAGGAAAGAAAACATGTGCCCGAGGGATATAATTATGTTATAAACAATGTGTAATGTCGAGGATGTAAACAAAACACGCTTGTTAATAGCGATGGGCGTTCTGCCAGTTCCGAGTGCCAGACACCCGCACCCCACCACTTCCCCCCAATGGCTTACTCATTAAAGAACTTTCCCCGGTCGCCCAGAGGTGAGGCTGAGCTGCCCGAGTCTGGTTAGAAGGATGAAGAGAGAAGGGGTGAGGGTGAGCCGGGAGTGACGTCCAAGGATGGCCGTCCTAACCCCACTCAGAAATACCTGTCGCCGCATCTGCAAAAATGCCCAGGATGGGAGACTGGGGGCAGGGAACAGACCTGGGCAGGGCACGTGACTTCATCTTTCTGTGCCTCCGCTTCTTGATCTATAAAATGGGGCTAAAACCTGAAGGATGAAGAGAGAAGGGGTGAGGGTGAGCCGGGAGTGACGTCCAAGGATGGCCGTCCTAACCCCACTCAGAAATACCTGTCGCCGCATCTGCAAAAATGCCCAGGATGGGAGACTGGGGGGAGGGAACGTGACTTCATCTTTCTGTGCCTCCGTTTCTTGATCTATAAAATGGGGCTAAGATCCCCCAACAGGCAGAACTG
>NW_006292094.1:2012901-2018466 GCF_000327345.1 Myotis davidii | reverse complement strand
CAGGCGAGCACCAGACAGCACTCCCCATCAGACCTCAGGGTCAAAGGCGCCTTAATGGACCATCATCCCAGACCCGTCTGGTGCTTGAGTTGCCTCTGCAATGTCCATGTCCAGCCCCAGCTAAACACCGATGCCCCTCTAGCAGCGGGCGCTTCCTCCCCGCCCCTCTTCACTCCCAGGCAGCTTCACAGTTAGAAAGCTCTTCCTTTAAGCTGAAACGTGCCTCCGTGTGAGGCCCGCACACGGGTCACATCTGCATTTGGTCCCCATCCTGCCTGCTTGCTGGCCTCATGGTCTGCAGACAGCTCTCGGGCCGCAGGTCCCCAGGCCGTGCTGCTGGGGATCCGTGGCTCCCTGTGGGGTGACATGGCCCTCGCTTTGCTGTCCAGAGAGAGAGACTTCAGGACATCGGCTGTCCCCTGATCTGCTTTGAAAGGCAGTTGGAGGTCTATACATCAGACATTGGGGGATATCAGCTAGGGTCCCCACCGGGAACCACAAGCCACTGGAGCCTGCCCCCTGCCATGCCGAGAGGCAAGTGTGAGAGAAACAAGTAAGAAAGAGGTGAACGACTACAACAAGCCTGCCAGGGTTTCTAAACGCTTACAGACCCCTGCTCACTGCTAGGGGGCTTCCAGCTCGAGCCCCCACCCCAACCTGGCAGTTACCCATCCCACACCAACACCCCTTCCTTCTAGCTGACTCCCTGAGCTGTGCGCCCCTGGGAAGTGACTGTCCCTCTCTGTGCCTTTCTCTCTGCTCTCTCAACCATTACACGGGACTAATAACAGTAGCCGTCTCTCAGGGCTCGTGCTGGGGTTCCATGCAGGCACCTGCCTGGAACAGTGCCTGGCACAGACTGGCTGCGTGATACCACTTAGTGGTTGTTACTGTTCTTCTGTGTGTGTCTCCCTGGGGAGCACAGGGCTCAGGGAATCCAGTCCTAACAGGTGGCCCGTGTGGACATTACTGCCTATCGGACGCTGTGCCCTTTCTGCAGAAAAGGGGATCGAAGCTTGGAGGGGTCAGGCTGCCTATCTGGCTAATGAAGAGGCAGGGCCGAGACCCGATGATGGGGTGGGGAGCTCAGCCTATGCTCCTACCAACCCTCCTGATGGGGACAGCACGCTCCTCCCTGCAGGACAGCCTGTGTGCGGGGCGTGCAGGGCGACAGGGGTCTCCCTGGCGGGCGCCCTTGCTCACGGGTTGGTGGGCGCCGCCTGGAGTTCTGGGTGGGCGATGCACCAGGACACCTGGCAGTGGCGAGTGTGGGTGGCTGACCGCAGGGCAGTTTTTACTGGGCGACGCGTCAGAAGCCCGAGCCCCAGTTGGGCAGGAAGAAGGGGTTCACCCCTCCTCCAGGGCCGGCTTCCCAGAGGCCACACCCCTTCTGAGCTGCAGATTAAGGGTGAGGCCTGAGGGGACAGACCGGTTCTGGGGGCTGCTTCATCCTGGTGCTGTGGACAGTTGTCATTCACCTTCCCAGACGGCCAAGATGAGGGCCTGTGGGAAGGACTGGAGGGGCGCAGGGCGCAGGAGGGGGGCGAGGGGCAGTGCCCCCTGGTGACGGAGGCGAAGGGGCTTTGGAGCCGGGCAGGCCTGCAGTCAGATTCTGCTCTGCCACCTCCTGGCCGCTTGACCCAAGGCGGATCTCGGCCCCGTGAGCTCAGTTTCCTCATCTGTGAAATGGGAGACTCCGGTGGAGGGCTGGCCCTGCTGCTGTAAATGGGACGGAGCAGGTAAGGTCTGGCGTGGGGCAAGCAGGCGGAAGCCCTGACCACTCCGCCCCACGGCCCAGGTGAGCAGCCATGCACGCCCCCGTTCCCTCTCTGCTTTCAACACTAGCACACGCCTGGCCCCGGGGCTTGTTTCCAGCCAGCACAGAGCACCACCAAGCACAGAAAGCCCCTGGGTCCGAAGGAGGGCAGAGCTGCCTCTTGTCCGCGGGGAAGATGACACAGTGTGTCCTGAGCGGTCCTTGTAGCCGCCCCACGCAAATGCTCCGTCCCTGCTGGCGAACACGTCTCATCCCCCAGCCAGGGAGGGAGGCAGCTGGAAACCTAAGCCTCCCGACGGTGCTGGCCTGGCCTCTGACTCCACATGCTACCCCCATTTGCACTGGGACCCCGCGAATGCCACAGCTCCCCACCTATGGCCTGCTCTCCGTCCCCTCAGGCCTTTGCACATCTAGCCCCTCTGCCTTGCACAGCCTTTCTTGGTCTCTCCTCTTGGCTAACTCCTCTGCTTTCTGGGCTCAGCTGGACAGCACCTCCTCCGGGAAGCCTTCCTGCATTCTCTAAACTCTCGCCCACTCTGGGCTCCCCCTCCCCAGCTACCACTGTAACTGCCTGTCCTCGAGTTCTCTCCCACTAGACCTTGAGTCCCCAGACCCAGGCTGTGACCCCAGGCCCAGCACAGCCCAGCCTGCAGGCTGACGGACAAATAAAAACTGGAAAGCTGGACCTGCCAAGAATATTCTCCTCCTCAGACATCAGGTGTCCTGGAAAGAGCTCCAGAGCCCATGGGCCTGCCGTCAGTGTACAGGAGAGGGTGCCTCCCGGGCCAGCCCTGGGTTTGCGGTTCATGGTCACCTGGGCTTTCAAGGCAGGAGATGAGGGCTCCCGTCAGCCAGCCCCGCCGGGCACCCCAGGGCGGGCCCAAGGCCCCTCCTTACCATGGGGACAGCAAACGCCCTGGGCATGTGCTAAGGACTGCCTGCTCCACTCCAGTTCACTCTCACCCCCACCAACCACAGGAGCCACCCACCCTCCCCATCTCACAGCGAGGAAACTGAGGCAGAGAGGGAAGTACCTTGGCCAAAGTCCCTCCACTGACAAACGGCCGGGCTGAGATCTGAACCCAGGCAGCCTGATCCATGTTCCAGACCAGGACACCAGACGTCCGGCTGCGGCTGACCAGCGAGTGGGCTTATCATGACCCTTAGACACAGCGACCCGTGGAGAGAAATGCATTTCACACTGTGACACACACACACACATACACACGCATGTACACGCACACCTTAAACAAAAGTTGATGAAGCAGAAGCACTCTTACTGCATAAATGCACTCAGTATTTTATCTTCATTCTATTCTACACCATTTCAGATTGTTTTTAAGCTGGTTGCGCATGACCCACGGTAGATGGCCCTCTAAGCCAACAGTTCTCAACCTGAGGGTCACGAACAATGAAAATACATCCCGTATATCAGATATTTACATGACAATTCATAACAGTAGCAACATTACAGTTATGAAGTAGCAACGAAAATAATTGTATGGTTGGGTCACAACATGAGGAACTGTATTTAAAGGGCCAGAAGGTTGAGAACCACTGTCTTAGAACATTCTATTCCTCCTCTGCCAGCAGCTGACCATCCCATTCACTGCTGACCCTCCAGTGCCTGGCACGTGACAGGTGCCCATAGGTGTCAGGTAAATGAATGAAGGTGTACACAGGAAAGACAGGGTCACCTCAGCCTGGGGTGGGGATCAGGGTGATCTTAGGGTGACAAAGCCACAGGAAGACCTAAAGGCAGACCGAAGGAGATGACGCTTGAGGGTGGAGGCCGACATCTAGAACTTTCCTTCAGACGTCACCTCCTCCAGGCAGCCTTCCTGACTTTCACAGCCCCAGAGCTCCCTCCTCTCCTGCCAGGGGAGAGAGTGAAGGGAGCAGAGGTGGGAGCAGGACGAGGGTAGAAACGGAGGATGGGCCTAGTTCCTTCTGGTTCCAGCTTCTCCCTGGGTACCTCCTCCACTTGTCCTGCACACCGAACAGAACCACTCCCTCTTCCTCACTTGCACTGCTGGACCAGCCATGCCACCCTCCAGCCCCACCCAGCCCCAGCATCCTCATGGGCCGTCACCAAGGGGCCTTGCCGCATCAGGCCCCGGCTACGTGTCCACAGCCTGCGGGTTTCAGGGCTGCCGGCGGGACCACTGTCACTCAGAGGCTCAGCTCGGGCCTCTTGCTCCACCGGGTGGGAGGGAGGCGGATGGGCCGGAGAAGGCAGGCAGGCCTGGCCTAACTACGCATGACTGGGTGACGGCGGGAGAGAGGTGAGGGGAGCGGAGAGTGTCACCGTTGGGTCACCCATACAGCCATTGCGATGGCTGTGGAGAGAGTGACAAAGGCCTCTGTCTTTCCAAGAAAGTCCAGATCCAGGGAAAGGAGTGGCTGCCAGGCCCTCAGAGCATCACTGCCCACTGCCAGGGAGCAGAGCTGACCCACGAGGGCCCAGCACCCACGCTCTCCTTTCCCAGCAGCTCTGCGGGCCAGGGATGGCATCCGAGGGGCCCCGGGAGGAGCAGGGCCGGCCTGCTCTGCCCAGCTGGATGAGGAAGACTGGCTCTCCTCTTACTCCAGGAAGAGTGCCTTTGTCCGGTACCTCTCCGAGCCTCCATGTGGCTCCCTGTAAAATGGGGATAGCTAGGGCCCCTCAGAGGGGTTCGGAGGATTTAAAATAGGCAACCAGAGCTTGGCAAGGTCAACACTTCTCTCCCGCCGAAGCTCCACGATGCCGGCGACTGAACTAACACCAAAAAGGTGGTTGACTTGCTCAATGGACGGACTGAATGATTAACCAGCCCAACGGACAGTTTAAGTTCAGCCTCTTCTCCAGAGCCTCGCGCTGAGGGAGGGGCGGAATGTGAGAAGACAGGGAAGAGCTCCTCCTCCTCGACCCTCCCCTCTCCTTCCCCCAGGAATCCTGCCCGCCCCTTCCCTGCCCCCGCAACGTGTTTACACTTCCCCCTTACAAAATCCAGAAGAAGGCTGATGGAGTCCGGAGAAAAGGCCCACGTGGTTATTAGCAATAAGACAGACCCGGGTCTTCTAAGCTCAGCTTGGCCACTGCCTAACTGTGTGAGCTGGGGCAAGTGTCTTAACCTCTCTGTGCCTCAGTCTCTTCATCTGTAAAATGGAGCCAGGCCCCTGACCGTGCAGGATTGCAACTAGAAAGGAGTGGGTCGTGCACACAGCAGGAGTTTAGCAAACTGAGTTCCCACGCTGGGCCGGGCCCACTCGTGCTCATCGGAATTGCCGATGCTCTCTGCCAGGGACGGCCCCACAATCGATCATAAAGCACATGCCTTCCTTTGCTGTTTCGTTTCCTTATTGTCACAATGGCAAGCCGGGTAGACTGGGTGCCCATAAGTGTTATCTAAGCCATGGATGCGGAGGCACCACATGTGGGAGGAAGAATGCAGGACTTGGAAGCTAAATAAACCTCGTCTGTCAACTGGATGAGCCGTGTGAGCTGTGGCTTCCTTACCTGTAACCCCTACTGTGCAGGGCCGTCGCACGCCTCGTCTGTCAACTGGATGAGCCGTGTGAGCTGCGGCTTCCTTACCAGTAAGGTGGAGACGATAACCCAGCCGTGGCAAACTACGGCCCATGGGCCGGATCCGGCCCGTTTGAAATGAATAAAACTATTGAAATAAAAGACCGTACCCTTTTATGTAATGATGTTTACTTTGAATTTATATTAGTTCACACAAACACTCCATCCATGCTTTTGTTCCGGCCCTCCGGTCCAGTTTAAGAATCCATTGTGGCCCTGG
>NW_006292094.1:1993070-2012358 GCF_000327345.1 Myotis davidii | reverse complement strand
ATTGGCTGATGGTTTTCTTTTTAATTTTTTTGATATATTTTATTGATTTCAGAGAGGAAGGGAGAGGGAGAGAGAGACAGAAACATCAATGATGAGAGAGAATCATTGATCGGCAACCCTCTGCACGCTCCCCACTGGGGACTGAGCCTGCAACCTGGGCATGTGTCCTTGACCGGAATCGAGCCCAGGACCCTTCAGTCCACAAGCCGATGCTCTATCCACTGAGCCAAACCAGCTAGGGCTAGGCTGGGTTTTGAAAGTTGGACTAGGCGAGAAAGGATAGTCCAGGGGTGGGGAGCATCACAGACTGAAACGGCACAGTGGACGTGAGAAACGAACCGCAGGCAGGTCCTTGTGGCTCAGGAGTTCCCGTTCTGTCCCCTGCCTCAAACTCAGTGCGAGCTTCAGCCCCAGGGGAGAGTCTGAATTGTCCTCACTTAGCTACTGCAGTGGGTGAGCCGCCTAACCCCCGGCTCCCAGCCCAGCCCGGCCCAGCGTGGCCCAGCGTGGCCCAGGCCAGAGCCAGGCCCAGTGGATGAGACCACAGAAACCTCCAGCTATATTTAGCGCACCTAGCAGCCTCTGTGCCTTCGCTCACCCCAACCTGACCCACAGGTGGCAGAATGGCTTTTTTACTAGAACAGCGTGAACGTTTCTTGGTTAAGAAATCCTGAAAAGGGGCCCGTGCCTCCACGCCGTGTCTTCCTGGCTGGGAGATGCTGCCGGATTTGCCATCACCCCGGACACCTCTGATTGGGTGGGTGGATTCCCCCCAGGGGGCAACAGCCCTGTCAGTCAGCGGACCTGGGTTCAAGTCCTGAATCTGCCACTGACGCGCGGGTGACCTCTCCTCTCTGAGGATTTGGAGGTTTGAGTGCAGTGGCCCTAAAGCTGCCCAAAGGTGTAGAAAAGTAGGAGTTGGCTCCTCCTCCATCAGCTGGCCTTGGGAATCCCCTCCAGGGGAAGGAACAATGATTGCTTGGTAACACCTAGAAGGGAGGGCTCCCTGGGAGTGTTAGGGCAGAGATGGGCGATGCGTCCCTCTCCTCCTTCCTCCCAAGCCTCACACTACATTTACCCACAGCTGACTGCCTCCCCAGCGGGCGGTGCTTCTGTACTTTGTGTGTGTGTGTGTGTGTGTGTGTGCTTTTGTACTTTCAACACACACACACACACACACACACACCTCACCTTCTGCATAAAGGATGCTACAAATGCCCAGCCCTCAACCAAAATAAAGACTCATTCTAAAGACATGGGGGATGGGAGAAGGGCTGGCGGACAGACTGGGGTCCCCACCCAGACTCTCCCCCTGCTGGTGGTGTGCCCTCGGGCGAGTCACTTCCCCTCCGCTGAGCCTCCATTTCACTTGTGAAACTGAAACCCACACCCTTCCAGGGAAGCTTCTTTGCATACCCTTTTGTACTTTCAACGACATGCAAAGTGCCGGGACATGCAAAGTGCCGGGCACCGAGCCTCTGCGCGCGTGGATCTGTTCCCGGTATCTAGCAGTGAGACCTCCACTGCTCCCACTCCCACCCTCGGAATCCCCTTTCTCTGCCCCCCCGCGGTTCTGTGCTGGTTTTAACTACAGGGGAATGCGCTCTGCAGTGGCGACTCTGAGGGGCTAGAGTCCCTAGTTGAGCGGACACCAGAGGGGGGCGCAGCCGGGGGTGCGCGTGGGAACCTGGCCAAACCGAGGCAGCTTGTGTCGCGGAGGCGCTGGGCAGCAGTAAGCTGGGGTGCCCCTGAGAGCACCCCCCACTCTCAGTAGCTGCAGTCTCCACACAACGGTTGGCTCTGGCCGTCGGAAGCCCTGGGGAGCCCGGCTCCAGTCCCCACCCCCCACCCCCTGGGCGCCCCAAGCTCCCTCATCAGCGCCCCCAGGCTGGAACAAAGGCGAGGGGGCGCACAGCATCGCCCCAGCGGCCCCTTCGCTCATCTAGCTAAAGCCTGGAAAAAAAGGATGGGGGTCCCCAAGGTAACCAGGACGCGGTACCCGCCTTCCCGGAGCGCAAAGCCACCCCGCCAGGCGCACACAGATATGGGGGTCCAGGAAGCACTAGACTCCAGCCCGCTGGACGCCGAGGATTCCAAGGCGGGGGTGGCTCCCCGGAAGTCCCCCAGCTGGTCCCCCAGGGAGAGGAGCACCCCACGCCCGCCTCCCGGGCAGGGCTCCCGGCGTACCTGGCAGGGTCCTGTGCGCCGTGTTGCCCATCGCTGCTTCGGGGCTTTTTACTCCCGCCCTCGCCGTTACCGTTCCCGCGCGCCCGGGGCAGGAGGATGTGCCAGGCAGCTGGGCGCCCTCGGAGTGCCGGGCTTGTCAGCCTGCTGACCTTGCATTCATTCAGTCCAATGGTTTGAGAAGCCCTTCTGTGTGCCAGACCCTTTCAGGCGCCGGGCCACGGGGGACCACGTCTTAGCCCCCAAGGAGTACATATGCGGGGTTCGGGCGGGGAAAGGACGCACACAGAGGCAGAAGGTCACCGCGGACAATGTCCGAAAGGGCTTGAGGGGGACAGTCCAGCCCGGTGACTGGGCAGTGGGATCACTACCTACAATTAGAAGAGACTTCGGCAGAGTCCAAAGGTTGGGAGGAGGGACCCCACATTCATGAATCCACTCGCTCATTCAAATATTTTTTAAAAACTATGTTTTTATTGATTTCAGAGAGAAAGGGAGGAGAGAGATAGAAACATCAATGATGAGAGAGAATCACTGATAGGCTGCCTCCTGCACACCATGGGTCGAACCCGTAACCATGACCTCCTGGTTCATAGGTGGATGCTCAACCACTGAGCCTCACCTGCCCGGCTCTCATTAAAATATTTATTAAGCGCTGGCCGGTTTGGCTCAGTGGATAGAGCGTTGGCCTGCGGACTGAAGGGTCCCAGGTTTGACTCTGGTCAAGGGCACATGCCTGGGTTGTGGGCTCAATCTCCAGTAGGAGGCAGCCGATCAGTGATTCTCTCTTGTCATTGATGTTTCGATCTATCCCTCTCTTCTTCCTCTCTGAAATCAATTTTTTTAAAAAATTGAGCACATCTTATGTTCCAGGCTCTGTGCTGGGCACTGCAGATCCAAACAAAGCGTGTTTAGTGGTGAAGACAGAAATAACCATTAACATCACAATGTAATGATCGTAGCCAGAAAGAAGAAACAAAACAAGAGCAATGGGGTGACTTTGGGGGACTGGGGAGAACCTGGGGGCGTGTCAGCTCCATCTGATGGACAATAGGAATGGGCAAGGGAAGAGCTAGGGAGCGGTCGGCAGAGGGAGTAACACATTCCTCCTTCATTCATTCACCCCACAGGTATTTGTGAGCACCCCTCCTGTCTGTGCAGGAGCCCACACCACACTGGGTGGGGAGGAAGGGAGGCCTGCGAGCTCCTGCCCTCACTGGGCTCCATTTTGCAGATGGGAACACAGGCGACCCAATTCCAAACCAGTTCCCCTTCCCCCTTGGCTCTGCTTTCCATGCTCTCCTAGCCCTTCCGACCTTATGAAATGCCATCACCCCACTTCCCAGATAGGCAATGAGGCTCAGGAGTGGAAAAGAGGTGCCCAAGACTCCCCCGCTGGGGAGGGGGACGGCTGGCCTGGAGCTGTGTGAAGAAGGGGGGTATCCGGGAGAGACTGCCCCTCCCCCACCACCTTCAGCTCGGTTTGTCCGGTGTCCTTTGCCAGGAGTGCCTGAGCCAGCCCCGAAGGTTCTCCTTTGTTAAGATCAGCTCAAAGCCTCCACCTCCAGGAAGCCCTCTGTATTTCCCACCAAGTCCTGACTCATCATATGTCTGACACTTGGGCATATACACAAGTTGCTTTCCCCCTGAGTTCCCAGTGCACCCTCGGGGCAGGTTTTGTAGCTGTCACCCCTCTGTGCTCTCCACTGGCACATGGGAAACTTCCTGAGGGCAGGACCACGCTGTTTTCTTTCTTTCTTTTCTTTTTAATTTATATTTTTATTGACTTTTAAAGAGGAAGGGAGAGGGAGAGGGAGAGAGATAGAAACATCAATGATGAGACTGAATCATTGATCAGCTGCCTCCTGCACACCCCCACTGGGGATCGAGCCCGCAACCCGGGCATGTGCCCTTGACCGGAATTGAACCTGGGACCCTTTAGTCTGCAAGCCGACGCTCTATCCACGGAGCCACACCAGCTAGGGCCTGGCTGTTTTCACTTATGAATCCCCAGTGCCCAGCACAAGACTGACATACACAGGGACTCAATACACGTTTGAATAAACTGACACAGATGAGTTGCTCTAACTGGGAGAAGCAAGGAAAGGAGGGAGGAAGGTGGGGTGAGGAGAAGAAGGGGGAGGAAAGAGTTTAAAGGAATGAGTTTCTGTTGAGAGTCGCCTGGGACTCTGGTATGGTCAATAGTGACATGTGCTGGGAGAGACACAGCAACCAAACAGGAACACTTACACAGAAACAGTCTCTAGAGCAAGGTGCAGGTGGCGTTGGGAGAGGGGGATCCCTGTCCCAGGGGGTGTGCAAATGGAGGCAGGGGCACACTGGGCTCGGGCAGCAGCCTTCAGAGAGAACCCCTCCCAGCTTTGACTTCCACCCCCCACCCTTAACCACATCCAGAAGTGCACAGACTGTGCCACTCTTCCTTGGCACCAGGACTCATGCTTGGATTGCAGGGGCCCCTGGGTGGGGCTGACTCTTGATTGTGTAGTGTTGGCACAGTCTCCCATGGCAGTGGGTAGAGGGAAGGGCCCTGGCAGGGCTCCCTGGCACTGCTCTCCCGGGGCATGCCATGGCAGGCCCTGCCCCTGCGATACCAGGCGGTCAGGTGCACCTTGGAAAAAAGGTGCACATTGAGCTGAGGGGTATGAGCACCGCTGACACCTGGTGAAAAGACCCTCAGGGCAGGGATTTGCAACCTTTTTCATCTCGTGGCACACACACATTAATTACTAAAATGTGCGGTGCACCAAAAAATATATTGTCTGCCCAGCTGGCGTGGCTCAGTGGTTGAGTGTTGACCTAGGAACCAGGGGGTCACGGTCAATTCCTGGTCAGGGCACATGCCCAGGCTCAATCCCCAGTAGGGGGTGTGCAGGAGGACCCAATCAATAATTCTCTCTCGCGGAGGTGTCTATTTCTTTCCCTCTCCCTTCCTCTCTGAAATCAATAAAAATATATTACATTAATATATATGATCTTTTTTGCCAATCTGACAAAAAATAGGTACAATTTGATTCATTCATACAGGACAGCTGTTATTGTGTTGGGTATGATCATTCTTTCATGTGATAGTCCAAAGGAAGAGGTCAGTGCCCCCGACTAAATAGTCAGGTGTTGCATGTTTTAAAAGTTCTTGCGGCGCACAGGGTGCCTGCCGGGACACACCGGTTGAAAATGCTGCACCAGGGAACCAAAGGCCTTTGCTGTCTCCTCCCTGTAACTCGAGAGCCAAGAATCCAGGCTGCAGGCAAACCACAAAGCTCAGCCTTAAAATTGCTACAGGAGGGCTCTTCTTTTCAGCAAACCCTGGATTTCCAAACCCAGCGGGTCTTCACCCGCAAAAGCAATTGTTTTCAGTTCCTGGTTACGAAGTGCCAAGCACACAGCGGGCACCAGGCTGCCACGGCCTAGCAGCTTGGTGAGTAACACAGTTCCCATTTTGCAGGCGAAGAAACCGAAGCACAGAGAAGAGGCAGGAACTGCCAAGTTCACAAGGGAAGGCCACTGATGCCCTAATCCCAGGTATAAAGATAAGTGTCCTCTCCTTTCTCCGCCCCCCCCCCCCAACCATTCCTGGCCCTGACTTGCTCTGCCATCACGATCCCTTAACTGGGTGAGATCTCAGCAGGGCTCTTTAAACTCCATCCCCGGACCATTGCTGGGGCGTTCACTCTGCCAGGCCCAGGGGACAACGGGATGAGCAGCGTCACTAGTTGAGCCACCAGCAAGCAGTCCCCATCATACCCTAGCCAGTCGGAGAGACTCAGTCAGTCCCGGGGAGGTGGAGAGAGCTGGGGTCCTGGGCCAGCCAGGGCCCGGTGCCTGGGAGGGAGCTCCCCGCTTCTCCCCCAGGCCCAGGAGCTCCTGCAGATGGACCATCCATGGAAACTCAACACCTGGGAGTGCTTTCTGGCTCAGAGACATTTCCCTTCCACGGCCTCTTTTCATCTTCGTGGGGCCCTCTTTGTCCATGTCACTGATGAAGAAACTCAAGCTCGGAGAGGTGGAGGATTGGCCCATGGTCACACAGCTGGAGGCCGTGGACTCCGGCCTGCCCCGGGGGCCCCACAGCTGGGTCCCCCATCTCTCTGACCCCTCCTCTGCAGGGAGCAATGGCCCCGTATGCCCAGAGGAAGGAGTCCATGAGAAGAGGCGCAGTGTCTCAGAGAGCCACCAGCACCCTCCATCCGCCTGGGGTGGTTATGACCGAGAGGCCTGGAGGCAGGGCGCTTGGGTTCGAATCCCAGCTCGGGCACTGCTGCCTGTGACCTCGGGCTGAGAGGGCTGTGAGGACTGAATGAGCCGATAGTCCTGAAGTGTTTATACAAGTGTCTGGCGATGGTTCTCAAGAAACACAGGCCCCATGGAGAGCCGTGGCTGCAGGTTCTAACTCCTGCTTTTAAAGGCCTTATAAGCTTCTGTTCACATTCTTTGAGTCTGGAATCCACTTCTAAGAACCTCTCCTGAGGACGTAATCCCAGCTAAGCAGGGACTAAACTAGTAAGTGCCCAGAGATGTTGGTTACATACCAGGACAGCAGCGGAAAGTCACACTCACTCCCACCACAGGGAAATGCTCAGTAAACAGGTGTCACTCAGCAGAGCCTCACCGAGCTCTGGGCAGCTGCTTCCAAAGACTCCAGAGTAACAGGAGAGAAGGCTTTTGTTTTCTTGCTAAGTGAGAAAGGCCGAACAGAGAACTCTAAACTCAGAATGAGGTCAGGCTTATAAAAACAAAACTAGCAGATACAAAATGTGTATAGAAAACAAGACGAAAGAAAATGCATGGGCTATGGCCAATCATGATCTCTGAATAAGAGAAATGTGGGTGTGTTTCCCCCCTTTTTCTATCTGTTGGCAGTTTCTAAAGGCTCTATGATGAGCAGGTATGAAACATTTCTAATGGGAAAGAGCTCAATAAGCTACTTTTAAAAAAAAAAAAAGCTTTATCAGGAAGCTGCCAGGCTGTCTGATCTGTCCTTAGCATGTGGGCACGGATGGGGTTGCCAATTTTCTAGCCAGGAGTCGAACGCTGTGGGGTGGGAGTATTCACTTCGTCAATATTTATGAGGTCCCAGCTCTGACCAGCTCCTGAGTGTGCAGGGGAAGTGGGTATGGAGGGAGGGCCTAGGCACAGGCACAGCTGGAAGTCCCCTTGGTACCACGCTGCTGGCTGAGGGTCCAAAGGAACATTCTGGAAACCTTGCTGTCATCATGATTTTGCCACCTCCAAAATGTTGCCTGTACTATCACTCCCTTAAAAAATGGCTTTACCTAAAAATGACTCAGGAAATGGTAAGATGTGATTGAGAGGAATCTAAAACCTCAATGAAAGGTTATACCATGTTCATGGATGGGAAGATTCAATATTTTCAAGAAATAATTTCTCTGCAAACTGATTTACAGATTCAATGCATACAACCTGAATCAAAACCCTAACGGGTGTGGAAGTATTTCCTCTACTGGATATAAATACTTATTGTGAAGCTCAGTAAGCAGGATTGTGGCATTGCTACAAGGGTGGACACATAGACCAATGGATGCAGGACACAGATGGATACATGTTTTAGGACAAATGTGACACTTCCAAGCCATGGGGTGGGGGGGAGGACAACAATCTTTTCAATGACTAGTGCTGACCAAGTGGATAGCTATATAGAAAAAGAAAAAAAGGAAGGAAGGAAGGAAGAAACGAAGGCAGGGAGGGAGGGAGGGAGGGAGGGAGGGAGAAATTGATCCCTACCCAACAACATTTGCAACATCAGTTTCAGGGGAATTGTAGATCTAAATGTTAAAATAGTAAAAATTCTAGGAAGTAACATAAGAGAATGTCTCCATGACCTTGGAGTGGTCAAAAGATTCTTTAACAAGACACAGAAAGAGCTGACCATAAAAAGGATTGATAAAATTGACTTCATTTATATCCAACATTCTTTTTTGTCAAAGATATTGATAAGAAAATTAAAAGACAATTTACAGAGTGAAAAAAGATATATCAGAAACATAAAACCAACAAAGAACTTACTTGTTTCCACAACTACAGATAGGAAAAAAGACTAACAACTCAAGATAAAAATGGGCAAAAAAGCAGGCATTTCAAAACAAGAATATTCCAATGGCCAATAAATATATAGAAATGGTACTAAGTCTCGTCAATAATAAGGGAAATGAAAATTTAAAGTCACAATGCGATCATCACAGCTCCCCAGCCAGATTGGCTAAACTTTTAAAATTCTACAATGCCAAGAATTGGCAAGGATGTGGGGCGGCGGGGACTCTCCCATGGTGCTGCTGGGAGCACAGAGGGGCACACCCACACTGGACAGCACCCTGGCAGTACCTTTTATAGTGAATCATACATCTGCCCCCATGGCCCAGCAAAGCCTCCTAGATACAGACCCAAAGAAATGCATGCATAGATGAACCTAGAGACCTGCCTGTGAGTATTCATACCAGGTTGATCTGAAACGGCCCCAAGCTGAGAGCAACCCAAATCTCCATCACCGGTAGAATGAACTGATAAATTGGGATATACCTTTATGATAGAATACCTCTCGGTAATGAGAAGGAAGGATGCAGAGCTGCACACGCCCCCCCCCCCCCGTCCCCCCCCCCCCCCCCCCCCCCCGGTGACTCCCAACACCATGTTCTGTGAAGGGAGCCAGGCAACAGGGGCACGAGATACGGGACTCCATTTGTATGACGTTCAAAGCCGGGCAGGGTTCGGTGGTAAGATCCTGCAGCAAAGCAAGAAGTGACCAGCATCAAGTGCAGGATGGTGGTCACCTTGGAACAGCATGGAGGGGTACCGGTGGGGAGGAGTCCAGAGGGGGTTCTGGGGAGCTAGACATGTTCTATTTCTTGACCTGGATGAGTGCTTTTTGATAAATAATCAAGCTGCACGTTTTTGCTTTGCTGTGACCTTTAGCCACACACAGTGGGCTTCTCTGTGTGTGTTCCATTTCACAATCAAACCCTGAAAAGAAGGCTCCAGAGGGAAGGCAATCTGAGAGGCCAGCTCCCGAGGGAGCACCTGGGGCAGGACAAGCCAGATGGTGTCAGCCAGCACCGGGGCCTATGTCATCCAGGCATCGGATACATCTCCTGTCCCAGAATTAGAGGCAGAATTCAGACAGAGGGTGGTGCAGAGAGGTTCACACATGGAAAATAAACCCGTATCGTTTCTTGACGGAAAAGTCACGCCAACCTGGCTTAGCGGTTGGGCGGACAGTGCTGGCTTCGCCATTCAGCCCACCTGGCGGAGTTTTTGAGAAAGGGAATGAGCTGACTATAGCTCCGAGGTGGTGAGGAGGTGTGGTTTAAAGCACTTGGTCGGTGTAGGGATGGTGGAAATCGCATCCTTTGCAACTGTTTACATTTATGATCACATTTAGATGCCAACTAAAAACGTGCACTGCTGGGGTCCAGCCCCAGCGGTCCAGGGTCCAGGGTTCAGGTCCCTGTTTGGGTGCCAGTTGCCGAGGTCCAGCCCCAGTGGTCCAGGGGTTCCCAAAGGTGTGGATGGAGTCGGTGAAGAATGAAAGACACGGAGACAGCGTTCAGATGATCAGCATAGCCAGGTTCTCTTTATTCTCCTGTTACATCTGTATTTATACCATTTGATCCTATAAGCATGCCTCTATAGTCACATCATGGTATGTTTTGGGTCCTCCCTTGGGGTTTTACTGGTTTATTCCCTTCCTTAGTCCTGTTAATCCCTAACTCCAGGGAAACATCCCCACCTGGTGGCCCTAGTTAGAACACATAGCGCTAAGAAGGGGAGCAAACATTAAGAACACTATGCCAGATCCCTTGAAACATATGCTGTGCAGATGTTTCTTCCCTGCAGCGACTGCGTCAAGCAGCAAGGATGGACCCGCTTCCAGCACTGCACCATCTGTAGTTTCCAAAATTATTTTAGGGGTTATGTGAGCCCCAAATTTGAAGAGTGCTGTCTTCCCAGGTGTGAGGAGTAGATGGCCAGATGGCCAGAGGCAAGGAGGGCCCTGGGGTGGAGGAGCCCAGGCAAAGGAAGGCCGGAAGGCTGGGAAGGCCACTGTGCTGGGGAGACGGGGAAGGAGGGAGATGGGTGTCACCTGCAGGGAGCCCTGAGCAGGCTTTGGGTCTGCAGGGGGGGCGGGGCAGAAAGAGGCTGGAGGTGGCAGGGAGGAAAGGCCAGGGCTGAGAGCCTCTGAGGATCAGGGGTAAAGAGGTAGCAAGGAAAGGGGACTCCCTGACCCCTCCTTGTGTGCGGCCACAGCTCTTCTTTTAAAAATATACTGTATCTATGTTTTGTTCATCCTCAACTGAGAATATTTTCCATCGATTTTTAGGGAGGGTAGAAGAGAGCGGGAAAGACAGAGAGAGACATTGATGTGAGAGAAACACATCGATTGGTTGCCTCTGCACGTGCCCCAACCAGGGCTCAGGCTGGGGAAGAGCCTGCAACCAAGGTACATGCCCTTGACCGGAATTGAATCCAGGACCCTTCGCTCTGCAGGCCGACGTTCTATCCACTGAGCCAAATAGTGAGGGCACCACAGCTCTTGAAAAGACTACCAAGCAGGCCCCATACCTGGCAGCTGCTTCGAAAAGGTCGGGTGCCCATCCATCTGCCACCAGCTCCCAGCCCCCACTATTGCCAGCGTCTCCCAGCATCACTGGCCCTGTCCTTGCCAGGTGGGGGCAGCGGGGGCAGGGGGGGAGAGGGAAAGGAGGTGGAAGGCTACCACCTACCCCTCTCCCTGGGACAGAGACTGGCCCACCCCAGCCACTCAAAGCTATTCTCTCAGCGAGAGCGGCTCCTGCCCAGCCTGCGGGACTCAGACGCTAAGCGGTAAAGCCCTCTCTGACCCTCAGGCTTGCCAACAGGCCACTCTGGCCTTAGGCGTGCACTTGAGGACTTGAACCTAGCTGTGAAATGGACCAAGAGCAGTGGCTAAACATTCATGAGTGAGTGAGTGAGTGAATGAATGAAGGAATGAATGAAGGAGCAGCTGACAATGAAAGGGATGCCCAAGCAGACAGGTGGCATGGGGAGTGCTGGCTGGCAGAAGGCACAGGGAAGGGAAGGTGGCCTCCCCGGAAGGGCCAGACTCCGCGGGGCTTCCGATAACGCCACCTCCCAGGCTGATGCGCCCATCTGTGAAATGGGCCCGTTGTGGGTCCTGCTGGCAGTCTGGCTCGGTTCTGGTCTTCAGTCAAGGGCAGGCTCAGAGGGCCCCTGGCCCCACGGGAACCCGAGGGCAGCCGTTGTGGGTCCTGCTGGCAGTCTGGCTCGGTTCTGGTCTTCAGTCAAGGGCAGGCTCAGAGGGCCCCTGGCCCCACGGGAACCCATCCGAGGGCAGCCGGGATGAAGGGCTCCGCTCAAATGCAGGTCCCAGCCCAGAGGGAACCCACCTCCAGCCCCAGGACAGCTCTCGCTGTGGGCAGGACTGCCTGTCTCCGAGGGACAGAGCAGCCACTTGGACCTGGCGTCCCAGCACGAACTCGCACGGGGGAGCCAGAGCCAGAACCAAGCCCGGATCTGGACCCCAGAGACCCCGGGTGTGCATCCACCCCGGGGCCACAGCCCTTTCCCGGCGAAGCTCCCCTCCGGCCAGGTCTCTGTGAGTCTGCCTGACCCTCAGCTCAAGGTCGGGGTGGGAACGGTGGGGGCAATACTTCAGGACCCGGCACAGGAAAACAGACTGAGGATCCTCCCATTTTTAGCAACTGAGCTGCGTGTACCTGTTTCCCCCACCCTGGGAGCAAAAGCTCGGGCGAACATCCGCTCACACCTTACATGAAGCAGCTGCCTCCTGGCCTCCCCTGTGCTCAAAAGCTTCGCTCCCTGGGTGTTGATTGTCACGTGCACCCGCCATTGACTGTCTGATTCTGTGAGTTGCTGTTTGGAGTGTCAGGATAACGGGAACAGATCGGGGGGCTCAGTGGGTATGGGGGGTCCCCAGGTGCAATCCTGGTGGTCTGTGTGAGGGATCTGGGTTCCCCCGGTCCCCCAGGGAAGGGACAGTAATCATCGTAAGGTCTACCAGCTACTGCACCGGGCTTCCCGGATCCACTCCACTCACAGCAGCTGGAGTCCTCCCTCTGTGGCATGCCCTGGCTGAACCCCTCCTGCGCTGTCCCCTCCAGTGGATAAACACCCACTTCCTGACCTGCTCATTAGACCCTCCCTGACCCGGCTTCTGTTACCTCACCACCAGGCTGGCCTGTGTTTGCCATGGTCCTGGCCACACCAGCCTTCTGCTCGTGAAGCACACTGAGCCTCCTCTAGCCCCAGGGCCTTTGCACCTACTGTGCACCATGGGATGTTCTTTCCCCAGGTCCCTGAAGTGGCTCCATCTCCTCACTTGGGTATCAACTCCTGTGTCATCTCCTAGGGAGGCTCTTGCAATCCTGGCCACCAGACTAGCTGTACTTACCCTTCCTGCCCCTCCTCCCCCAGGCATGGCCCAGGGCCTCACCGCCCTGTGGTGGCAGCAGGGCACAGTGCTGACAGCGAGACCATTCTAAACAGCCTCCAGCCCATGGTCCAGGGGCAGGGGACGGTCGAGCCGGTGTGTGCCTGACGGGACCATGCTATTCAGCGACCTCCATACACAAAATCAGCAGCTTTGCTACGTTGAGAATTTACCCACATGGACCTTCAGAGTTCCGATGGCAATGCGGAAGGCAACAAAGTTGACAGTCTTTTGAACAAAGTAGAAGAAAGAGTGAAAGAATTGAGTCAGGACAGCGCTGGGCAGGTGAAGCGATCCCACCCATAGTTCGAGGAACGGACCCTTGACCGTTACTGGCCCACGGCTGATGGCCGCCTGGCTGAGTCCGACGTAGGCGCAATGGTGTCTGGTGAAGATGCACCCAATCAGAACATTAACATTCCCGCTCGAAGCCATTTGGGAATATTCTCATCCTTAGGGGGATGTTAACGGGCGTGTACCCCGGCCGGCCGGGGCAGTGGCAAAGGCGGGTACACTGGCAAAGCGTGCCGATTCCGGGAGGCGGGGATGGGGGCATTTGATGTGAAATAGTCACGTTGAAACCTAAGCTGGTCACTAGGGCAGAGTCACCAAATGGTGACGGAAGGATGTAATACATGCATGCCAAAGGCATGTGGCGACGTCTTAGACAACCGCACAGGGGCCTGCGGTCAGCGCCCGGTGGAGGACTGCATCCCAGCACCGAAGAGGTGCGCCGAGGAAGCAGAGAGTGGATGATGTGCTGAGCGGATTGACAGCTGCCCCGACCTCCACATCTCCGGGGAAGATCCCCAAGGGGGTGCCTCAGACTGGCCCCCGGCCTCTCCATGAAGGGACTGAAGCAGGATGGGACATCCCTTACACGGGGGACCGGAGCCAATTGGACAGGAGCTCGGTTACTCGATGGAGAACAGCTTGGGCACGTGGATCGTCCTGTGGAATTCTCAAAGGAGAGCGTCCGTGCCCCTTCATCCTTGGCATTGTGGGTAATTCACACTGTGTGGAAGAAAGCTAAACGTTGAAGATCAGTGTCCCCTAATCACGTGTGCTACAAACAGCCCTCCCCACCTTCCCATGCTCTACGTGCCATCAGAGCGAGCCAGGCAATTCGTTGTGAATTCCTTCAAGTTTTCTTTAATTATTTTTTAATTAAATAAAGCAAATGGAAATGTATATTTTGATGAACGAGGATGTTCTTTTTTAAACAAATATTTGTATTGATTTCAGAAAGGAAAGGGGAGAGAGAAACATCAATGACTAGGGGCCCGATGCACGAAATTCGTGCAAGGAGCTCAGCCCTCACAGCCCTGGCTTTGTCCGGAAGGTCTTCCAGAAGGTCTTCGGATGGTCATTCCGCTGTTCGGCCGTCCGGTCTAATTAGCATATTACGCTTTCATTATTATAGACGAGAGAATCAGTGACCGGCTGCCTCCTGCACGGCCCCCACTAGGGATCGAGCCTGCCACCCCTACATGTGCCCTGATCAGGAATCAAACCCTGACCTCCCGGTTCATAGATTGATGCTCAACCCCTGAGCCACACCAGCCGGCCGGGCAGGTGTTAGTTTTGACAGTCAGCTGAAGGGTGATTAGCTAGCATAGCAAAGGCTGCTAAATGCACTGAAGCCCTAGAATGTGATTCGTTCCTTTTTTTTTCTGTGTGGGCTGTTTTTGTTTTAGCAGACTTTGAATGTAGCTGTTTGGAGGAGTGAACATCATTGTTTTATTCTGGAGGGGGAGTTCTGGCTGGTGTTTCTTTCCCCCAAAATGAATTGACTTACATGATTAAAATTTGGTGCTTATATGAAAGTTAAAAAAAACAAACCCAAAACAAATTAGCAATGCTTTGATTCAAATTATAAATGAGGGTGAAAAAGAATTTCTGCAAACATATTGGTAAGGTGACTCGTTTGTTGTCTTTCCCACCGGAAGGTCAGCGACATGGGGGCAGGAATCTCTCCTGCCTTGTCTCGGCGGCGTCGTCAGTGATGTATAGCAGGTGCTCACTAAAGATCTGTTAAGCGAATGACCGATTTCTCACCACAGCCCTTAGCAATGCTGTTGCTATTTTTCCTGTTTCAGATGAAGAAACTTCTTTCAAAGAAGTCAAGTGACTGGCCCAAGGTCAGACAGCCTGTCGGTGGGGATCCTTCCCGGCCCCCTGGAGCCCCACAGTGGGTCTGGGTCTGGGAACCTGGCCCTGAGCACAACCCTCTCTCACTCCTCCGGGAGTAAACTGGAGGCGTATGCGTGAAAGGCTGAGCAAAGCTCGCCTAATTAACCAGGGCAGGGTGCCAGGCAGAGGGGACAGGCCTTTGATCGCAGCCCACAGGTGACAGGCTGAGCGCCACCCATAAAGACGATTGTGCCATCCAGGTCAGCGGCTCCGACAAGCTGCTCACCTGAGCTTGTTGTTGGAAAGTCAGGTTATCGCAGGGCATGGCTGTGGCCACAAAGTGCCCTGGAATGAAGGGGAGCGGGGAGGAGCCTTTTCAGAAATTTTGAAGCCAACTTCCAAAATCTTTGACAAGCTCAGAGAGAGAGGAGCTCACATTTTCTGGGCTCCCACTGTGTGTCAGTTGCCCCACTAGGTGCGTCCCTTACATTCTTCCATCAAAAGCCTCCTGATGACCGTGGGAGGTGTGTTGCATCAAACCTCAGATGCCGTCGGTAATAAAAGCATTCCGACTTCAACCTCGCTGAAACGTGAACAAACGTGCCTTGTAGAACTGATGACCCCTGGGATGAGCCCGATCTTACGAAAGGCCTCAGGCTCACAGAGGACCATGCATTTATTTATGCATGAGGTTATTTAGTCCTTCATCCCCCCTTGTCTGTGGGCTCAGGCAGATGACTGCCATCAGTAATAGGTGCTCAACAAGGAGCTTAAAGAACAAAAGCAAGGATGAATGAAGCGTAGAAGTCCTTAGGGAAGAAGGACCTACTGTGTGTGCGGAGCGGAGTCCAGCAGAGGGACCTGGATGAGTGAGGTGAGGGTGGGGAGAGACTGACAGTGGCTCCCTGGGTTAGCTCTTTCCACACAGGACACATTCGACCCCCTGCAGCCCCAAGAGGAGGGGACTGCTACCCCATGTCTGAGCCAGGGAGGCCTGGATCCACTTGCTTGGCCCACAACACAACTAGCTGTGTGACTTGGACAAGTCCCTCGGCCTCTCTGGGCCTCCAATCCCTCATCTGGGAGATACTCATAGCCCCCTCTGTGCGGTGGAGGACGAGGTGAGCGATCAGGGGCAGAGCGGAGGCCCTGCACCTGGCACACAGGGTGCGCTCCACACATGTTTACCCCCTTGTCTTTGCAAATAAATAAGCAGTTTAGTTCCTCAGGGGAGCGTGGTTCTCACTGGGTTTTTGTGTCTATATCAGCTCGTGGGCTTGTAAAACCACATTAACACCATAGTTTTAAAAGCTGTGCTCACGGGAGGAGAGAGGGGAGGGAAGACATTGCTTTGTGAAATTGACTCAGTGGGAAACGATGTTTGAGTTAGGGAAATTCTTGTTTGGGGTCCAATCCCACGAACTGCAAAGAGGCATGATGGGAACGGGGGTGGACCAGGGCCAGCTCCTGCAGCTCAGGGTACAGATGTCATGGAGCGCCCAAGGCACCTACAGGTCCCCCATTAGCGTCCCCGCTTTGTGTTCACTGTGCCTTCCAGAAGCCTCGGTGAAAAGAAATCTCTGTGGCCATGATGGGTCCTGGGGAGTGAGGCGAGGTGGGGAGACCCCATGTGTCTGCGTGTGAGTGTGTGTCTGTGTGTGTGGGGATGTCAGGAGGGGCCGCCACACAAAGAAACAAGCAAGGGTTTGTTTTTCCACCGCTTGGGCGAGACCGTGCGTCAGTGGGCGGATCGGGAGGGGGACGGCTCCAGCTGGAGACGCTCAACTCAGCCCACGGTTCTCTCAGGGACTCATGGGGCCGGCTCGCGGGGAGCTGCCAGGCACCCTCTGTGCTCCTCCCGCCCCACGCGGCTCCTCAGGAAGCGCCCACCCCGGCCACGCCGTTCGTATCATTAAACAGGGATCCCTCCTCCCTGCTGCAGTGTAAGTGACGTTCCCGAGGCACCTGGGTCTCCTTAATCCTCACTGCACCCCGAGCGGTGGGGGATAGAGGACACTGAGGCTCAGAGAGGCCAAGTCCGTGGCCTAAGGCAGCACAGCGCATCGGTGGGGAGACCTCTGGGGCCCGGACAAACTTTGTTCGGACAGTTTGGCCATAGCAGCAAAAGACCTTAAAATGTGTCTACTTTTCACCCCGTTGTGCCACTTTTAGAAACAGGAATAGAATCAGGCCCGAGCCTTCCGGACTCGGCTCTGTGCGTGTCCGGGGCTCATTCTTAATTAAGGGTAAAAGCTAGGAGCCACATTTCAGCCACAGGGAATTTGTTAAGTAAACTCTCGCAGTGGAATACTATGCAGCCGCTAAAAATAATGCACGGACGCTGTTGACTGGTGTGGAAAACATTCAAGGGCAGAGCCAAGATCTGCACGGTCTGTGAGGTCCCTGCATTCTAGTCGTGGCTCAGCCCCTCGTCCTCCGTGTGACCTTGGGCCCTTGATGAACGCTCCTGGCCTGTTTACTTAAAAATGGAGACGAATCAAGAACGAGAGAGCTTCCGTGAGAAGCACGTCGATGAGTTAACAGGTGTAAGCACTTAGGACAGCACCTGGCACAACAAGCAGCTTGCGAGTGTGGTTGGAGCAGTGGGCTTGGGAATTGGGGGGCATTATTTCTTCAGAGATTTTTCTCTGTCCTCCGCTCTCCTAAAGACGCGCACAGTCAGCCACTTGAAGCTGTCCCACAGCTCACCGAGGCTCTATTTTTAAAATTCTCTTTTCTCTTTGTGGTTCATTTTGGATAGTTTCTACCGCCAGGCCCAAGTTCACGATCCTCTGCCACGAATCCCACCGCGAGCCATTTCTCACGCACTCTCCTTTTCATCCCTAGACGTCTGCCCCGTCTCCATTTAACTTCTTCAACGTATGGAATGCAGTTATAACAACTGTTTTCACGTCCCTGTCTGCTAATCCTAACATTCGTGTCAGTTCTGGGTCAGCTGCCATTGATTGATTTTTCTCCTTATTACGGGTCATATTTTCCTGCCTCTTCGCATGCCTGGAAATTTTTGATCGGATGCCAGACCCTGTGACTTTGACCTTGTGGGGAACTGGATATTTTTTTTTGTAGTCCTGTGTTCTAGGGTGAAATTAAACTACTTAGAAACAGCTTCTTTCAAGTCTGGCTTTGCGTCTTGCTTAGTAATTCCCTCCCGAGGCCGGACCCTCTGTGTACCTCCTTGACGCCGAGTCACGGGGTCCCCCGCCCGGTCAGGCTGGAGAGCGGCCCTAACCCCGGCCCGCGGAGCCCCAGGTGCTGCTCCCTCTGATCCTTTTGTGAGGTTCTCCCCCAGCTGAGACGGTTTACCGCCTGCGTGCGCTGGTCAGCGCTCAGCTGAGTACATAAGGGGGACCCCGAGTTTCCCCGGAGCTCCCTCTCTGCGGCTCTCTCCTGCCCAATACTCTGTTCTGGAAACTTAGCCACTGGGCCTCTCTGGCCTCAGTTCCATCCCTTTAACTCAGACCATCGGGCCCTGCCTGGCTCCCTCCCCTCCCACCTCAGGCTGTGGCCGGGCACCTCTCAAGGCGGTAAAACTCGGCCTCCTTTGTTTCCTGACCCTCAGGGTCCCTGCTCTTCCTCCACACCCGCCCAGAGTCTAGGAAACCGCCCTTTTGGGTCGTTTCAGGCAAGAGGGTACACCCAGGTGCTAGTACCCCGCGGGGGTCAGAAGCAGAAGCCCCTACGCTCACCAGCTTCATGACTGCCTTTACCCCCTGCTCTAGCCCGTTCCCAGGGCCCCAGGTCTTAGGGAAGGTGAGACACAGGTAAAGCGCCCTGCCCAGGAGGCACAGCTAGCAAGCAGTAGCACGAGGGGAAAGGGGACCAGCCCCCAGCGGGCCTGCCTGGGGCCCCGGAAGTGTGGGGGTTCTTGACTCTGTGCAGGAAAGGCCTCCCAGTATGAGCCCAGGGCACTTTTAGAGGACGTTCATTGACAGGGAAACGAGGAAGAGCCTAGGACAGAGGGAGCAGCAGGAGAGCCCAGGCGGGCGGCTTTGGTTCTAAAAATGTTACAGGAACGAAAGAAATGAGCCGAGGTGGCTGCTCTGGCTCACTGAGAGAGAGTCAGACTCCCCTGGCCCTGAGACAGGTCAGGGGTGAGCCCGGGGTGAGCTGCCACTGCCCAGTGCTCCCCTGGTTGCAAGTCTCCTGGGCACTCTTAGCGTTTTGGAGATGCGTGCCGGTGGGAGAAGGAAAGGGAGAGAGAAAGGCACGAGTAGGTCCCAGGAAGGAGAGTGCGCGCTGGGCTGTTGGTTTTGAGGGTTTTTAAAGGCTGGGAGTTCAGGGGAAGGATCTCAATAGAGTAATCATCAGCTTTTCCAGGTGTGTCCTCTCAGGGTCATAGTCTCCCCTGATTGGTCGGCGTCAGGGGGGTCATTAGTCACGGCACCTGGTCCTGGTGTTGCCCACCTGCTCTGGCTGCTTTTCTGGGCCTGGAGCTGAAATGTAATGGAGGCCTAGACGTTATCTCGGGGG
>NW_006292094.1:1990841-1993047 GCF_000327345.1 Myotis davidii | reverse complement strand
GGGGGTGGGGGGGGGGAGAGGGCTTCTGTCCCTGCTGTAAGTTGCTCGGCCAGTTTGCTCAGCTCTCTGCCTCGGTTTCCCCACTCCATCCGTCCCAGCCTCTCAGGAGAGCCAGGCTCAGCACCAGGCTTGGCTGATACAAAGTCCCTTCTCTCCACTGGCTCTGGACAGGGAGCTGGCCCGTACCAGGAGGGCTAAGAACCAGGGGGCAAAGGGCCAGGCTTGTGCGTCCAGCCCCAAACTCACGTTCGCCAGCGTCAGGCTGGGCTGGGGCTGAAGGCTGAACTGTGGTGTGGGGTCCAGGAGTGGGGCCCCCGGGCCGCAGCAGGCGGGGCAGGGCTGCCAGGGCAGGTGACAGGCAGGGGTGAGGGCAGTGCGAGGGGCTGTGGGACAGCTGCCCCTGCCCCCACCTCCCATGCCCCTTCCGGGCCTGCATGGCTGCAGGATGAGGAGGAAGAGGCCCTGTCTCCCTGGGCCTCCTCATTCATCTGTGCATCGGAGGGGCTGTGGGCCAATCTAGAAGCCCTTTGGTGCCTGTGTTGTGGTCTTGATGAGGTCAGAGCTATCCTTGTGCCCTGAACGCCACCACGGCCGATACCCAAGAGAGAATTTTCAAAGACTGAAGGTTCCCACTTAGCCATGACCCCCAGGCAGGAGGCCCTGCGTCTAAAAGGAAGACACAGCCTCTCATTCGAGATCCTCACAGAGACCGGCATCTGTAGACACGCCTGGGCCAGGGACCCCAAGCCCTGGACACCAGTTTCCCCAGCTGTTCCCTGGGGGTCATGGCCAGGACGGTCGCAAGGGTCAGACACCACAGCTGAGGTCAGGTTGCCCTTTCGCTTGGGGTGTTTCTCCCACCTGGCTGACTCGAAGTTCCTGGAAGGTGAAGTCGGGGAATGGGCACAGCGTACCCCACTGATGAGATCTGGGCCCTCATTCTTTCCCAGGAATAACTTCCCCCAAGTGACTTGGCTGCTAAAGCATATGCACGAAGCTTTGATGAGCAATTAGTTCCAAATTGCCTTTCAGAAAGATGTTATCAATCTGTGCTCCCGCCTGCTTATCTCACCCACCCCTCCAGCAACGGCTGGGGTTGCGCCTTTTAATCTCGCCCATCTGAAGGCAGGACAATAGCAAGCTCATTGCTATTCCATTTGCATTGCTTTTGGCGAATAACTTAGTAAAAAATTGATAAGTCAACTGAAACTGTATTTGGCCAACTTGCAGGAGACTTTGCGAGGCCTCTGGGGATTATGGGAGTCGGAGAATGGGTTTGGGACTCAGCTTTGGTGCACGGCGTTGCCTATCCATGAGATCAAGTAGATCCATTCACCCTCCAAACAGCATCAGAGCTTTTCCCAGGAGGCACCTTACTGTGTTGCTCAACCCCACCTTGTCCCAACCACCCCACTCCCTGCACCACCACCCCCTCCTACCTTTGTCTTAGGCAAATACACCTGGAAATGTCAGAGCACTCACTTGGCGTGCTGTGGGAACCGACACCAACACCTGTGCTTAGGGAAGGCCGGGTCGGGCAGTGGGAAGTATCTGAGGGGCTTTACAAATAAAGGGGGGGAGGGGAGGTTCTGGAGAAGAAGCCGAATGGCCCTGATGAGTCATTTCACCTCTCCGAGCCTCAGTGCCCTCATCTGAAAAATGGGGGTGGGAGTTGGGGTAGTAATAGTATAGCCATGTGAGATTATGGTGAGAATTAAATAAGCAAATGCATTTTTAAGTGCGTAGCACAGGGCCTGGCGCACAGTAGGTGTGCAACAAGGGCCAATCATCATCATCATTATCCTCGTTGTTATCACACCGTCAGAGCGCTTTGTAAAGCACAGTGTTCTCTCCCAGTGCGAGTTGATGTGTCCTCCGTCCCCTCTGCTCTGAGCAGGAAGGCCACCATCGACCTCACATGTCCAGCCCCAAAGCCAGGCTTCTCTGGAGTGGACTGTGCCCCTTCGAACCCAGGGCCTTCATCTGACCAAACACAATGACTTTTCTCAGAACGGAGCTAAAGTCTTCTCCAAGAAGTCTTTTCTGGCTTTGTTTGGCTGGGGACAAAGTATCATGACAGGCTCCTGCCTCCTGTCTCTCCAATAGCCAGTTTTCTCTAAGACAGCTTTAGGAATCTTCTAGGACACAGCCTTTCACCCATCCATCCACCCATCATCCATCCCTCATCCCTCCCTCCCTCCATCTA
>NW_006292094.1:1988014-1990757 GCF_000327345.1 Myotis davidii | reverse complement strand
CCTCCAATGGTCTGAGGGACAGTGAACTGGCCCCCTGTTTAAAAAGTTTGAGGACCCCTGATCTATCCATTCATCATCCATCCATCCATCCATCCATCCACCTAACACATTGATTGCTTCGGTCCATTCTCAGCCACCACACAGAATCACAGAAATCATGCACTTGCCAAAGAGTCAAATTTCAAGCAAATTTAAAAAGGAAAACCAAACCTCTTACCCTGACTTTCATAATCTGACCCTGCTCATCTCTCTGATGTCATGTCGCCACTCTCCCTCTCACCTACGATGTACGAGCAACTCAGTCAACTCGTGATTTTCCTTGGCCATTACCGTCAGCTATTCCCCCCTCAGGACCTCGGCCCGTGCTGTTCCTTGGGCTTCGAGGGCTGCTTTTCTGCCCTTTGCCTGGCCAGCTCCTTCCTTTTCAACATTTTGTTTCCAGATTAAGTGGTCTTTCCTCCAAGGGAAGGACATTGCCCCACCCCAACCCAAATTATGCCCCCTTCATTACGCTTCCTTCATAGGTTTCACATAACACATGAAACTGTGTTTCCTTTGTGTGTTTACTCATTTCATGTTGGTTTCTTCTGAAAGATTGTCATTCCTGAGGGTGGGGGTCCTTCCTCTGTGTGCATGGTGCTGGGGCCTGGCTGCCTGCACACGCAGGGTAACTGTGTTGAATGGACAAGACAATCCTTAGCCGAAGCTCAGCCATGGAAACAGTGCTGCGTAGGGATTGCTTAACGGACAGATTGGTCACCTTCCTTCCAGATATTCCCAGTCGCTCCTGGAGGCGGCCGGATGGGAATGAAGACTCACCATCGCGTGTTGGCAGAAGAGCAGAAACGGGGTGGGCTCCAACAGGAGACCTCTCCTGTGTCCACCGCGAGATTGTTGGCTCTTACACAGTGTCCATCCGTGGGAGGGATTCTTATCTTAGAGCCCTGGGGTGGGTTAGAGCTGAGGCACTGAATTTTGATGGTCGGCACCCCGATCCTTTTTCCACCAGGGGTCTGACCTGGGCAGGTTGTGAACTTCTTTTCTCTCAACCCATTGGTGAGGCTAATCTTAGCGCCTCCCTTGTACAGGTGTATAAGTGAACACCAATAGGTTCCAGCTACTGTTCTAATTCCCCTGGGTAACTTGTTGTTCCAATGGCAGGGTCGTGGTGATTTATGTATCTGACCAAATTTCCCTTTCCACACTGACTGCTGGGAAGCTCAGCATCGATCTTGTGACCCCCTCCATAGCTCATGTCTAGGACATCGAGTGCTTTTGCTAATAGGTTTTATTCGTGGCTCCACTCATGCCCCGTATGCAGCTTGCTCTAACCTGGGTGTCCTCAGAAACTGTCTCTCACGTTTCCAGGGAGAGATCCGGTATCTTGTATGAGGAGTCTCTGCTTGCCGGTGGCCACTGTTGTCTCCTGTGTGAGACGAGGGGTCCCTGGAGCGTGGAGGCTGCCTCTTTGCAATCCCCCCTTCCCCAGAGTTCAGTCCACGCTGTGGGGATGGATTGATGTGATGTTAGGTGAGGAGCTCAAAGGAGCTCCCCGCCTCAGCCTCAGAGAGGAATGCTGAGGAGAGAGGTCTCTGCTGTCTCAGATGTCCGTGAACCTAACAACACCTCCATGTGGGAAAGGCCGGGCCGGTGAGTAGGTTCCCTGTGCTTGGCTGCCACAGAGAGCAGGGGGTGGTGGGCTGTCTGGAGGGAGTGGACATCCAGGCCTGGGAGACTGGTGGTCCCGGAGCTGCCCCTCGTGGTCAGCCAACATGGGGAACCCAGGTCCATTTTGATGCCTGGAGAGTCCAATGACTGACGGGCTCCCTCACCAACATCGGGGTCCCCCCTCTTCTTTCTGGATGCACAAGCCATAGATGACATATTTTGTATCTTCTCATGAAAAGTTAGACAGCTGGGCAACTCTGGGCCCCGGTCCCACAAGGTGACCGTCTGATGGGCACCGACCCCTGAGTGTTGAGCTGGTCCCCTCTGCCTGGCCTGCCTCACCTCCTCCGACCTCTGCCTGTCCCTGTGAGGGCTGGGGCCGAGCCCTGGTTGATGGTGTCGTTGATGCTGCTGGCACCTGGGCAACCTTTCTTGCCTCCTTGGAGACCCTGTGCCACCCTGTGTGGCCTCGCGGGTCTTTGTCCTGTTAGGTAAGTTGCAGTCCCCTCTGTGGCACCCCGCCTTCCTAGGACACCCATCTCCACCCCACCCTGTCCACCCCAGTCTTTCCTGTCCTTCAGACTTGAGCCCTCTCATCTCTGGGTGGGCTGCCAGCATCCCCAGGGCACCCTGGTTCACGTGCCCTCGTGTTGCTCTGTAATTATTTATCCACAGTCCTGCCAACATACAGACCTTGCTCACACTGGGGGCTCAAAGCGCTCTTGTTGGATGAATGCATGAGTGAGTGAGTGAATGAATGAATGAATGAATGAGTTAGGGGATGAAGCAAAGCATGAGTGAGTAGGTTGAAGTTGCCTGAGCTCGTACTGGCTCCAGTAGCAGACCTCAGAGTTGAGTGCAGGACTCAGACCCTGTGCTCCTATAGTATCGGTCTGGCCCGGCCCCCGGATCACCTGCTGTCCCCTGACTGCCTCTCCCATGCCAGCTTCGCCCACTGAGCCACCATCATCTTCCCCCCGCCCGGCCCCAAGCTGACATCCAGAGAAGATGTCACAGCACTAGACGGTCACACACGTGCCCCCTGCACCATCGCTGCCTTTGCTGCGAGGAACAG
>NW_006292094.1:1987451-1987983 GCF_000327345.1 Myotis davidii | reverse complement strand
GCCCCCGCCTCGCTCCCCCCTCCCCATCCCTCCACCCCCCAGCCGCTCTAATTGCTGTTCCCAGAGCAGGAAGAGTGTCATGGATGGTGCATCTTGTTTTTCTGGGAGACCGGGATGCGCATTAGAATACGCGCTCTGTGGGCGGGCGGTAGGCTGTGCTGGGGCCTCTCTCCGCTCAATAACCGGGGAGGGCTGGGGAGGGGAGAGGTGGGCGGGGCAGACAGACAAGGGGACACTCAGAAACAGAGCACAGACAGTGTACTCTGGAGAGACGTGGACAGAGAGAAACAGAGGTGGAGGGGAGAGAGAGAGAGAGAGAGAGAGGCTGTGAGTTCGTGGCCATCACCACGTTCCTCTGACTTTCAGCATTTTCCTAACGGGCCCTGGACAGAGATTTGTGAGGGTTTATTCTAAGCATGTGCAGTGCGAGGCCGACAAGATACACTGTGTTATTTCAGGAGCGTGGCGAACGGCTCATGGAACCCCTGCCCGGCTGGACCCCGAGGCCACTGGGCCAGGGCCTGCCTGCCCC
>NW_006292094.1:1983869-1987346 GCF_000327345.1 Myotis davidii | reverse complement strand
TTGAATTGAGTTTTTTGTGCTTTGAATGACCAGTGTGGGCTGGGAGGGTCAGGCAGAGACCTGAGATTGAGACCTAGCTCCAGGAGTGGGATCTGTGGCCAGTCACTTCCGTCTCTGAGCCTCAGTTCCCCCACCTGTAAGGTGATAACTGGGCTGCTGGGAGAATATGGCGTCAGACCTACTTGCTCTGGGACCCTGGCCCTTGGGGTACAGATCAGTCCTGCTTCTGAGCTTCCAAGAGGACCCTCCCTGGAGTCCCCCCTGGGCCGGGGCCCCTTGGCTGCTCGGAGCTGGGGCAGGAGCTTCTCTGATTATGGTCCCTGGGGTGACTACCCCAGGAGCCTGGGTGTGGCCCCCCAGTCGGCTCTCAGACCCGCCTCTGACAGGCCAGGAAGCCAAAATAATGGCTTCACTGGGTTTTGAACAGGAAATCTATTTCCGGCCCAGGGAGAAGGACTTCTTGGCCTGTCCTTGGGGACAGAGATATTGCCATGAGCTCATGTAGGCAGGGGCAGCATCCATGACCCTGGGGGCCCTCCACACGGGCCCCCCCATCCCAGCTCTGCTGCTCCAGGAGAGCCGGGCCAGCCCTCCACGGCGGCTGCAGGGGCAGAGAGGGCTCCTCCTCGTTTTCATCATGAAAGTCACACAAGTGGTGAAATTTGACACACGGCACTGTATGGGCCTCCCTCGGTGCCCCGCCCCCTGCCTCTCCTTAAAGCAGTGGTTCTCAACCTTCCTAACGCCGCGACCCTTTCATACAGTTCCTCGTGTTGTGGTGACCCCCAATTTCATTGTTACAAATTGAATATAATTACAGCATAGTGATGAATCACAAAAACAATATGTGATGATATACATGTTTTCTGATGGTCTTAGGCGACCCCTGTGAAAGGGTCATTCGACCCTCAGGTTGAGAACCACTGCCTTAGAGCATTCATAAAGGACAGTGTGTTGGCGACATCTTTCCAGAGATGTTTAACGCCTAGACAAGCAAACACGTGTGTGGCCTTTTTCTTAAACATAGACTCGTATTAAGCTCATGCTTCCACAAGTTAATTTTAAAAACAGCTACTGGGAAGCTCCAGAAACCAAGGATCACACCAGCCTTGAATTTATGTGCCAGACCAATCTTAGCAACTACTTTTCTTTCTTTGATTGAATATATTTTTGTTGATTTCAGAGAGGAAGGGAGAGGAAGAGAGAGAGAAACATCATTGATTGGCTGCCTCTTGCACACCCTACCACTGGGGATCAAGCCCCCGACCCAGGCATGTGCCCTGACAGGGAATCTAACTGTAACCACCTGGTTCATAGGTCGACGCCCAACCACTGAGCCACCTCGGCTGGGCAGCAATTACTTTTCAGTGGTGGTCACCTCCTGGTCTGCTGCCCTCTCCGCACCTGAATAGCAATAAAACCTACATTTAAAACACCTGTCCTGGCTGGTTCTCACCCTCTCAGCCGGCTGCACTGCTTGAGTTCCTCTCCAGGGGCAGTGCCCCGGGGACTCTGCCTTGGTGGGTACCAATGGCTTCCCGCATCGCTTCACATTGGCTCGGGTGTCTGTGTCTCTGCCTGTCCCAGGACCAGCCTGGGACTTATTAACTAGTATCTGTCTCCTACACAGACCCTAAGCCCCATGAGCGTGGAGCATAGTAGGCGCTTAAGCAATATCTGTGCTACTCTAGGCCCATGATCGGCAAACTGTGGCTTGCGAGCCACATGCAGCTCTTTGGCCCCTTGAGTGTGGCTCTTCCACAAAATGCCACGTGCGGGCGCGCACGTACAGTGCGATTGAAACTTCGTGGCCCATGCCCAGAAATCGGCAGTTTGCCGAGCCGCAGTTTGCCGACCACTCCTCTAGGCCATTCCCTCATCTGACTCTCCTCCTCCCCCCAGTCACTTTCCTGTGGAGAGCGGCTAGTGTTTGGACAGGTTTTCAAACCTCGGACTAATGAGAGGGCAGGGTCTCCTCATGGCAAAGCCACGTGCAAGTCCAAGCTTGGGGGGCACAGCCCTCCCAGCAGAATGATAGCCAAAGGCTATAGTTGTAAGCTTGACCCTATGGTCCGAACCTGTGGCCGACGTGCCTGCGTGATGTGGGCTTGATAGAGTTCAGGTGCATGTAGTTGAGTAGGATCAACCCCCACCAGAAGGTTGTAAACATCTAGACCACGCCCTCACTTTGCCTCGTGGAATCTGGCTATAAAATAAAGACACGGCTTGCAGGCCCTGGCGCTAGCTCTCCATCAGAGAGAGAGGGCAGCGTCCCACCCAGACGCAGCTTTTATTCTCTTGTCTGTCTTTTCTCAATCCTTCACCACCCCCTCTCAGGCTCACCGAACCTGGCTGAGCTGGCTCAGCACATATGGCGCCCCGCGTGGGGCTGAGTATGCCATGGCCGTGCCCGCTCGCCACACTTCCCAAGGCAGGTGGGCGTGAAGTCTCGTACCCATTTTACAGAGAGGAAAGGAGAGGCCTAGAGAAGTGAGGTGGCCATTCCATGTGTTGGGCCAGGGGTTGGAATCCAGGCCTGAGCCCCTGAAATCAGCAGATGGTTCATGATCTTGTGTCCCAGCCTGCTCGCTGCAGGGGACAGGTGTGCACGCAGCCGTTCTAAACGCGGTGAAAGGGACAGGCCAGCCAGGCCCGGGAGGGGAAGGGACAGAGCCGGGCTGAGACTCCGGGAGCAATGCCCCAGAGCCTTTGAAATGAAGCTGAAAAGACCTGATTTATAAATGGAAAACATTCCCGAGTCCAGTAATCATCGTCCCGCTTTTCTTCTCTGTGTGGGTGTTGGCGATTCCCAAAAGCAGGCTGCTGGGGGGCGTGGCCAGCTTTGGAGGCTCCTACTCTGCCCCTTTCCTGGCCCGGGGCCTGGGCCCGGCTCCCCCTTACACTCAGCCTCAGAGAACAGACGCTCCCTGAGGCCCAGGGTGGGTTCTGCCGTGGGCTCCTGAGCTGCCCGCTCTGGGCTCCCCGCCCCTGGATACGCTGCATATATGAGTGAGTGGGTGGTTGGACGCAAGGACGGAGGGACAGGTTTTTCACAAGCCCCCTTCCCCGGGGGACCTTCCCTGGTCACCCCAGTGGGATTGCTGCACCTCCCCCATCTTGAAGGCCCCCGTCTCTGCTCTTTCCTCCTTACACTGTCCACACCCCGCGGGACTCTCAGACCTTCTCACCATCACTGCCTCCTCCCTCCCTCCACTCCACCCCCGGCATCAGCGCACGGGCTCCCTGAGGGCAGTGAGCTCGTATATTTCATTCGCCGCTGGGTCCAGCACAGCCTGCCCCAGGCGGGCACGACGGTGCAGGAGTGAGCCTGTCTGCTGCTTAGTCCATCTCCTGGGCTTCAGGCAGTCATCTCCACAGGATGTCCCCTGCCACCCCGTGTTCCAGCCACTGCCTCCCCCAGAGCTGATCTCCCACGCCCTCGCCCGGAGCAGGAAACGCCTGCCACCTCCTGGCCTT
>NW_006292094.1:1978976-1983720 GCF_000327345.1 Myotis davidii | reverse complement strand
GGCGCTGAAGGAAACACCCCCAGCCTGGAAGGAAGCCTGGGTTCCTTAGCGTCTTTGCAAAGCCCTTTGTGACCTGGCCCTGCCGACCTCTGCAGCTGTCCCCCGAGCCTGCCCCACTCTGAGTCCACCCCCAGCACCACCGTCCCCCTTCCAGGGCGTCTAACCCCTCCGTAGCCCCAGGCCAGGCCCCTTCCCGCCCAGAGAGCTTTCTCAGCCACGGCTCAGCGAATAGCTCCTGGACCCCCCAAACCATGAACAGTGTGTCCACCTCCCTGTGGTCCCTGTGCTCCCGGGGGCAGGGACACCTCTCTGTCTCTTTCTGAAGCCGCTGACCCGACTCAAGCCCGGCACTCAGAGAGACTCAGGTCATGGCTATTGATCTGAAAGCAGATGCAATAAATCGAACTGAGCCCAGTCACCAACCTAAGAGATTGGCCCCATGAGAAAGCAATAGAAGGCATTTTAATTCTCATTTTGGATCCTCAAGGCATCCTAAGCCCCTCCTTTACAGATGGGGAAGCTGAGGCCCAGAGATATTAATATCAGAGTTCAGGCTTCATCCTGGAACCTGATTCTCCCAGCTCACGACCTTTCCTTTCCTTCCTCCTTCCTTTCTTTCTTGACTGTGGCTGCAGGACCGGCTGCCTCCTGACCTTGGGAAGACCCGAGGCAGCATGGGGGAGGGAACGAAGCTCAGAGAGAAGTGAAGTGACCTGTCCAGTGTCACACAGCTTCCCCGCCCCCACCCCCACTCCCGGACTCCAGAGCCCTTCTAGGAGCTGTGAAATGAGGCTCAGATCAAGGGGTAGGAGGTTGACCTAAAATAGCATTTTTCCCAGATTCTGTCTTCAGCGTGTGTTTCCTTCCCAGTCCAAGCCATGTCCAGGTCTGGCTGGTGGCAGGACAGGCTGGTCCCCTGCTGGCCCGTCAGTCAGGTTCCGCTGCCTCCACGCTGGGCGCAGGCACCTTCAGAAGCCCCCGGGTGTGCACGGGGCCGGGATGCTTGTCTGATGTCCTAGTCAGGCTAGCTTCGGGCAGAGACGCTTTTTTCTTTTTTTAAACAAACTTTAAATGGATATAGAACTCTTTTAGACAACCAGTAGAAAATGGAGCAAAGGCATACACAGGGAAGTCACAAAATCGGGCACCAATGGCTAATAAAAGCCTGGAGAAGCAGTTGTCATTTTAAACCCATCAAAGCAGCAAAGATTAAAACCAGAGTTTGCAAACTCAGAACCTGCGGAGGCCAGGGGGGTCTCACAAACGGGAGTTTTTACCAAAAAGTCAAAAGGAAGAGCAGGCCACTGCTGAAAAGCCTGTGACCAAGGAGGAGTTTCAGGGTGGATGGACTGACCCAGCTGCCAGAGGGAGCCGCCCCTGCAGCTGGCAGCTGTCTTCGGCTCCAGGAAGGGGCCGGGCAGCCAGATTGCCCCACTTGTCAATCACAGATTGCCCACCTTGTCAATCACAGTCGGATATCAGGTTTTCTTTATGGGTGGCAATTGCTTCAAAACCAGACCTAGTAAATCTCGCTCTCGGGAAGAGCTGGATGAGTGCACAAAGGCGCGGGTGTAGGAACGTGCACAGCAGCACTGACGATAATCATGCCACGCAGTAAGGCAAGTGTTACATAAAACGGAATACATCCCGACGACGGAACACGGGGAGCCCCTATAAAGGCGGGTGTGTCCCCCAAGGTTAGTGCCAAAGCCACCCGTCTCCATGGTGGATAAGGAAGAGAAGTTGCAGCGTTAGTAACCAAAAGCTTTAGACTTATCCAAATCAGACGGAAAGCAGTCACACAATAAAACCAGGAAGGCTGCATAATATAAGAAAGAAAGGCCTTGGAAAGTAACCGTTAACAAGTGTGCTCTGTGATGTAGCACTCAGAACCAACAGTGGCAAAGATGACATCCACTAGTGATAAGGTAATGTGAGCAACTGTCCCTTTGAGAGAAAGGTTGTAAAAAAAAATCTAAATGAATCAGCTTTGCCAGGGGCAACGATGGGGACACTTTTTTTTTTTTTTAACACTATTGATTCTTTCCGTGAACATGGGGTGTCTTTCCATTGATCTGTATCTTCTTTAAGTTCCTTCATCAATGTTTTATCATTTTCAGTGTCCAAGTATTTCATCTCTTTGGTTAACTTTATTCCTACGTGTTTTATTCTTTTCATTTCTATTGTGAAGGGTGTTTTTTTCTTACTTTCCTTTTCGAATAGTTGGTTGTTTGGATATAGAAACACGACTCATGTCTGTACGTTAATTTTGCATTCTGAAAATTTACAAATTTTTTTCTAGTTGGGTCTTCAGGACTTTCTACATGTACGATCCTATCATCAGCAAGCAGAGATAACTGTACTTCTTTTCCTGTTTGGATGCCTTTATTTCCTTTTTCTTGTCTAACTTCTCTGGCTGGGACTGCCAGTTCTATGTTGAATAGAAGTGGCGAGAGGGAGCCCTCTGGCTTGCACTGGGTCTTAGGGCGAAAGCTTTTCATTTCCCTCATTGATTTGAATATCAGCTGTGGGTAACAGATGCCCTTTATTGTGTTCTTTCTAGACCTATTCTGTGGAGAGGTTTTTGTGTGTTTTTATGGCGAATGGTTGTTGAATTTTATCAAAGTCATTTCCCACATCCATGGAGAGGAACATGTGGTTTTCTCCTTTCATCCTGTTAGAATGACTGTTATCGTAAGGACAAAAGATAAGTGTTGGCAAGGATGCTGAAAGGAAGCCCTGTGCACCGCTGGCGGGAATGTAAATTGGTGCAGCTATTATGGACCACAGTACGGAGGTTCCTAAAATATTAAAAATAGAAGTGCCTTTCGATGTAGCGATTCCACTCCTGGCTATTGATCTGAAGGAAATGAAACCGGGATCTTAAAGAGCTATCTATCTACACTCCCATGTTGATTGCAGCATGAAGTACACAACTCCCAAGTCCACCGGTGGATAAACGGATAAAGAAAATACGGTGTATGTGTACACAGTGGGATGTTATTCAGATTATTCAGATTATTTTCAAAGAAGGAAATCTCGCCATTTGCAGCAGGGGTGATCCTGGAGGATGTACTGCGAAGTGGCATGAGCCAGACACAGAAGGACAAACGCCGCACGACCTCCCTCACATGTACGGTCTCTGAGAGCAGGGCGCGGAGAAGCGGAGAGTGGAATGGTGGCTGCCAGGGGCTGGGAGGAGGGGCAACAGGGAGATGTCGGTGAAGGGGCACCATGTTTCGAGCATGGGTACGCAAGATGAGTAAGTTCCGGAGCGCTCCTGTAAGCGTGGGGACCAGTGGTTCTCAACCTTCCGGCCCTTTAAATACAGTTCCTCATGTTGTGACCCAACCATAAAATTATTTTCGTTGCTACTTCATCACTGTCATGTTGCTACTGTTATGAATCGTCATGTAAATGTCTGATATGCAGGATGGTCTTAGGCGACCCCTGTGAAAGGGTCGCTCGACCGGCAAAGGGGTCGCGACCCACAGGTTGAGAACCGCTGGTGGGGACTCAGTCAGCACTATGTAAACTTGGGATTTCCAGAGGAGATCCTAAGCATTCTCACCGCACAAGGGAAGAGAAGTATGTGAGGGGATGAGCATGGTCTTTCGCTGGATTGTGGTGATGGTTTCACGGGGTCTGTATATCAAAACACCAAGGTGTACACCTTAAATATATACAAGTTGTATTTGTTCATTTTACCTCAATAAGGACGGGGGGGGGGGGGCCTCAAAAGGCCCACACCCTCTGAACCAACCATCGCATTTCCAGGATATGCATGCAAAACAGTCATGGGATACAGCTCTAGAGAGTTTGGCTCAGTGGATAGAGCACTGGCCCGGGAACTGAATGGCCCCAGGTTCTATTCCCATCAAGGGCCCATACGTACTTTGGTTGCAGGCTCAATCCCAGGCCCTGGTCGGGGTGCATGTGGGAGACAACCAACCCATATACGTGTCTCTCTCACATCGATGTTTCCCTCTGTCTCTCCCCTTCCCTTCCACTCTCTCTAAAAATCAATAGAAAAAATATCCTCGGGTGAGGATTAACAACAACAACAAAAGCCGCCATGGGATGCAGTCACCTCTCCTTATTCACAGCAGTCTGGTTTCATACAACCACCCTGAACACATGCTGAAATAGCAAATACTGAACCCTCGCTCCTGGGAAATGCGGGGTTAGGGTCCTGTAGGCCGCTGGTCGCCACATTTACCATGTGTTTACAGACACCTTATTTAACAGGCAGTGCTAATCATTAACAATGAGCGGCCAGGGGCACCCAGTGAAGCTCACTAACACTTGTGTTTTCTCCTTCAGGCCCAGCCCCGCCCTCCGGAGCTTAGGATCACTAGCCAGGATTTCAGTATTAGGGTGGGGCCATTTCCAGCAGCAAAATCACTGAAGCACAAACATGTAGAAACCACGGCACTAAACAGGCCACAAAACGGACACTTGCGCACAGCGTGAGAGCCAAACCTCGAAGACGAGTGTCGCCTGGTGCGTCCTCAGCAGGACTGTGTGTTGCTGGGGTCCAGCCCCAGCAGGTCCAGGGGTCCCCAAAGGTGTGGACGGAGTCGGCGAAGAAGGAATGACACGGAGACAGCGTTCAGTTGATCAGCAGCCTTGCCAGGATCTCTAGCCACAATCTCCAGCCAAGTTCTGTGTCCATGTTCTCTTGCTAGGTTCTCCAGCCACATTATCCAGGTTCTCCAGCCAGGTTCTGTAGCCATGTTCTCTC
>NW_006292094.1:1971459-1978893 GCF_000327345.1 Myotis davidii | reverse complement strand
TTCTGCTGGGGAAGGGGTTAAGAGGTTTTATTCCCTCCCTAACTTCAGGGGAAAATCCCTACCTGGGGAAACAACCTTTCTCAGAGAGGTGACCTTGGTTAAAACACATAGTGCCAAGAAGGGGAGCAAACATATTAAGAACAACAGTATGCCATATATGCCAGGTCCCTTGAAACAGCAAGGATGGACCGGCTCCCGGCAGTGTGTGCGCGCAGGTGACGCACATTTGGGCTGCTCTGTGAATGTCCAACAACGAGCGTAGCACACAGTAGGCCCTCAGTCAATGGTAGCTTATGGGGTTTCCATCGGGGGTGATGCAAAGTTCTGGAACCGGGTGGGGGATGGTTGCACAACATCGTGTACGTACTTGCTGCCACGGAGCCACGCGCTCTAAAAGGGTTAAACGGCCGTGTTTATGTGGGTGTGCGCTTTACCGCCATCGATCAGTCTGTGTGGCTCCCTCCCAGCTCTCTCTCCGGCCCGTCCAGCCCTCATCATGGGATGCCTTTGCCTCTTCTTCCAGCTGCTTCTTAGGAAACTGCCCTGACCTTGAAGCTGACGAAGACAGCTTGTTTTTTCCTCTTCCTGAAAGGGCCTCCCTCCACCCCTGACCTTCCACAGGGGCGGGGAAGGACCAGAGGAGGCACGCTGACCTGCCACCGAACTTCACGTCCTGTAACTACGGTCAGCAGCCGGGGAAGGGAGGACCCCACTCAGCCCTTGAGTATAAAGGAATCCTTTGTCTCTCAGGGGACGGGGGGTTGGTCAGCAACCTGGGGTCCTTCTCGGGTCTGAGCTAAGCCTGGCTATTGAACTGCCCCACCCCGGCCCCGGCCCAGACTCTTCTCTGTCCAGTCATTCAAGTCAGCTGCCTAAGCCAAGTTCATCTCCCACTCCAGCCTCTTAGAGCCTTTTCCCGGGGTTTCCGTACCCAGGAGTGGCCCTGTCCCTTCAGCTGTCCACGTCAGAAACCCTGAGGCCACAACTTTACGGCCTCAGTTCAGATCCAGGACCCAGAACTCTCTGCCCACATGCCCGGGGCCCACGCAGATGGCCCGAGTCCATCCTCCGAGGCCGGACTGGACCGCTGGCCTGTGTGCATCCCTAGGCCTGAGGGGTGGACATTGCTTAGAACTTGGAAGTGCAGGCTGGTCATGACACGTGGGTGGCAAAGAGAGGAGGGCCAGCAGCCTCCAGGAGAGATGGGGTGGGACTGCCTCCACCATTCCCGACTGCCCACCCTTCGAGAGCAGGAGGCAGGGCTGGTCCCCATCTCCCGGCCTCTGAAGGGCTTCCTGTCAGCTCCCGAGTGTTTCATCCTGTGTGTCCAGGACGTTCATCACACCACTATCTCCGTGCCTTCCCGTGGCGAGGAGCCAGGCTTCCCACCAGGAGGTCTCCTGCCAAGAAGAAGAACGAATGGCAGGAGATGCCACGGGGCAGCTGTCAGCTGGTGCTGACGGGACCACCCAAGGGACAGCTCACATGTCAGCTTCCTGCACAGACTGAGGGAACAACTATGGGTCCTCCCAGCCGGACTCTGCCTTCTCGTACAACTGGTCAACCTGCCCCCTTTTCTCCCTGGTGTCTCTGCCCCAGCCAGCCTTCCCAGCCATCCTCCAGCCCGCAGCCAGAGCGAACTTTCCAAAGCACCGGCTCGCTCCCCGCCGACACACCTTCAGGGGCTCCTACTGCTCTTTGGACAACGCCTGGACTTCCCACCAGCCGACCTCTCCCTGCCACTGCCTGCCCCACACACTAAACAACAACCATTAGCGTGTGCTCCCTCCCTGGGAGAGCCGGCCGTGCTCTCGTGCCCTTGCATCTATCACAGCCATCACCTGCTTTTCCACCTAGAAGGTTCGCCTTCATGCACATCCATTGAAACCTGCAAGGGGAATCGTAGCAGCACTCCTGACGTCATAATGCGTGTGCTCCCCTAAAGGAGGCAGCTGCGAGTGTGATCTGCTCTCAGACGGGCCTGGGTGCAAAACCCAATGTACTGGTTATTGGCTGTGTGACCTCAGGCCAGGTACTTAACCTCTCTGAATCTGTTCCTTCATCTACAAAGTGAGGCCAATGATATTGACTCACAGGAGTGGTCATGAAATTTACATTGACCTGAGCCGGGCAAGGACTTGACCCTCCTGCCATTGCAATGGCCCCGCAAGCTGTAAAGCTGTAGCTGTGACCACATCAGTGTTATTTTCTGCACCCAGAAGGAAACATAGGTGGTGGATTCCTCCCTGCGACAGGGAAGATGTAATCCAGGGCGTGAAAAACAGTGATGAGAAGAGGCACTATTTTCGTATCCGGTGAAATCAATAAATCCCAATGCTGAGCCCAGGATAATGGAATTTTCGAAGAAACAATAACATATTTTTTAAGGTTTTATTGAGAGATAGAGAGATAGAAACATCAATGAGAGCGAAACATTAATCAGCTGCTTCCTGCATGCCCCCTACTGGGGATCAAACCTGCAACCCAGGCATGTGCCCTGACCAGGAATCAAACTGGTGAATTCTTGGTTCATGGGTCAATGCTCAACCACTGAGCCACACCTGCCAAGCTACAGTAACATATTTTTTAAATATATTTTTATTTCAGAGAGGAAGGGAGAGGGAGAGAGAGATAGAAACATCAATGATGAAAGATAATCATTGATTGGCTGCCTCCTGCACGCCCCCCACTGGGGATCGAGCCTGAAACCCTGGGCATGTGTTCTTGACAGGAATTGAACCTGAGACCCTTCCATTTACAGGCCGACATTCTATCCAGTAAGCCAAACCAGCTATGGCACAATAACATATTTTTGATGGGGGAAGAACATCTAGAACAGCGGTTCTCAACCTGTGGGTCGCGACCCCTTTGGGGGTCGAACGACCCTTTCACAGGGGTCGCCTAAGACCATCGGAAAACACATATATAATTACATATTGTTTTTGTGATTAATCACTGTGCTTTAATTATGTTCCATTTGTAACAATGAAATTGGGGGTCACCACAACATGAGGAACTGTATGAAAGGGTCGCGGCGTTAGGAAGGTTGAGAACCGCTGGTCTAGAAGGAGGCATCCCAAAATGTTAGAAGGTTATCCCCGTGTGGTGCACATTTTTAATGATTTTATTTATTTACTACTTATGTTTAATGACTTTATTTGTTTATTGCTTACCTGTATTTTCTATATTTTTTCCTATAACAAGTATTGGGGGTTGAATTGCATTCCCCTAAAAGGTATGTTTAAGTCCTAACCCCCACCCGGGGCTGTGAATGTGATCTTATTTGGAAATAGTTGTGTTTTCAGATGTAATTGAAAGTTAAGATGAGTCATACTTGACGAGGGTGGACCCTAATCCAACGTGACAGGCGTCCTTATTAGAAGAGAGGAGATATACGGAGAATGCCATGTGGCGGTGGAGGCTGGGATTGGGGAGCACAGCCAGGGAGCTCCCAGGACTGCCAGCAATGCCAGGAACTAGGGGGAGGCAAGGATGGTTCCCCCCAGAGCTTCCAGGGAGTGCCCGGCCGGCTGCCCCCGAGCTCAGACTCCCAGCCTCTGCATCTGTAAGAAAATGTATGCCTGTCGCTGTGAGTCACCCGGTCTTCGGTCATTTGTGATGGCAGCTCTGGGACTTGTCTGACTTGTGTATGAGAAAGCGCCGAAAGGTTTTTCTAAAAGCAGGAGGAGGAGGGGAAGCTTGAAGCGTGTCTGTCTGCTCAGGGCTCAGCCTCGATATGCGGACAGACATAAATGTCTCCTTCGTGCCTCCTATGTTCCCTTTGTGCGAATTGTCCTTCCCTTGGTCCTGTCTCCCATCCTCCCTGGTCAGCTGGGAACTGTGAAGGAGTCCCCTAGCTGGGGCAGCCAGCCCCGGGGGTGGGGAGCGGGGAGCTGGAGGACCTGGAGGTCATCTACATGCCCCCTGCCCGTGACCAACCCACCACGCCATTGGTAAGTCCTTCCTGCTGCTTCCAGCACAGTTTTCTAAAACACAGGACAGACCATGCCACCCCAAGCCCCTTCACAGAACGCCAGTGGCGCCCAGTTCCTTGGCACGCCTTCAAGGCCACTCTCTAGTGCAAGCCAGTTTCTGGTTTATCCCCTAGTCTTCCACCCAGCGAGTCCTGCAGCCCACTCCCCCGCACTCCCCTGCACTCCCCACACTCCTGCCCGGCCACACTTCCCCGCTGGCCAGCTGCAGCCCAGGCCTCTCTGAGCCTCAAATGACCGGCAGGGGCCCTGGAGGGCAGGGGAGGGCGGGTCTTGCTCAGCTCTCCTTCCAGGAACAGGGAACAGAGGGGGAGCTTTTCTGGGCTGACGGGGGCTCTGTCTCCAGCAGGCGAGCAACATCCGTGGCTTCTGCTCCTCCGAGTGACCCCGACAACCTGGAAGAATCGCAGGAAGGGCTCTGGGATCCGCTAATTAGCTTTGGACGTCTTCCCTCAGGCCTGGCCCGGGACTGGCGCCCTTGGGTCCCCCTTGATTAGACACCATGGCCCTTCCTCTGCCTTCCAAGTGCCTCCTCCCTTTCCTTCTCCAGGAGCGGGACACGTGGCGACGAGGCTCCAGGTATGGGGCGGTGGGGTGGGGGGGCGGCACAGGAGGCCCCATTTACTCTTCTTTGGGGTTTGCTCCTCCGTTTGCCAATTGGGTTGTGTTCTTTTTTAAAAATATATTTTTATTGATTTCAGAGAGGAAGGGAGGGGGGAGAGGGAGAGAAACATCAATGATGAGAGAGAATCATGGATCGGCTGCCTCCTGCACGCCCCACACTGGGGATCGAGCTCGCAATCCAGGCATGTGCCCTGACCGGGAATCGAACCGTGACCTCCTGGTTCATAGGTTGATGCTCAACCACTGAGCCACGCCAGCCGGGTGAGGGCTCACGTTGTTGAGCAGGGTTTTCAGGACACCTCTGCCTGCTTCTCAGGAGCAGAAAGCTCAGTCGAGATCATGAAAATTACTAGGAAGGTGGGAGCAGCGTGGGACACGGGTCACTAAGCCCCCAGAGGGAACTGTCCCAGGGGTGCTGCTCTCTGTCTCTCCATCCGGCCTGCCCTCCCGCCCACTGGAGCCGTTCCTCTGATGTGCTATGGGGATCTTCTCTCTCTGTTTGCCCCTCAGGACCCCTCATGGCAGCCTCTGTTCTCAAACCTCACCCGGCCGCCAGGCCCAGCAACCAACCCGGTCTCTTCATACCTGGGAGCAAGAATGACCACTGACAGCAACCATGTGCACCCATGGCCGAAGGTCTTTACGTGGGTTTTCCCATTTAATTCTCAAAATGACCCTCCATGGCCGGGGTGTCTGTTATGCTCATCATAGAAGGGAAGAGAAGCTCTGAGTGATGAACTAGTGGAGAGGTCAGGATTTGAACTCGGGCAGCCCAGTTCCAAGGCCTGAAAATGACTGGCCCCGCTCAGCTTCCGGATTGCTTCTCCTGGACGGGTGACCCTGCCTGGCCTGGCACAGGATGGGAAGGGCTCACACACCACCCAGGGCTGCGGAGGGAGGGGCAGGCAGGGCTCTTGCAGGAACAGAAGCTGCTCCGGGGCATGGGTTTTGTCTGTTTTGTGCTCTGACACATCCCAGGCCTAGAACAGCACCTGGCACACAGCAGGCACTCTGGGGCTGCTTGCAGAATGAACGAACCCCAGTATCTGGGCCTGTCCTTGCCAGATGAAGAGGTGGTGTTAGATGTAGCCTTCGGACGCCATCGATGACCACCTCACCCTCTGCAGGGGCCTCCTTGGTCCAGTCCGGGAACTTCCACCCGGGAGTCTGCTCAAGGCTGTGCCGCAGGATGCTAACAGCCATCAAGGCCGCGGGCTCCGTGCTCCATATGATGCACGGACCGGACCGCCGGCGTTAAATAAGACGAGGCCTGTTTCTTCTCAGGGTCTCTGGCCACCTACGGAGCCCCGTGGCTTGCAGACGGCTCTTCCCTAAGGATCTGCCATGCTCCCGTCTTTTCCGGGAGCATCTATGGGGCTAGCAGGGTGCACACTATGCTGTGGGAAATGAAATGCCCGTCCGTGTTGTTGCCTTGAGTTCACCGAACGTACCTGAGCCCCGCTGTGTGCGCGGGGATGCGGCCTCGGGTTCTGCCTGCTCCTCTGGGTTTAGAAGGGCCTCGCCGGGCTGCCCGCCCTCATTAACCTCCCTCACGGTGGGAACTCTCCGGGGGGGTGGGAACTCTCCCCGGGGGGCCATGGTGCCGCCAGGCCTCCTCCACCGCCTCTGGTTGGTCTGGGAGATGACGCTTCTTGCCACACTTGAGCCATCCGGCCTCACCTTCTTTCACGCTGTGGTTTCAAGTGCAATTACATTTCCCTACGCAGGTTCCAGGCAGAACGTTAAGCTCAAAGACATGGCAGGAGAGTGCACTCGTTGTCTTCATCTCATTGAGAATCTGGAGGTCGGGCCTTGGACAAGGCTGTGTGAATGAATGACGGTGAGACAGCCTCTGCCCCTTAAGGGGTTCCTTCTGTGCCCTGGAGACTATACCCTCGAAGCCTTTTCTGGGTCCCTCTCAGCTGTCTGACACGTGGTATCATCTTCCAGAACCTTCCAGGGCATGTTCTTGGACTTTGCTAGTTTTTGTGTTGTGTGTTTTTTTTTTCCTAAAGGGCATATGTTATTATAAAGAATTAAATCTGTTATTATTAAAAATTGCTTCTTTGTGCTCATTTGTTCGTGACCATTTGCACAAGCAAAAATGATGAAGGTCTGAGTGTCCCGGTCACTAGCGTGTCCTGGTTTGCATGTCTGGTCTCCGTCTCTTCAGGGCCCCCTTCCCTCCCTGCCCAGCTGGGCGCGGCACTGTGCTGCCCCGTCTGGACCTCATCAGGGGCCCTTTATGCCCTTGGACTTCCAGTTGGGTTGCCCAATGGGCAGCGCTGGCAGGGGGGCAGGAGCGTGAGGTCGGGGACGGGTTGCCTTGGTTCTCTCCTGGCTGAAGGTCACACCCCCTCCTGGTGGCCCTCCCCACGCACCCTCTGAGCTCCACCCTGTTTCCCTCCCCTCGGCCTGAGGCTCAGACCCTGTGGTATCCAGCACCTTGCCTGCACCATTGCAAACAGGCACTGTATTCACTCCCCTTTGGACCATCTGTCTCCTAGGCCGGCACTAATAGGGCCACTCAGCTTTCCGCTCCTGCCCACCCTCTTCCTCTCCCTTCCCCGCCCTCCCCGCCCCTCCCAGGAAGGGCCTGCTGCTGTCAGTTCCAGGAGGGTTCGTGATGCCGACTTGGGGGCAAGGGGGAGAGAGGGGAGACCCAGGGGATCTGTGCAGCATCGAGGAGACGGGGAAAAGAGGATTTGGAGAAATCCTCAAAATCACACACTAGGAACTCCCGTTATGGGGCTTGAGAAATGTGACACACGATCTCAGAGCGAAGCAGGAAGTCAGTGGCTGGCTAACGTGAGAATAC
>NW_006292094.1:1954267-1971369 GCF_000327345.1 Myotis davidii | reverse complement strand
GACTTGGGGGCAAGGGGGAGAGAGGGGAGACCCAGGGGATCTGTGCAGCATCGAGGAGACGGGGAAAAGAGGATTTGGAGAAATCCTCAAAATCACACACTAGGAACTCCCGTTATGGGGCTTGAGAAATGTGAGTCAAGAAGTTCAGCTACTCTGAGGACCTGCCTGGGCTGCGTGGGGCTCTGGCCTCGCCAGTGGGCCTGGGCGGTGTGGGCACAGCCCCAGCCCTAAGCCCCAGGCAGGTCTTACCTTCCGCCCTCTCCGGAGTGGCTGACCCTGAACCCCCCATCGTGATCCCGCTGCGACCAGAATAGAACCCCCTCAAGCTAAACCTGACCCTAAAGTGGACCCGAGCCAGTGGCGTGTCCCCTCCGCAGCTGCGGGCAGTTCTCAGGGTCATGGGGAAGGCTGCCAGCTCTGCACCTTGCCAGGCCCGGCCTGGCCACACACCTTCTCACTCGCCCCCACAGCAATGGGCAGGGCGCGAGCCGCGCCTCCCAGACATGGGAAATGGCTGGGCTGCGGGCACACAGCGCTAAGCACTGAGGCTGGATTTGAACTCCCCTCTGCCTGACTCTCAAGTCTGTCCCCTTGACCACATGCTGTGCAGAGACCGAGGCTGCCCGAGCAGGGGCACAGGGACGGCCACAAGGCACCAGACACGGCTGGGGTTGGCGCATAGTGTCCTTGGCGAGCCTGAATCAGGAGAGAGGGGCTGGGAAGAGCCTGGGGGGCCAAAGGTGGCCAGGACCAGCGTGGCCCGTGGTCCACAGAGTGGGTGCAGGCCCAGCCTGGGCGAGGGCTGGGGCGCAGGGAGAGGGAGGAGAGGCCGGCTCAGCACTCGCCCTCTCTGTGTCTGTCTGCCCTCCCTCCCCTTATCTCTCCCTCTCCCTGCCTTTTTCTCTCCCTCCCCACCCCCTTCTTGGAAACTGCTCTGCTGAGGCTCCTCAGAGCCCCAGTTCCCCTTCCAGGGTGGATCCCAAAGCCCCAAAGGACACCCATCAGAGAGTTGACTCCCAGGCCACCTTTAGTGGGGGTTTTGGGGGGGGGGCGGCGAGGCTCTGGGGACCCCTCCCAGGTGCTCTGCACAGTCACAAAGGCCTCCTTCCAGCAGGGCCAGGAAAAGCAGGGCTCCCAATCCCCCACAGACTAAACCTAGCAACAGTCAGGGTTCCCATGGCAACCTGCGATTTATTTTTAGTCCCACTTTAACATTAACATGATGTGAGGGGATCCGAGGCTTACATTACTCTCCTTTAAACAGCACCCAAAAAAAGGAAAGAAAGAAGGCGACTCTTTGTAAGGCGGTATGAACCCCTGGGGGGCGGGGGCGGGGGCGGGGGCGGTGACTTGTCTTCGGGAAAGTGAGCGCTGGGGTGGCCAGCCAGGTCAGCCTAACCCGATGGAAACAGCTGCAGCCCCCCCTGCCCCCCACCCCGCAGCTTCGTGGCCACAGTGGGGCACAGCACGTACAGAGCCCCGTCACTCTGTGAAGAGCCTCAGCCTCCAGCTTCCCAGACGAGCGGAGAAAAGGAAGAGCATCATCAGGCAGGCGAAGTGGCCATGGGGCCTGGGATGGCAGCCCCTCGAGGCTTCCAGGCAGATCCTCGGGACGCAGGAGGAAGGAAGGGCTGGGCGTCTGCCTGGATCCCAATCCCCATCCTGAGGACACCGCGCTCAGATGTCCCCAAGGGGAAGGCAGGGCTGGGGCGGGTGGAGAAAGGGGTGGGGTCAGGTGGAAGCCATGGAGGGGATGCAGGATGCTGGCTCTGGGGACGGGTTCAGACGCTGCCCTATGTCCAGTCCAGGCCGGGCGTCAGGCCACGGGGGTGCAGCGGGGCCGGCTCAGTGTGGAAGGTGCTGTCTGGGGCCAGGGGTACACAGAGACGGAGGGACACCTGAGCTGGTTATAGAAGGGAGAATTGGGGATGAGTAGCTGCATACAGCAGGGAAGGCTTTACCAGGTGTCCAGCTGAATAGCTTGGGCCCCTCTCTTATAAAATTATCCTGTATCGGTTGTTTCTCCTGTCCAGTGAGGGCTCCTTATTCTTCTGATCATAATCAGTGCCGCTATGGCCATAGTTCTGGCCATTTAAAATACTCTACCCCAGGCCAGTGTGATTGGCCAAGGAATGGGCACATGACCTAAGCACGGCCAATCAGAGCCCTTCCCTGGGACTGAGCTACAGTCACCAGGGAGAGAGTGGCTTTCCCTCCCCAGGTGGTGAGCAGGGGCCTCTGAGACCCTCCGTCCTGGCCTCTGGGAGATGCCACAGCAGCAGGAAGAGAAAACACGGCCGACGGGTAAAGAGAAAGGGACAGAAAGTTCACTGGCCAGCACCCACTCTGCTTCCTTCAGTGCTGGGCCCTTCGGCAGCAGCCTCTTCCGTTTAAGGACGAGCCAGTTGAGTTGGCTTCTATCTCTGATGATTAAGCCAACCTGACTAATTCATATGGTGATTGTGATTTCGCTAACAAAAGGGGACAAAAGCCAAAGACAGGAATGATGTCACTTGTGCTTCTTCTGTATCAGGCATCACAACTGGTGATGTTTTCCCGAGCTTCTAACCACCTTGGAAATGAAACATCAGTATTACCTGCAAGGAGCCTGGGGCACAGAGAGGCAAAGCAACTTGCCCAAGGGCACACAGCCAGCCAATGCCACCGCGGGACTGGCACCCAGGTCTTTCCGACTCCATGTTGAGCGACACCATCTTTTCTCCCTGGCCCCGGACCACGGCCCCAGGGCCAGTTGTCTGAATATAGCCGTGATTTCCAAAGTGTAAGCCATGGACAACCCACCTGGGAAACACCTGGGTGCTGACTTGAAACAGACCCCGGTGCTCTGAGTCCCTCCAGCATCCCTCTGGCCCCCCTACCACCCCCATACCCCCTAACTCCACCCACACCCCTGCACCCACAGTTCCCCAAACACACCACCAGCTCTCCGGTTGCCATGCCTCTACAATGCTGTTCCTTCTGCCTGGAGTGCCCTCCCCTCTGTGTCCACCAATTCAGCTTGAGGCTTTGTCCGTCTTACCTCTCTCACCTCAGTTTTCCGTGACTCCCAACATGCCCCTCCCCAATACACACATGCCTGGTCCTTAACCCGGGGCCGAATCCCTGGCTCCTTGCTCTGGTCAAGGATGTCGACTCTAAAGGGCCATATAGGGCTAAGGCGGTGATTACGTCCCCCTCCCCCTCCCCTCAGAGCCTCAGCGTCCCCATGCTGCCCAGGCGCTTGGCCACAGTGAAAGCCGATCTGACACAGCCATTCACTTCTTTGCCTTTAAAGGAAATGCCCTGGAAACAGGCTTTCTGATGGAGCGAGTGGTGGGGTTTTAGGCACTTGAGGTGGACGTCTCCAGGTCAGGGTGCCTCTGAGAAGTCTCCCCATCCCTGCACACAGTGAGAGCCCGCCCCCAGCCCCAGGAGCAGGAGGGGGCCTGGCTCCAGCTGTGTGAGCAGGACAGGTGGGAGGGGGCTGGGGGGAGGGGCGGGGAGCAGGAGAGAAAGCAGATCTCTGACCCCAGGGGAGTGTTCCCAGCGGGGCCTGGGCTGCAGTGCGCCTGCCTCCAATAGTTGCCTGAGCAAGGAGCTCCTCCGCCAAGAACAGGGGGACTTTTCCATCTGGACAATGTCAGGTTCTTGTCTAGTTCGGGCCAGCATAGAGGAGGTGGAGTGGGAGTGGGAGCCCAAGGAGCATCGGGAGCTGGGGGAGGGCTTGTCTCAGCCCCGTCCTCCAGCCCTGCACCCCGAGCGGCACTCCCCAGGCTGAGCCTCGAGGCCCATCTGTAAAGTGAGCCCGTGGACCGTTTAGTCCCTCGGGAAGGTCCCCCCAGTGCTGCCCATTAGACTGCCCGTGGTGTGAAGAGGGCGACCGCATTGTGAGAGCGGGGTAGAGAAGGGGGCTGTCTATCAATTCCAGACCACGGGGACCCAGACATCTGAGGCTTCAATGAAGACTGAAGCATGGCCCAGCCGGTGTGGCTCAGTGGGTGAGTGTCAACGTATGAACCAGGGGGTCACGGTCTAATCCCCGGTCAGGGCACGTGCCCGGGTTTCGGGCTTGATCCCCACTAGGGGGCGTGCAGGAGGCAGCCAATCAATGATTCTCTCTCATCATTGATGTTTCTAACTTCCTCGCCCTTCCTCTCTGAAATCAATAAAAAATATTTATTTTTAAAAAGACTGGAACATGGAGGTTTGATACACCCCGAAGCCAAGAACAGGGGGACTTTTCCATCTGGACAATGTCAGGTTCTTGTCTAGTTCGGGCCAGCATAGAGGAGGTGGAGTGGGAGTGGGAGCCCAAGGAGCATCGGGAGCTGGGGGAGGGCTTGTCTCAGCCCCGTCCTCCAGCCCTGCACCCCGAGCGGCACTCCCCAGGCTGAGCCTCGAGGCCCATCTGTAAAGTGAGCCCGTGGACCGTTTAGTCCCTCGGGAAGGTCCCCCCAGTGCTGCCCAAGACACTGCCCGTGGTGTGAAGAGGGCGACCGCATTGTGAGAGCGGGGTAGAGAAGGGGGCTGTCTATCAATTCCAGACCACGGGGACCCAGACATCTGAGGCTTCAATGAAGACTGAAGCATGGCCCAGCCGGTGTGGCTCAGTGGGTGAGTGTCAACCTATGAACCAGGAGGTCACGGTTTAATCCCCGGTCAGGGCACATGCCCGGGTTTCGGGCTTGATCCCCACTAGGGGGCGTGCAGGAGGCAGCCGATCCCTGATTCTCTCTCATCATTGATGTTTCTAACTACCTCGCCCTTCCTCTCTGAAATCAATAAAAAATATATATTTTTAAAAAGACTGGAACATGGAGGTTTGATACACCCCTTGGAGAAAACTACCCACCCACAAACAAGGACGTCGGGGGCCACGTGGTCCCGTGTTCAAATCCCAGCCCCAGCTTTGTGTGGCTCTGGGCGGCTCAGGTCTGAGCCTCAGTGTTCGTTTTCTCTCCCACAACTGGCCTGTGCCCTCCGTGGTCAGGGCCACATCATGGCTTTTGTCTTCGTGACCCTTTACTCCATAAAAATGTATTCAAAAATATATTTATGACGGCACTGGTGTAAAGATGAATGGGTCCGGAGTAGATGATATACACACGAGTTTACAAGAAATGAGGACATTTTGGGGGGCCCCTACAGGTCCGGTGGGCCCCAGGCACTGTCAGCCCTGGGTCCCGTGATGTTTCTAACAAGCAGTTGCAAGACTTCACATCAGCTATTGAATCAAGCTCCACACACCTGAGAGGACACCTCTTCCCTGTTCCTGGGGGAGCTCTATTGGTACCAGCGTTGCCCACAGCCGGACAGCGTGTGGAGGGGGCTGGATGAAGTCGGGCGAGACGGGGGCTGCTGACGCTCAGTCCCTCAGTCCCATTAGACCCGGGAAGCCAGGCAGCGTGTGTTCTGGAGAACCAGGCACCTGGCTCAGGCACACATGGAGATGGGTCCAGGACCGGGGCCCTGCACGTGCCAGGTGACGCCAACTCTCACTTGTCAACAGCCTTCCCTGGGCCAGGTCGGGGCCGTACCAAGTGCCTCCGGTGCATGATCTCATTCTGTGATTGCTATCACTGCTTCCCGATGGGAAGCGAAGGCTCAGAGCGCGCTTACCCGCCCATCCTTATCCCCGGCTGCTCTTTCAGTCCAACAGGTCCTGACACTTCCTGGCAGTCCCACCTCTGGGCCTTCGCACATGCCAGGAATTCCCTTCCATCCACTGCGTTCAGGCCAAGGTCAAATCCCACCTCCTCCAGGAAGCCTTCCCTGACTGCTTTGGCTCCCTATGATCATCCTTTCCTTTGAACTCCCTGGACACTTGGCATCTGTACATTCATTTAATCCAGCGAAGTGTTTACCCTGCACCCACCCTGGGTCAAGCCCTGTGTTGAGCTCATGGTGACTGGGTCATGGGCTGGACTGGCTAGAGCTCTCATCCTGCCCCCTGGGGGAGACAGGCATCTCATCTACAGAATGTGACAGTGCAGAGAGCCCGGGTTCAGGGGACGGGGACCCGGATGCTTGGAGGCTGAGAGGAAAGAGGCCCCACCTCTCAGGGGCTGTGACCTGGGTAGAGGAGGCTTGTCATTCGCCGCCTGAAAGAGAGGAGAGATGAGGGGACAACTGAGGCAAAGGCCTGGGGAGGAAGCCACACAGCTCTTTGTGAAGGTCACACTGACCTTGATTCTGTTCCCCAGGCTCACGGAGCTCACCCTGCCTCAGCACCCCCTCATCGTCCGGCCTGCACCCCCCTGCTCAGAGAGGCTTCCCTGACCCCCGCGGCAGCCCTCTGCCTCACCTCGCTCTCTCTGAAACGGTATTTATGTATTTGCAGGTTCCTAGTCTGTCTCCCCCTAAAATGTAAACTGCACAGAGGAGCAGAGGCCTGTCTATTCACTGCTGTACCTGTGCTGCCTGAGCACATAGTAGGTGCTCAATACATGTTTGTTAAAGAGGGATGGGGGAGAGTGGCCGGTAGGAAAGGAAGGGATGGGGAGAGAGAGGGGAGGGGGAGAGGGAAAGGCAAGGAGGGAGGAAGTGGGATTGAAGGTGGTGTACCCGGAAAGATCCAGGAGGGAGCCGAAGATCCACTCACGCTGGGTGACTTGATGTTTTCAGCGCCATGGGCCAGTGTAGGAAGCCAGCTGGCCTGGCGCTGGCAGAGGGGCAGGAGCTCGGCTGGAGGAGTAAGGGGACAGGGGTGCTGTGGGAGAGGCCGCGTGGTGGAGGCGCTGTAGGGAGGCAGCTGGGGAAGCTGACCTCCTGGGGTCAGGTCCGGGGCGGAGGGGGGAGAAGGGGCCAGAGTGGCCAGGGGAGCATGGCAGGCAGGAGGTGAGCCAGAGAGCCCGCAGGGCCCCCTCCGCAGGCCTTGTTCCAATGTTCGGCCAAAGCCCAGCTCAGGGCCACGCTGGGTCAGCGACCCCCCCGCCTTCCCTGCCCATCAATCCTTGGATCCTTGGGAGGAAAGGGTGGTTCGCCAGGTCCTATCTCAGTCCAGCATTGTTAAGATGTCACTCCGTGTCATCTGAAAATAGCAACGCCGCCTGGCCTGCCATGGAAACACGCTTGCCTTCCCAGAGCTGCAGGCCGCCCGCATCCGAGCGCCAGGAAAGAGCCGGCGGTTTCCTGAGCGCCTGTGAGCCAGGCTCCACCGTAAGCTCATTCCAGAGGTGTTCACCATCTGATTCTCACACCAACTCTAGGGGGCGCCCTCTCCTTCTTCCCATCTTATAGATGGGAGGCTGAGGGTCAGGATGGTCATCACCTGCCCAGCATTGGAAAGTAGGGACAACTCTTACCTCCATTTTATCAGTCATGAACTGAGGTTCAGAGAGGTTAAACAACTTGCCCAGAGCCACACAGTGATGGGGAGGCAGGACCAGGACTTGAAGGCCAGAGCGCCTCACGCTCACAGCCAGGCCCTGTGCCAGACAGACGTGACCAACGTCTAGGGCAGTGATGGCGAACCTTTTGAGCTCGGCGTGTCAGCATTTTGAAAAACCCCAACTTAACTCTGGTGCCGTGTCACATATAGACATTTTTTGATATTTGCAACCATAGTAAAACAAAGACTTATATTTTTGATATTTATTTTATATATTTAAATGCCATTTAACAAAGAAAAATCAACCAAAAAAATGAGTTCGCGTGTCACCTCTGACACGCGTGTCATAGGTTCGCCATCACTGGTCTAGGGCCTGCCTTCCAAGTGCTCCTGGGGAGAGTGTGGAGGCCTTTTTCTGGAAGGTGTTCCAGAAAGCTCAGGCTCGGCCACCCCTTTCCATACACGTCCAGGCCTGCAGAGCCAGGTGTTCAGAGAGGTGAGGGTCCGGGCCTGGGTCAGACTCTCCCTCCCAGTCCTCACGGACCAGCCCTGGCCACACCTCCGTCTCGGACCTCGCCTGCGGGCGGCACATCTCTGGGGCTGAAACCCTCGGTGTGTGGCGCTTCGTCACGGCAGCCCCAGCAAACCGCTCGGCCGCCTCCCCTGCGAGGGACGGTCCTTGTTTGCCAGCTGCCTGGGCCTTCCCACCGGGGAGAGCTGCTGTGTCGTCGCCCGCCCCGTCATTATTACTATTTTCCCATTTATGATTAGTACCCACCCAGGTGGCAAACACAGGCGGAGAAGGACAAGATCACACACCAGGGTCCGAACCCAGCTCCGGGTGACTGGACAAGCCCCCAGCTCTCCCAGCCGGTGTCCCCTGTACGGGTTGGATAGAGATCCTCACCCCAACGGGCAGGAGGCACCGGCTGAGGGGACGTGTAGGAAGCTGCCCGGGAGCTGGCTGGAATGAACAAACAAACAAAGAGCGTGTCCCGCTGCCAAGCTGCTCCCCGACTTCCATGGGGCAACATATCAAAGGGAACAATGCAGCGAGGCCGGCACCTGGCAGGTGCTCCGTCCGCCCTGGAACCTGAACAGACAGGCCGCTGTTTGTCTCAGATGAGTGTGGTGTCGGTGTTGCACGTGCCTGCGGGTATCTAGGTGACGCCATCCTCGGGCCCAGCTCATCTGGGGTCACCGCCATTGTGGCAAATGCCGTGTTCGCTCGGGGGGTAGGTTAGGAAAGGGATCCAGCTTATCTCCCGGGCGCGGCATGGCCCCTCCCAGGCCCCGTCTGCCAGCGGCAGCCCCAAAACAAACCTCAAAGGGCCCCGCCAGCCCACCTTGGGCACGTAAGTCACCGCAGCGCTACCAGCGGATCTGGGGCCAGATCAGCAGCCCGGCCCAGCCGCACTGCTGGCTGGTGAGAGAGGACGGAGACATGATTGTTGTTTTAAGCCCGTGGTCGGCAAACTGCGGCTCGCGAGCCACATGCGGCTCTTTGGCCCCTTGAGTGTGGCTCTTCCACAAAATACCACGTGCGGGCGCACACGTACAGTGCGATTGAAACTTTATTAAGTTAATTTTAGGGAACGTTGTGGAGTGGAAGATGTAGTGTCGAGGATTGAGAAAGGTATGTTGAGATGGTTTGACATATAGAGAGGATGAACGGAAGGAGATAGACGAAACAAGCATACAAGACACGTGTGGATGGGAGAGTTGGAAGGGGTCGACCTCAGCGAACGTACCTCAATCAGATTGAGGATGTTTTTATCAAAGGCCAGCTTAGGAGTCCCCTAATTAAGTTAATAACAATGTACCTACCTGTATAGTTTAAGTTTAAAAAATGTGATTCTCAAAAGAAATTTCAATCGCTGTACTGTTGATATTTGGCTCTGTTGGCTAATGAGTTTGCCGACCACTGTTTTAAGTCATGGCGTCTCGAGCTGTTTGTTAGGCGGCATTATCGTGGCCATGGATAGCTGAGACAACACCTCATGGCTCCCTCCTGGGAATCTGCCTTCAGAAGCACTCACCAGCCACACAAGGGGCAAGGACAGGATGGTCTTTGTACCACTGTTTGTAACAGCAAAACTTAAATATCCAGCAGCAAGGAAATCGATTTATAAACCATGACACGTCCTTATGGCGGAATTGTGGGCAACGAGGCGGAACAGGGCAGACGCCCGCGTGGTGACATCACGAGGCCTCTGAGGCAGCTTTACGGCTGGGAAAAGCGAGCTGGAGAAGGGCTTGCGGAGTATTGTGCCGTTTATGTGAGAGCACGTATAAAAATAAACGCCGGCTGCTTTCTGTGAGAACCTGTCTGCAAAGACAAAGACTGACCTCTGAGGAGGGAGCAGGGGAGGAGGGAGGAGGCCCTGGTGCCGTCGAGGAGGCCTGAAGTCTGACACAAAACGCCTTGCTATTCTCATCATGTGGATTACTCATGTGAAGAACAATTCAAGTTTAAAAAGTTAGGCCCGGAGTCATCGGGATGATGGACATGGTCCTCCAGTCCCCTCTCACGTCGCCGCGTGAGAAGGTAAAGGGCCTGATTCAGGACTCCCCCACGTTTCATTTTCAAAATCCCATGAAAGATGTACACCTGTGGACAGGTCCTTTTTAAAAAATATATTCTTATTGATGTCAGAGAGGGAGAGAGAGAGAAACATCAGTGATGAGAGAGAATCATTGATCAGCTGCCTCCTGCACGCCCCCTACTGGAGATCGAGCCCACAACCCGGGCATGTGCCTTTGACCAGAATTGAATCCGGTCCCCTTCAGTCCACAGGCTGACACTCTATCCACTGAGCCAAACCGGCTAGGGCTGCTCCACAGTATGAATCACCAGAGAAATACAAATGTGAAGCCACAAAGTGATATCACTACCTACTACCCCGATGGCTAAAATGTAAAAGATGGCCAAGATCAAGTGTTGGCGAGGAAATGGGACACCCGGAACCTGGAGACGTAGCTGATGGGAATGTAAAGTGGTGCAACCATGTTGAGAAAAGGTCTGGACATCCTATATAATAAAAGCCTAATATGCAAATTGACCATCACACCATTGCACAAAATGGCTGCCCCCATGTGGCCGCAAGATGGCCGGGAGGGGAGGGCAGTTGTGGGCGATCAGGCCTGCAGGGGAGGGCAGATGGAGGGGGACCAGGCCTGCAGGGGAGGGCAGTTGCACGAAATTTGTGCATGATGGGGGAGGTCCCTCAGCCTGGCCTACGCCTTCTCAAAATCTGGGACCGTTCAGGGGATATCCAACTGCCAGTCAAATTTTGTGCACCGGGCCTCTAGTTTCTTTATAAAACTGTACATACCCTGGTCATGTGACCCAGCATCTCCACTTTCTGGTATTTGCTCCTGAGAAGGGGAAGCAAGCGCTCACCTGCAGACCTGTACAGCCTTCACAGCAGCGATGTTCCTGAAGGTCCCAAACTGGAGCAACCTACCCTGTTCACCAGCGAGTGAACGGTGGGTAAGATGTACCATGTCCACACAGTGGACACAGCTCAGCACTCAGAGGGAGCGGACCACTGACCCGCATAGCAAAGCAGATGAAACCCGGAGTCCTTTGGTCGCGGGAAAGCAGGTCCGAGCGGGAGAAGTCCATTTCTGGGACGTTTTAGGAAAGGCGAAGTTAACTCCAAGCGGCTGAGGGGGTTTAGCCGGTACTCAGGGCAGAGGCGGGGGTATTGGCAGAGAGGGGGCAGCAGGAACCTCCATCCGGAGAAGGAGATGTCCTGTATCTTGATGGGGTTGGTGGTTTTATGAGCCGATGGGGGTTTATGCAAACCAACTGAGCCGAACTCTTAAAACTTACACGTGTGATTGTATGTTAATTATTTCCCAGGAAAGCTGAGGGCTTGTGAAAGACTTAACCCGTCTGTCCCATCCCGGCCGCCTCCTTAACAGGGAGAAAAGCAGCACCCAGCACTTCCCTCGCCCGAGACACGGAGGAATTGTCCTCGCAGGCGTCTCGGAGACGGAGCCAAAAACAACAGCCGTGTCCTATCCCAGGCCAAGACGTCTGGGGCTGAGAGCTGAGCTCAGCTCCCCTCCCACCCCGCCCTGCCCCCAGCCACAGGCACAGCCACAGCCGAGGGACACAGCCTGTGGGCGGAGCACACGGGGCTGCCTCTCTCCTCCCTGGGTCCTGCCCCTGACGGAGCCCAGGAGGTCTCAGCGTCGTGGCGGCTCACACAGGTAACAGGCTTCCCTGGGCGCCAGGCACAGTGCGAGGCCCTTTCCACATTCCACTTCGTTTCCTCCTCCTGCCAGGCCCACGTTACAGGTGGGGAAACTGAGGCTGGGAGAAGTGCATGGCCCACCGGGCAGGAATCTAGAGCTGGCCCACCCCCTCCCTCTCGCCCCAGCCCCGGGCCCACCTCCTCTCAATGGTCCCTCAGCTCCCTCTCCTCAAATCTGCCTGCGCTCCGATTCCCCCCACCTTCCCCGGTGCGGCAGGGGAACCAGGCCGGGCTGGGCTCCAGGTCCCCCCAGGCTGGCCGACCACCCTCCTGAGGCAGCACCCTTCTCTCACAAGCACCCCTGCTGAGGGAGGCCCTGGAGGAGGAAGGGGAGGGTGTGGGGATTTCTGGCCGCAGGGAGGAGGGTGCGGGGAGGAGGGTTCTGGAGGCCTTGGCGTCACATCCTGCCCTTCTCAGAGGCCAGGGGTGAGCAGTGTGACGTGAGCGTGGCAGGGCGTGGGGCGTGGTCCGGAGAGTCAGGCTCCCTGCATGGAGCGGGGGCCACTGGGGCCGCAGGGAGGAGGGTGCGAGGAGGAGGGTGTCTGGAGGCCTTGGCGTCACATCCACCCGATCTCGCCCCAGCTCCTGAGCAAACCTCCCGACATCGGAGCCCAGAACTAGCCCCCGAGGAGGCCCTGTGTGAAGTGTGGCTGTGGGACGTGCTATCCGGAGGCAGCAGACCCGGTAGTTACCTACGAGAGTAGGAATCCTGACCCGCCTCCTGTGTGTCCTTAGGCAACTCACTCACCCTCTCTGATCTCGGGAATGGGCACTGTGATAGGGCCTGGGTGACTGAGTACTCAGTAGGATACGCAGGTGCCTTTCTTGGCTCACGCTGGTCCTTCTGCCCCAAATCCCTTCCCACCTGTCTAGTGGCTGCTCAGCCCCTTGAGGCCAAGTCGAGTGTTTTCTTTCTGGAAAGCTGCGGGACCCAGGGCCGCAGGGTCATATCCGTTCTGTGGCCACAGCCCTGCCTTGTTGGGATGCTCTGAGGTTTTAATGTGTCATTGCTCACAGGTACTCAGAACAGCCCCAGCTCCTAGGGAGGGCGCCTCATTACTACAGCAACCTTTGTCCTGGGTTCAAGTGGTCAGCCTCCCACTAGCCTGCCAGCTCTAGCTCTGTTAGGGCGGGCGGGGAGGAAGCTTTCGTCCATCCGCCTGCATCCCTGTGCGTCACCTGGCCCACTGCGGGTCTCCCCAGTGTGTGTGGGGAGGGAGTGGGGGGTGCCCTGGGGTCAGGGATAGCGGCACTCACGGTCCTCTGAGGGCTCCCCATTTAGACCAAGTCGGTTTGTGTCAACGTAACCCTGGCTTGGCTGCGGCCTGTCAAACTCTGGGGGTGAGAAGAACAGACCACCATCCTGAAAACACCCGATCATTCCTGTTTCCGGGACGCCGGGACAGGCGGGGATAAATACGGTGGTTTATCGCAGGAAGGTGCGCCGGCGGGGGAGTGAGCCGCATGCGTGCGCAGCCCGCTAATTTATGGGGACCGGACCCAAGCGCCCGACTGAGCGAGGCCATTTATCTACTCGGTTGGAGGAGGGGTCAAGAGAGAGAAGTCGGAGATGAAGCTAAACATGGGGCTTGAGTGGAGACAGGAGCCCAGCGCCTCAGTGAACTCCCAGGGTGTCTTCATTCCCGTGCTCTTAGGGGACGCCGCCGTGAGCCCCTTGGCGACTAGAAGGCTGGGGACACTTGCCCAGAACAAAGTCCAAAGTGCAGCGAACGCCACCCAAACCTGCCCCGTGGAAATTCCATTCGTCATGGGTCCCCTGCCCCAGCTCAGACTCTTTTAACATTTCAGCGGCTTTCAATACCAAAATCTCGTATTTTATATGCCTGATTACCTTGCATCCCACTCACAGCATTATGGCGAGGTTTAACTGTAGCCCCCAGCTGCCCCAACCCCTTTTTTCTCTGGTCCATTCTCTCCCCCTCGCTCACTGTGCTCCAGCCACACTGGCCTCCTGGCCAAGCACACATGCACCGCAGGACCTTTGCACATGCTGTTTCCTCTGCTGGGGATGCTCTTCCAGATAGGTAGGCTTGCTTCTCCTCATCCTCAAGTCTCTCCATATATATACCTGGCATATATATATATTCCTAGCAAAGTCTGTTGAGACAAGTCTAGTTTTATTACCTTTTTATATGTCTCTATTGATTTTAGAGAGAGGAAGCGAGCAGGGTAGACAGACAGAAACACTGATGAGAGAGAAACATTGATCAGCTGCCTCCTGCACGCCCCCTACTGGGAACCGAGCCCGCAACCTGGGCATGTGCCCTGACTGGGAATTAAGCCAGTGGGCATGTGCCCTGACTGGGAATTGAACCAGTGGCCCAAGCATGTCAACCTCAAAGGCTAGCACGGGGCCAAATAAATAAGGTTTGAGTTTATATGGGCTGCAAAAAAAACACAAGCTTCAATTTTCATAGAAACGTAGGTTTCTTTCGAAAAGTACAGTATAAAATAGAACAAGAGCAATGATAAAATTAATGCCTTCTTACATACCGTTATATTGGCTGGGCCGCAAAAATACTCGTTGTGGGCCGCATGCGGCCCGCGGGCCGCGAGTTTGACCTGCTTGCAGTGACCTCTTGGTTCATGGGTCGATGCTCAACCACTGAGCCACACCAGCCAGGCACCACTATATTTTCATAAGGACTTCCTGGAGCGTCCTAGTTAGACCAGTGCCCCGCCCTAGTACCCCATCCATCCCTGCTTTGTCTCCAAAGTAACGGATGCCACCATATCTCTGTATTAATCTATTCCCTTATTGTTAGACCTGTTTGGGATTCACTGCTCGATTCCTAGTGTGGGATCCAACATGCGACACATTGCAAGCGCTCACTAAACGCCTAGTCATGAATGGCTGGTGCTGGTAACTAATATTTCATGATGGCTTCATGTGTGCCGAGGTCAGCTTTGCATATCTACGTAGATTGGATGCCTTAATAAGACTATGACGTAGACACCGTCTTCGGGCTCAGAGAGGGGAAGTAGCTCGCCCGCCCGTGGGCACACAGCCGGCATCAGCGTTCAAACCCACCTCGGGCCGGAGCCCGAGCTCTCAGCCACCCTCCAAGGGTGGATTTGGCCATGGACTTTGTTTTGAGAAGAACTAATCACACCCCAGCCCAGGGCGTCCTGGGGGAAAGGGACTTGGATCCAAAAAGAAATACAGAAACCGTAGTTGAGGAATATGTTTTCCTGGAAGTGAAATGACTCGGGTGATTCAAGCGAAACTCAATCGCAGAAGCAGATTCCAGCTAAAACGAAATCATTGCCGTTGACAGGACCGCCCTGTGCCAGGCATCCGCTAAGAGCCGCACAGGGGCGACCCTGTTTCATCCTCCCAGTGCCCTGAGCGGCACTCGCTGTTTTGTTACCGTTTACAGTTGAGGAAAACACGACTCAGAGAGGCACAGTCATTTACGGGAGGTCGCGGAGTTATGGAGCCACTTGTCTGTCTCGTTCCAAAGCCTGGGTCATCTCCTCTTTAACCTGCGGCCTCGTCCTGTTAGACATCGAGCCCGAAGCTCCCAGATCTTACCATGTGCTTGGTGAGGGGGGAGTCAGAGTCGGGCTTAGCTCTTTATTCTCAGCATGATGCCCAGCAGGGTGGCGCTCAGTAAGCTCCTGCTGGCTGGCTCAACGAATGAATGAATGAATCAATGAATGACTATCTAAAGCGTGGGGCGTCTCTGCTCCTTCAGGGGCCCGTGTGGGGTTCTTTAAACCTTCAGATTCCTGGACCCCTGGCAGCCCCTGAGTCAGAAAGGCTGAGGCCCAGAAACCGAATTTTTAACACATTTTCCAGCGGATGCCGACGCTCCCCGAAGCTTTGAGAGCCGCACTCTGAGGTGAGCTCAGCATCCCATCGGAGCTGAGGCCCCTCTCCCACGGGGCCCCGGACACTCCCGACGGGCATCTGCCCGCTGCACACACACAGGCCAGCTGGAGGCGGTCCAGGGAAACGCGCGAGAGATTACCAAGGAGGAGGAAGATGACTTATTAGGAAAGATGGAAGGAACCGAGGGGCAGCGCTGGTGTGAGGGAAAGCAGGAGCCACTAATAAATCCTGGGGGACGGCCTGCCGCCCGGCTGGGAGGCATCATATATCCTGGGCGCGGGCATTACGGGCCTAATGGGGGCAGGGATTACCCACGGGAACCTCGAGGGAGACATTTATAACGGACGACTTAAACCGCTCGCCCATTAGGGTTCTGCAGAAAGATTCATCCTCTCCCGGAGGCCCTGAGGGAACGTCTCGCCCACTTGTACTTAAGCTTTCTTAAAGCTCTGTTAAAGCACTGGACTCCTTTGTTCAGATGAAATCGCAAAGCTATCCGAGTCTATAAGACAAGTGAAAATCAAGGGCTCAGTTTGGCCCTCCCAGGAGCATCCCCACAGACCCCCAGGCGGAAACCGGTGAGCTGAGCCACACTTGCACAAGGAGGGACCCAGACTCCGAAGCATTAGTGCGGCCGCGCTGGCCTCTGGCGGCGAAGGGCCTTGCCGACTGGCACACGGCAAGGTGGCTCCAGGCTGCGGGAGACCCAGCGCAGAACAGGCGATGTCCGGTCCAAGAGGTGCACGTGGCCAAATGGTGCAGACAACAACAACAGCAGTAATAATAACGGACACACATTGCGTGTTTCCCTGTGCAGGGCCCTGCTCTCCGTCCTTTTCTGACATGACCGTGTTTCATCCTCACCACAGCCCCATGAGGGACTATCATGACTCGCATTTTAGAGGTGAGGAAGCCCGGCACAGAGAGGTTGAACCTGTAACCAAGATCACACAGCTAATCAGAAGAGGAGATGGAATTTGAGGCACGGCCGTTGGCCTCTGGGACGTGTGTTTTCACCGCCCCGTCTGGCTGGGGCTCCGAAAGCACAGAGTCTCGGTGAAGTGAGTTGGAGCTGCTCTCTTGCCTCCTTCGCGTCCTCCTCCCGGGAGAAGCCGGGCTGTCCCCTTTAAAGCATGAATCTGACGGAGCCCCTCTCCTGCTCAGATACCTTCAGTGCCGGGCTCTTTCCTCCCCTGTCCGGGTAGGAGGCCCTCAGACTGGAGACCGCACATCATCTGGCCTGACCCCCAGTTTGTTAATACATGGCCAATACTTGTCTATCCCCACAACCCTATGAACACTCCCACGTGCCCATTTCACAGCCGTGAAAACGGAGGTCCGGGAAGTTGGGCTGAGAGGTTGCGAGTTTGCCAAGTTCCCCCCAGTATGAGAAACGGCGGTTCTGAGACTGGTCCCCAGATCTTGCGGACACTGTATCCCACTCACCTCCTGGTCCTCTCAGAAGGCACTCAGGTCCCTTCCTTGGGACAGAAAGCTCTGCCCAAGAGGGAAGGCACCACTTTTCCTCCCACAGCTCGGAGTTAACGCATAGGGTGTTACCTCGGTGGCTAAATAGTGAGGCAAGGAAAAGACCTTTGCCTCACTGTCTGTGACCATCAGGCTCTGCCCCAAGCAGAAAGTGAGATGCAGA
>NW_006292094.1:1949359-1954194 GCF_000327345.1 Myotis davidii | reverse complement strand
GGAGGGGAAGGGAGGGGGAGGGGAAGAGGGAGGGAGAGGGGGAGAGAGCAGTTAAAAGCAGCTCCTCTATGCCTGGTTGAACTCTCCTGGCCCTTTGAGCACAGTTCCGATGCCCTCTCCTCCAGGAAGGCCTCTCTGCAATCAGCCCGGCCAGCCGCGCCCTCCCCTGCGTTGCCATTTCTCAGGGCGCCTCTGGTCCCCCACACGAGATCAGACCAGCCAAAATGGTTTGGGTTGCAAGTGACAGAGCCCCACTCAGCTGGCTTCACCCAGAGCAGCATCCATTGGCTCCCAAACCCCAAAAGCCCAAGGCGGGAGCTGGCCTCAGGGGCTCGACCGCGTCACCTGAAACGGCACCGGAGCTCTGGGGGCCTCTGTGCTGGCTCCAGCCTCAGGAGCCTACCCCCAGGGGGAAGATGGCCACAGCCCCCGGGCCCACCCTGTTCCCCGGCAGACAGAGCCCGTCTTCTCCAGGCCCTGCTTGTCTCTAGCATCCACTCCTGAACCAGCCACCAGGGGTGGGCACGGTGAGTGGCCATGCCGGGGTCACATGCGCAGAGGAAGGGACCTCCCCGAAGGCCAGTGGAGGTCCTTTCGCCCGAGGGAGAGAGCAGAGGCTCTCTCCAGGGCCTGCACCCGGCTTCCACCCTCGCCTCTGCTGTGTGACCTTGGACAAGTCACGCATGTCCCCTCCTGGTTCTGTTTCCTCGTTTACAAAGTGGGGGTGACACCCTGCCTCTGAGGACCGCTGGAGAGGAGTTAGGAAGTTACGGCGCGTAAAACGCCTGGTGCAGGGCCTGGCACCCGGAGGCACCACGCTTGGCCGCCCCTTCCTGCTTTGGACACCCCGTCCCAGGCAGGGGAGCTCACGACCAGAGCAAGGATGCTCCTGAAGGCCAGCTGCTGACTGCACGACACGCTCCCTGCTGGCAGCATCCGCACGTGTGAGCTGTTCCATCTGCCTTTCTCCCAGGAAGCTCCCCCAGGGCGATGCAGCTCTAAGTGGAGGCCCCCAGAGGCGGGCGATCGCTGTAACTATTTAATAAATGCGTGCTCACCGAGCCCCGTGAGGACCTGTTGGAGGCGCTGGGGAACGGCAGGGAACGAGGCAGACCCGGGCTTGCCCTCGCGGGGTTCGCTCTCCCTCACAGATGCGCCCCAGACGGTGCCAGGCCATGTGTGTGATCCCCTTTAATCCTCCCCAGGGTGAAGTGAAATGTCATCTCCTGGACGCCTTCCAATGTTATCACGCTCACTTCACAGGGGAGGAAACTGAGGTTCGGGGGAGTGAAACCCCATCAGGTAGGCAAGCGAGTGGCAGAAATGAGGGATCTCTTCGCGACTCCCTCCCTCCCGGGTCAGAACTCAGTGAAGGTTAATTAAGTGACAGCACCTATAAAAATCAGATGGGCCATCTTCCAGGAAGCTGGAGGGGAGAGGGAAGAGGATATCTGTGTGCAGTCAGCCTGCAGTCCGGACGAGCCGTGTCCAGTCCATACATGGAAATCCCCGTCCACCAGCGTGGGCCGCCCGGGAGGCAGGCGAGGGGCCCGGCGGTGCCCTGAGTGTCGGGAGGAACTGAGCCATCCACACCCAGCCTGGGGCTGAGAGCAGCCAGCGGTGTTAGCACAGGGGCCGGGCTGCCACCAGGCCTACACCTGTGCTCTGGACAGGCCCTGAGTCCACGGAGAAGTCCCGCATCCCTTACCCAGCCCACCAGCCATCACCAGCCCTGTCAACAGGGAGGGTGAGGCTATTCCACTCCCTTAGCTCCAATCCCTGAGCAGCTATGAAGGCCCAGCAGCTCACCTGGCTGATGTCCCAGGCAGATTGCCGTTAGCAGGGACTTTGGATCACGGCTGAGCTAATTTCCTGGCTGCATGGCTTCCCCTCTGAGCCTCAGCATTCTCATCTGTACAGTGGGCATGTCTAATCCCTACCTCATAGAGTGAGGAAGGAATGGGGTGATCACGCAGCCACGCTGCACACATTACACCACACAATGCATGCAATTCGCGATTCAGTGCACATGAGGAAACAGGCTCAGAAAAGGCGAGTCCCTGGCCCCAAATCACACAGCCCGTCAGCAGGGCACAGTTCTATCTGACTCCACAGCAGGGCTCTGGCCAACTTCCCCAACACACAGTAGGTCCTCACTGCGTGCCAGGTGCTTGCTCTGCACACTTCCATCCCTAGCAGCTTCCAGCTTAATCCTGCCCGCGTCCCGCCGGAGTGCGAGTTCTGAACGTGTGGGCTTGTGTTTGCTCCTGGAATGCCCTGAAAGACTTGGGAATTCAAATATGCTTGTGAAATCCAAACAGGGGCCTTTGTTAATGGCCCACGATTAGCGGAACAAATAGACAATAAGTAGACAATAAAGGCCTTCCTGCCGTGCAGGACGAAGGAGGAAATACAGGCTCTTTCTAGCTGCTAGAGGCTGCGTGGCAGCCCTGCGCTCAGGGGGAGGACAGGTACTCTTGGTGGACCGCCCCAGCTCACACATCTGTTCGAGACACAGGGTCCGGACAGAGAAGTTCTCATTGCACAACCTCCCCACCCCCTCGCCCACCCCCCTGCATGTCCTCTCTGCAGCCACGAAGCTTACCTTGCTCGGAGGTGAGAGCTTCGAGAGCAGGCAGTGCAGCAGCCTTGCACCTGGCGAGGCCCAGAGAGTGAAGGTACCGGGACAAAGCAGGGGCTGCCTGCCCACATTCACCATCCGCCCCGAAGGCCAGAGCCCCGCCCCTCCCGTGCATGGGGAAGGGACTTGCGTTAAGTGTTAGGAGGGCGACAGAGAGAGCTGACCAGGACCAACTTTCCAAGGAGCGCAGTGGGTGTGCTGCCTTGGTTTCCCCAGAGTTATCAGCCGTGGGGACACCCAAAGCAAGTTCAAGGTTTCCTGGCCACGTGCTATCTATCCCCCACCTGGTGGTTCCTGAGCCCGGCTCCATTCGGAAGGGGCATCTGCTGCCAGGGTTCTTTGAAAAAACAGGCCTTTTCTGAGCCTGTTTCCTTGTGTGCACCGAATCGCGAATTGCATGCATTGTGTGGTGTAATGTGTGCAGCGTGGCTGCGTGATCACCCCATTCCTTCCTCACTCTATGAGGTAGGGATTAGACATGACCACTATACAGATGAGAATGCTGAGGCTTCCTAGCCCGAGGGGGTAAGCATTTAACTGGCCGGTCCATCTCCAGCTTAAGCCTTGAAGGTTCCCTGGTGACCCTGCAGACCCGGGTTCAAATCCCAGCTCGGCCTTTTCTTCCCTGATGACGCTGGGCAGCTCAGTTCTCTTTGCTGAGCCTCCCTGACTCCTTCTACAGAATGGGGACGGGGACAGTGGTGGCTCAGGGGTGCGTGGGGGACACCAGACAGAATGTGCGCACAGGGCTGAGCTCGGGTCTGGAGCAGGGCAGTCATTTGAGAGACCCCGCTCTTTACGATGGTCACCCTGAGCCCTCCTGGGTGGAGAGGACACCCTTGTCCCAGGTGGACAGAAAGGACGTGGGATGGAGACCCTCACACTTCGCCTTCTAGGCTGGACCTCTCCCCTGAAAATGGCTCATCTGTCCCATCGCTCCCCTGGACATTCCTCCTTGGTTGTTTAATAAGCAACTCACACTTGATATACACCAGGCTCAGCTCTCAGTTTCACCCCCGCGCCCGCCCTGACCTGCCCTTCCTACACCCCTCCCCGTCCCGGCCCACGGTGCCTGGACTCCCACTCGGGCCAACACTCGAGACCACCCTTGGGTTTGCTCTCCAACCCATTTCTAATTCCCTTCCAGCTGTGTCCAGAATCCCGCCACCTCCGCCCCCCTTCATGTCCACCACCCTGGCCCAAGCGCGCACGTCTCTCTGGGGGATGATTGAAATGCCTCCAGACGGGCCTTTCTGCTTCTGACACCCACTCTGGTTTAGCCTCTGCAGAGGGGCCGCAGGCCAAATGAGGTCATAGGGTGGAGCCCTGAGCCCATAGGGTTGGCGTCCTTATTAGAGACACCAGAGAGTCCACCGGAGAAGAGGCCACAGTGGGGACGGGGGGCACAGCAAGAAGGCGGCCGCCTACAAGCCAGGATGCGGGCTTTCCCCAGAAATGGACCTGGGTCGGTGCTCCCAGCCCCTGGGACCGTGAGGAAATCCATTTCTGAACTTCTAGCCGCCTGGCCGAGGTGCTTGGCTATGGCAGCCCCAGCAGGTGGACACAGGCGCGGTGCATTTGAATTGTGGAATACAGATCTGGTTTGGGGCACCTGTTTGTTTGTTTGTTTTTAATTTTTTCCTTTTAGTGTTCGGTGTTCCTGTTGTTAAAAGGAGGGTTTGACTGTCCTAGCCCCTGCTGGTTGGCCCCCCCCTCAGCATCCCTTGTTTCCTGCTCAGCCCAGGGACCCGGTTGGTGACTCTATTGAGATGGGCAGAGGCTTCAGCACAGGCCAGGTCGAGGCAGGGCCGGCTCCACGTGCAGGATGGGGCAGGTGGAGTTAAACAAGTGGTCCCTCTCTTGGCCCCCAGAGAGCCCCCCACCTAGTCCCCCCCAGGGTGTGTGCGGGGAGGGCTCGCTGGGCCGGGGAGGCCTCTCCTACCTTGCAGCCGATGGCAGCTCCTGGTCTTCAGCCCACTCCTCAGGGACAGGACCTCGAGACCCACCCGTGGCCTCTGGAGAGAGGGTCTCTGGATACAGGGTCTCTGGAGACACGCTCTCTCCATGGTGGCCTCGGTCAGGGCCCCCCAGCTCGGCCGCACCCTGGGCCTGGGAGCAGCAGGGCGCAGTGCCGGCTCTGCCCGCGTCTCCGGCCCCCCGACGCCCACCCAGTGCGGAGCCTGGAGCGAGGAAA
>NW_006292094.1:1941613-1949259 GCF_000327345.1 Myotis davidii | reverse complement strand
GCCACAAAACACAGGGAGGAGCAGCGGGCCCGCCGAACGCCAGCAGGCCCGTGGCCTCTCCACCGGGGTGGGCAGTGGGGGTGTGGAGACAAAGCAGTGACCAGCCACCCCGGACCAGGAGGCAACCCCTTGGTTTTCGCCCCCGTAAAGTAGGGAGAGAAGGCCCTCAGCGCCTCACTTAAGTCACCCTCGGCCTGGCCCCGGGGAGAGCACCCCAGCTCTGGGCACAGAGCAAACGTGGGAATCAGGGGAGACACGGCCAAGACACAAAGAGGTTAGATTGGATCTGAGTGATTAAGTGCCTGAAGGTGACACGGGACACTTCTGCAGGCAGTTCCCAGCCCAACAGCCACCACGAGTCATGTGGCCCCATCCAATCACAGGAGGCCGAACACGCAATCCTACTGTGTGCACAGAAGGCAGACAGCCACACAGCCAGACCAGTATTAACCGTGTTCTAACCTAGAGCCCGTTCTCACTGGACAACACCAGCCCCTGAGGCTTTGGGGGTGATGGGAGTTGTGTCGCAGAGGTTACACAACTATATACGCTGATCAAAACTCATCAAATGGTACAAAAGTGTGAATTTTACTTTATATACATTATGCTTCAATGAACCTGACTTAGAGATGCGCACCAAACAAAACATTCATTTGACAACAAAACGCACTGGCGTCTGCTCCACAGGATGGACGAGTGTCTTCGGCCACAAACTGTGTCCCTCTGCAATGCAGGCGCGTGTGTGCATGCGGGTCGCAGGCAGTAGGTTTGCCGTTTTCATGGGTTGAAATCCCTTAGTTTTTGTCTGCTTTTGTTTGCTCTCTGGCATCTTTGAATAGTTGCTCGAAAATTTGTCCGGTGTTTATCACTGCCGTGAGGGGAAGGATTCGTCTGATACAAGCTACGCCGGCAGGACCAGAGCCGGGTGTGCAGCGAGATGAGAACGCGGCTGCCGAGAAAACAAGAAAACAGCGCTGGCTGCAGACAGGTGGCGGATGGGGCCACAATAGGCAGCCAGGACCCCGGAGCACTCCTCTTATTCAGATCTCCTCGCATCGCACAACCTGCCGGCAGCCCTGCTGGCACCCCGCCTCGTCGGAAATAGGAGATAATGAGTGTGTCCCACTTTTTAATAAAAATGCTTATTTATTTAGCCTTTCATTCCACAAACATGAGCCGGGGCAGAGCCAGTGCAAGACAAAAACGCACAGCTCCTTGTTTAAAGGGCAGGAAAAAGGTCCTGTTAAAGAAAGGCACACAGTCTCTTCTTTCTTCGTGGTCTCTCTCTCGACATATTACGGTGCTTTTCATTTGCTCTTTGTTGTCACCCTCAGTGAAGAAATGTGCAAATTTTTAAGAAATGCAAATTTTAAATTATTAGCATGAATTTGCTGTTCATCTTTATAGTGTGTGCCTCCGGTTTTAAATGTATACACCAGGGCATTCACGTATAAATAAAAACACTGTAATTACATCATTTGTATTTTGTGGCTCATCCCAGGGGGTTGCCTGGAGCGAGCTACAGAGATCAACAAGTCACACACGGAGGTTGAAAGCAGAAAAAGAGGATTCTGAGCCCTCCCCCCACGCCCTCACCCTCTGCTCCCCCAGGCACTGAGCCAGCCGTGGAGCACTCTGGGTCAGGGGCACTCTGGGTCAGGAGCACTCTGGGTCAGGGGCGCTCTGGGCCAGGGGCGCTCTGGGCCAGGGGCACTCTGGGTGCACTGAGCCAGCCGTGGAGCACTCTGGGTCAGGGGCACTCTGGGTCAGGAGCACTCTGGGTCAGGGGCGCTCTGGGCCAGGGGCGCTCTGGGTCAGGGGCGCTCTGGGCCAGGGGTACCACAGGGTGAGCACAGGAACTTACAGGTGCCTGCACCCTCATTTGGGTCTGGTGACATCCAGCCGGGCACCTCTCCTTCCCACAGTCCCCTGCCCGACCCCACAGCAGAGGGGCAATCTTTGAGGATCAGGCTAACCTTGTTGAGACACAGCCACTGACCAGGCTACTGTTGTGCTTAACCCAGGGTGGAGACCATGCCCACTGCAAGATACCACCAAGAGGGCAGGGGTGAGAGGGGGAGGCTGGGCAGTGTCCTGGAGTGTCCTGGGCACCATGGGGCTGAGGAGGAAGTGCCCAGGAACCCCTCCCGAGAAGGTGATGGAAGGTGGGACTGCACATGAGCCCCGGTGCATGCCCCCTCGTCCCCTGCACTTCACGTACAAACCACACATTCAAAGATACAATCAGCCCTTGCCGGTTTGGCTCAGTGGATAGAGCCTCGGCCTGAGGACTGAAGGGTCCTGGGTTTGATTTCGGTCACGGACACACGCCTAGGTTGCAGGCTCGATCCCCAGTACGGGGCGTGCAAGATGCAGCCTATGAACGATTCGCTCTCATCATTGGTGTTTCTCTCTCACTCTCCCTCTTTAACACCGCAGCGCAGGGCTGTTCCGAGCACAGAGTCCCGTGTGACTGCGATGGTCATAGGCGAGACCTCAAAGGCAGGCCTCCTTGACCTTGAGCAGCTCCAGTTGGGCTGCAAGGCGGGCTGACCTCTGCTTGGTAGAGGGGACCACGGGATGTGGGTGGAGATTCCCGCCCAGGCTTGGGGTCCAAGGGAGGCCTCCCAGACAAGAGGCACCTTCGCTGAGACCCGGATGGTGCAGTGGCAAGAGCATGTCAGGTGGAGAACGGGGTGAGCCGAGGTGGGAGGCTGGAGCGAGCCTGGCAGGCTGGCCCCCCGGAAAGAACGCGTCCTTATTGAGGGTGCTGTCTGTCCCCCACGCCGTCCCACAAGGAGTCCACGCTGCTTGCTGACTGCAGTCAGTCGCCTATTTATTACTGTGACATTAGACACAGTCGCCTGATGACCCACGGGGGACGCTGGCCGGGGGTTGTTGGGGAAAGTACAGTCAGTGCTACTTCTCCCGGTCGCATATGGCATTGTCCTCAGGAAACAGAACCCTTGGTCTCCCTACACACAGGTGGGCTCTTGCCAGGCTCAGGCAGGGGCACTGGGGCCACCAGATGCCAAGTTAGCCAGCGCCCCCCGCCCCCACTCTTCCCATGCTTTGGGTGCATTGGTTCTCCCACCCCCACATCGGCAGCCCTGGCAGCTCAAGACCATCATCACAGCCCAAGCCATTTCCTTCCCGACCAGATCTTCAGCCCCAGCCCTCCCAGTTCAGGGCGGGCAGGAATAAAGCCTCTTTCCAAAGAAGCACCTTTTCAAAGCCCAGATCTCACTCTGATTGGACTAGCGTGGGTCACGTGCCCACATCTGAGCCAATCGTTGTGGGAGGGAGGGTCAGTATATTGACTGGCAGGTCGGGAGCAGAGTGGGCAGGTCCCATTGCTGTTCATTTCCTGCCACAGGGCTGGTGTCGTGGGAAGAACACCGTTTGGGGATGAGCCAGACCTGGGTTCTAGTTCTGGCTTCTCTACTGCCGGTGGGTCTGAGGGCCACACCTCCCTGAGCCTCAGGCCCCTCTATAAAAACCCAAACAATAACATATAACAAGCTGTGAGGATTACATACATGTCAAGTGCGTGCTAATTAGCAGCTATACAAACAGCCGTGTCTTGCACCCACACGGATACACAGCCTTTAAAAGCGCTGGCTCATGTTTCTGGAATGTCCTCCTCTTATCGGCACATCGCCTCCAACCCCACTTTCCCCACGTCAGCCCTAGTGGCTGCCTCCTCTGTGTGCCCTTGAATAGCAAAGGCCCAAGTTCAAACCCGCTTAACGGCTTTGAGCTCCAATTTCTTCGTTTGTAAAGTGGGCATCACGATACCCATCTCACAGGGCTGTTAGGAGAACCCAGTGAGATCCTGCAGGCAAAGCCCCCCACGTGGTGCTCAATGGAGATCAGTCTTTACACTCTCTGCCTCCCTCCATCGTGTAGCTCGCTTTCCGACGCCAGGCTCTGACAGGGAATCCAAGCTTCTGCATGGCACGGGCTCTCCTGGCCTCCCTGCATTCACCCACGACCCCCAACCAGAGCCTGGTTTCAAACTGGGGCCCTGCACAGTTTGTGGGGGGCTTGGCGGAAGGCCAGTGCTCGCTGCAGGAAAGCTGCCTGCCTGCTGTGAGAAGGCGAGACGGGCCATTCTCTGCCCTTCCCACTCACCCCCTTTCTCACCTGCCAGCTGCTGCCACCGACCGCCCTGGGATGGGATGGGCATGTCAGGAGAACCGCCCCCCCTCACTTCTGTGAGCCCTAATTCTTCCCCTGAGAGCCCCCTTTCTCTGTAAAAGTCCATGTCCGTGGCTGCCAGTCAGGACCCCTGACTCTACCACCAATCGTGTGGTGTTGGCTTCAGGAGCTACAAGTGAAATCCATAGCTGGTAATTACTGAGGCTTTTCTGTGTTTCGGGCCCTGGGTACAATGGGAGCCATTTTCTCACCGATTCCTCATCACCACCGGGAGAGCCTGGGTACCGTGGCCAGCACCACTTTGCAGGAAGGTGCTGTAAGGTGATCATCCTGCTAAGGGTTGCTGGGACCGAGATTTGAACTGCAGTCACCCAATAAGAGATCCCTCTTTTAACAAGTACGCTCTACTCCTGGCAACATGCAGTATGCATTCGACTGCACGGAGCACCCTGATTTCAGAAACATGAAACCCCACGCATCCTAACATGTGGCACACACGTGCTACAGCCTTTCGCTCTGGGGTTTGCTGGGAGGAAAGCCTTCGCCCCACCGTTGCCCTGCTCCTTCTGCCTGCTGACCACGGGTGCTTCCCCACGCAGCCGGCATGGCGGGCAGCCCTGCTGTGCCCCGGGATCTGGGAGCGTAAACTGCTTCTTTCATGACAACGGTTTCTGTGTCTGCGTTTCTTACTATGCCGGTGAAGACAAAGCCCGGGTACATCTGAAGATAGCAGGCCTGGGTTCCGACCCCCGCCTCGCCACACACGGGCAGTGGGGCCTGGGCAATCATGTTCTCTTTCTTTTTTAAAAAAATAAATAAGTAAATATTTTATTGGTTTTTTACAGAGAGCAAGGGAGATGGATAGAGAGTTAGAAACATCGATGAGAGAGAAATATCGATCAGCTGCCTCTTCCACACCCCCTACTAGGAATGCGCCCATAACCCAGGTACATGCCCTTGACCAGAATCAAACCTGGGACCCTTCAGTCCGCAGGCCGACACTCTATCCACTGAGCCACACCAGTCAGGGCAATCATATTCTCTTTCTGAGCCTCAGGTGCTGCAGTGAGAAAAATCGGGGTGAGGTTAATAAAAACTGCTTCTTCGAGGGGCTGCTTAGAGGAATAATGTAAAGCCCGAACAAAAGAAAACCCACAGACTCTAAATGCGGGACCGCTCCGTCCATATGAGCTATTACTGAGTTCGCCCTCACTAGGAGCAGAGAATGCCCCCGTTAGAGCATAAAGCGAAAGTGGCTTTAGGTCAAGGCCTGACAGGATCACACGCCTGAGTCCTTAAAAATCAGAGAGCGTGGCGAAAGGGAGACCGAGGAACGTTTCCAACCAAATGGAGAGAACCACAGGGTGGGGGAGCCCCTGTCTGTCCCCCAAGTTCCCCTCACCCGCCCTGGCCTGTCTGAGGACTCCACAAGGATGGGGGTTGGAAGGTGGGGGTGGGGGGCCGGGAGAGGAGACAAAATTGAGCTCCAGCAGGGTTACATCAACTCCCAGCATTCAACCGCCAAGAACCGTCCGCACTTCGCTGTGAGCACTCCTGACTGTTCTCTGCGGGCGCTTACGAAAATCCTCTCGCAGGTGAAGGCCATTAATAACACCCAGAGTGGGCGAAGGGGCGGCGAGATGGGCACTCCTGGGCCCTGCCAGACATTGTGTAAATGAATGTTCCTCTTCAAGTGGCATGGAGTATCAAACGTCCTAAAAGGGCATGTTATTCCCCGCTCAGCAACTCCACTCCTAGAATTTATCTTAAGGATTTGCTCAGACAAGCACACTGAGATGTATATACAAGGCCATTCATCACAGTCGTGTTTATAATAGCAAAATACTGGAAATGATCTAAATATCCCATCAATAAGGGGTTGTCTAAATAAAGTGTTACATCCCTACTATGGAATGCCACACTGACATCCAGAAGGGATGCTGCAAATCTACATGTGTTGACAGTGGAAAGATGCCCAGGGTACGTTGCTGAGTGAAAAAGGGGGGTGGCGGCTGCAGGACAGCACGTATAGCCACAGCGCCGTTCGAGCAGAGTGTGCACGTCCATAAATCTACGCCGAAATGTGCAGCGAGAGAACGCTGCAGGGAAGATCACCGAAACGCAGACTGCCGTGGACTCTGGGTGGTGATATTTGGGGTTTTTTGCTTTCTTCTTTCTGTTTTTGTTGAAGATATAGACCATTTTATTCAGCAAAATTCCTGGAATGGAATCTTGAGCCCCGGCACTGGAAAATTCTTTCTGGGGCTGGCAAGTTTTTGGATGTGCAGAGCGGTGCCATGCATTGTAGGATGTTTAGCAGCATCCTCACCGCTGCCCGCCGTTGCCAGTAGTGAGCCCCTGCCCCGCCCGGATGTGGCCCCGACCTGGCCGAAGGTCCCCTGGGCGGCGGGATCACGCCCGGTTGGGAACCTTTGTCCTAGGAGGCGGGGTGGGTGGCAGCCTGCTCCAAGGGAAGACCTGGAAGGGAGAGCAGGAGACGCTGCCCACACTCCCATCGGCCCCCCTACAGGGCTTCCGTGGGGTTCCGAATCCTGAGCGAGCCTGGATGTACCTGGGGAAACTGTGATGAGGACAAAGGATGCAGACTCGATGCAGGAACAGGGACTTGGGGACCAGTAGGAACTCAGCCGAGAGATGGCAACATCGCGAGAGCGCTAAGCTCACCGGCCTGTGAACTTGAGGCTCTGGCCCGAGATGTGGGGGCTGCTGAAGGAGAGCCTGCACAGCTTCCCGGGCCTTTAATAACCGCGCCGCTTGGTTACTTAGCTGTCCCAGGTGAGCCGTGTCTCCATCTGAAACCGGGCTCTGGAGTTCGTCAGGGCTCCGTGCCACCAGGGCCCTCTGACTAATAAAAATCATGAACACTTATTCCGATGGGAACGGTGTGCCAGGCCCTGCTCATTAGAAACCTTTATGTGTTACTTCCGTCATCTTCACAGCAACCCTGTGAAGTTGTGTCCGTGACCGTGGCACAGACGGGGAAACTGAGGCACAGAGCAATAAAGGAAGGCCCCAAGGCCCCTGCCTAATACGTGCCAGACTGTTTTCAGGCTCAATCGGGCTTCAGAACCTGTATCTGAAGAATATTGGGGGGCTGCTGGAACCCCAGAGCAGGAGTGACAGCACCATCGGCCACTTGGCTGAACTGCCTCTTTAATGAGGACACTTGCCATTAACTAGTCCAGGGCTCTACAGGTCCCGGTACAACAGAAGCTGTTTCACATTCACTTTTTTTAAAATATTTTTTTTATTGATTTCAGAGAGGAAGGGAGAGGAAGAGATATAGTAGAAACATCAATAATGAGAATCATTGATCAGCTGCCTCCTGCACGCCCCCTACTGGGGATCAAGCCTGCAACCCGGGCATGTACCCTTGAGTGGAATTGAACCTGGGACCCTTCAGTCCACAGGCTGGAGCTCTATCCACTGAGCCAAACCTGTTAGGACTTTAAATTATTGATGCC
>NW_006292094.1:1936391-1941280 GCF_000327345.1 Myotis davidii | reverse complement strand
ACCCCCCTAATGTCTGTGTCCATTGGTCATGCTCATATGCATGCATACAAGTCCTTTGGTTGATCTCTGACCCCCACCACCTCCCACCCTCCCCTGCCTTCCCCCTGAGGTTTGACGGTCTGTTCGAAGTTTCTATGTCTCTGGATCTACTTTTACATTCACTATTTTTAACCTCAATCAGCCACATGAGACAAGCACTATCACTACCACTCGCATATTACAGGTGGGGAAACTGAGGCCAGATCCACTGTTTCCTCCTTTATGCTAACACTGTGGCCCTTTGAGCCCCATGTTGCCATTTTTCATGCCTCTGTTGTCCCCTCTGATGGCGGGGGCTGGGCCTGACTCGCCCCTCCCCTCAGTGCCCAGCACTGGATGGGTGACCCTGCAGTGCGTCTTCATCACCTTGTTGGCTGCCCTCCTTCCTGGGTTTGGAGACATGGCCACCGTGTGGTCCTGTGAGCCCCACCTCTCTCTACAGAAGCCAAAAGCCCCCCACATGTGTTTCCCGGCCCCTACAGCTCCACCAGCCTGTCCGATGACCCCACCTGGAGCAAAGGTCTGAGTGAGGGACAGAGGCCAAAAGTCCTTCCGACTTCATCTCATCACCAGGGTGGTGGCACCGGGGATTTGAGTGCTGGGCGGCAGTGGCATGGAGTTGAGAGCCTGGCAGTCCAGCGCCCCGTGCAGTCAGGGCAGCAGCCACGCTCTAATCGGCCGCGCCCTTGGGATGGCCCATCTGTGCCATTCTGCGGGCTGCCTACCCGTATCCTTGCAAGAAACCCCTTTTCTGCTTCAGCAAGCCAAAGCTTATTTCTCCTGTTTGCAAGAGAAGAGCCTTGTGTGGACAACATTAGGAGGAGAGGGAAGCAGGGAGGAGGAAATTCACGCCTCACCTTCATTCTGCAAGAACCACTAGGCCAAGTAAAACGTTGCAGCCACTTCCGCTCTTACCACTTGTGGCATCAGGAAGTGGCCGGCAGGTGGTCTGCGTGCAAGCGCTCACCTGTACGAATCCCTAACCTGCGCATGTGGCCACAGCAGACACAGGCGAGGGTGTGTGCGGCCGCTCTGGGGGACTGAGTTGGAGCTATTGATGAAAGATCCAGGTCCCATCAAACGCCCATTCCAAGCTGACTTAATTGTATCATCTCATTGCAGGTGTTCATGGGGGCCCCTTACTCCATGCACTTGAGTGGAAACTGTCCTCAACACCCTCAGTTCCGCGGCCTGTGGCCTGCATGGCCCCGAGCTTGCGGTGTGTCAGCCAGCTGGGAGTAAGGGTCATGTGACACTGGACTTGGCCACCCTGCCCACAGGACGGCCCAAGAAGGTCCCCAGCACTGACACATCGGGCCAGACAGCTCAGGCCAGGAGGTGGAGAGGGCCCTGTTCTCTCCTTTCTGCTCCGTCCTCATCACCCCATCCCTTGGGCTCTGGCCTGCCCTTGGCAAGGAGTGGTCAGGGAAGCCTCAAATTGAGGCCCATCCTGGCCTCAGAAGTTCCCCTCCTTGCCCTGGTCCCTCATTACCATGGGCAGAGCCTCGACCTGTCCAGATATAGAAGCCAGTGCCCAACTGGAAAGGCTGCGACCTCGCCCCAGCAAGGGCAGCTCAGCATGGGGGCTGGGGGAGGGCTGCCAGGGCCCCCCCCCCAGCTGGGAGGGGTTTCCAGATGACAAGCTGAAGGGGGGCCTTAGGACGGAACTGTGTGGAACACACCGGGGCAGGACCTGCCCTTTCCTGCTCTGTCCGGGGAGGAACGCATCCCTCATCTGCCCGTTGCCTCCCAGTGCTGAGGCAGCGCCCTGGCAGCAGGAAGTAGGTCACAGAGCCAGTCCCCAAAAAGGAAACTGCCCCCTCCATTGTGACAGGGTGCGAAACAGCCGCCTCCACTGCTCCCCACGTGCCCAGAGGCCGAGCTCCCTGGGGTCCGCTATGCCCCGAGCAGCTTGCCTCTGCCTGCCCCGTACAGGAGCCACCAGGGGCATCATTATGGGCCCTGGAGCTGGCCCCAAAACTGTGTGTGGGGGGGGGGCAATGGGGACAGCAGGCAGCTGGCCTGGGAGGTGGCTTTTCCCAGAAGAAAACTCAGGCAGGGAACCTCGCAAAGACGTGTTATTGAGCCCGACTGGCGGGGCTCAGTGATTGAGCATCGGCTTATGAACCAACCAGGAGGTCACGGTTCGATTCCTGGTCAGGGCACTTGCCCAGGTTGCGGGCTCGATCCCCAGTAGAGGGCGTGCAGGAGGCAGCTGATCCATGGTTCGCTCTCATCATTGATGTTTCTATCTCTCTCCCTCTCCCTGCCTCTATGAAATCAATAAAATTATATATTTTTTTAAAAAGAAGTGTTATTGCGAACTCCAGGCCTTGCCCGGGACCTACTCGCACGCATGTCCTTCCTTCAGGAGCTGCAGAGACTCCGGATGAGAGTCCGCCTAAGCCTGGCATCCGTGCTGCTGCCCTGCCCCCGAGCTGCCACAGAAATGACTGAGCCGTGGCAGGAGCTGGGCCGCAGCCGGCAGGAGCCGCTGCCACACGTCAGGTTCAGGCGGAGGATGCCAAGTTGTCTGGGGAAGTGCGCGCTGCGGTGGGAACGGTGTGGGTTGGGAGGCGGACTGTGGCAGCAGGCAGAGCTGTCGGGAGGGCCCACAATCTCGTCCTGCATTGTCCGAGCAATGGGCTATGGAGGGCAGCCTGCTCCCACAGCCAGTGCTCCCGAGCCCCAGTTCCACCGAGAGGAACGGCAACGTCCCACCGGCCTCAAAGGTCCCAGGGTCCCTGGCGCTGGCCATCAGCGTCCGAGACAAGCCTGGTGCACGAATTCGTGCATGGGTGGGGTCCGGCTGGCCCACCCCAATCGGGGTTGCAGGGGGCGAGGCAGGGCCAGTTGGGGGGAGGGGCCTCAGGCAGTTGGCCAGATAACCCCACCCCCTGATAGAACTCCTGATTGAACTCCCGGTTGAGGGGACAATTTGCTTATTAACCTTTTATTATATAGGATGTTCTCTTACAGTGTGAGTCTTGGCTCTGAATTCTTTCCTAGGTCCCGAGGTCGCTGACCCCGGTCTGGCCTGGTCCCACTGGGCTCACCCCCAGTGCTGTTCCTGCCTCCTACAACAAAGGGACATTGTGTCTGCAACATACTCTCATATTTTTAAGAAAAAAAGTGTGTGTGTGTGTGTGTGTGTGTGTGTGTGTGTGTGTGTGACAAGAATGATGAATAAATATGGGGAACTGAAGAGCATACGAAAAATCTTTGTATTGTTCTTACAATTTTTCTGTAAATCTAGGATTTATGTCAAAATAAAGAGTAAAAGAAAAAGGGGAGGCTGCCATGGAGAGCTGGCTGTAGGGGAGGCCAGGGAGGGGCAGGGGGCGTGGGGAGGGCTGCACAGCAGAGCAGGAGGGAAAGGCGGTGTGGACCATGGGGTGGCAGTGGAGGTAGGGGAAGATGGCAAGGACTTGGGGGCTGAGGGAGGGAATAATCAAGCTGCATGGAGGTTCTTCCCAGGACGGGAGAGGCTGGGGGTGGGGGTGCAGCTTAGGGGGACATCAAGAATCCGTGACCTCGCCCTAACCGGTTTTGCTCAGTGGATAGAGCGTCGGCCTGCAGACTGAAGGGTCCCAGGTTCGATTCTAGTCAAGGGCATGTACCTTGGTTGCAGGCACATCCCCAGTGGGGAGTGTGCAGGAGGCAGCTGAATCAATGTTTCTCTCTCATCGATGTTTCTAACTCTCTATCCCTCTCCTTTCCTCTCTCTAAAAAATCAATAAAATATATTTTAAAAAAAAGACTACGTGACCGCCCAGCCGGCCTGGCTCAGTGGCTGAGCATCAACCTGTGAACCAGGAGGTCACGGTTTGCTTCCCGGTCAGGGCACATGCCCGGGTTGTGGGCTCCATCCCCAGTGTGGGGCGTGCAGGAGACAGCTGGTCCATGATGCTCTCTCATCATTGATGTTTCTATCTCTCTCCCTCTCCCTTCCTCTCTGAAATCAATAAAAACATATTATTTTTTAAAAAGAATCCGTGGCCAACAATAGCACGGGCACCATAGCTTCGAATGCCATCTACATGGCGATGTCCTGGAAGTGGGTTTAATGCTGTGGAGGTGGGTGGCCCATGCAGAGAGTCAACACGGGAAGAGAAGAGAGGACGGGGCACCTTGAACACTTAGCAGTGGCCTGAGAGGAGGAGGGGAGTCTCAATGAGGGGTTTGCAATGGCCTTTTAGTGGCTGCTTCCCGTGTGCCAGGCACCGGGCAAGGCAGTTCGGACCATTATCTTTTCTTCTTCTCACCACAGCCTTGTGGGGTGAGCATCACTAACCCCTTTGGTCCCACAGCCAGGACCCCAGTCCTTTGAACCCCATCTATCCCTCCCCGGAGAACCTGCCTGGGGCTCTGTTCACCATCGTGTCTTGCCCTTCTCCCTGCCCTTCTCCCCGTGGGGCCGTGGGGCCGCAGCTGCTTTTTCCTGACAGCTGGGAGGCTGTCTCCAAGATAGGAAGCACTCTGTGGCCGGCCCAGCCCCTCCCAGGACAGAGCCCCTGAGGGCAGGATCCCACCCACCCTCGCCCCTCTGATCTGGCCACTCCCGCCTTTGCCTTCTCGGTTTCTCCTGGTCTGGAAACTGCTCCCACGAGGGTGGGGCCCGGCATCCTCGCGCCCAGAACCAGTCCCTGGATGGGTGCCCGCTCCGCTCCCTGCCCTTATCGCTGCTGTTAACAGATCAGTCGTCACCTCTCTGCGTCATCCAGACGGTGCCAGGCTCCCATCGTGGCCGGTGTCCCCCGGGCCTGGGGAGGATGACGTTTCCATCCTCATCGTCAATAGGGGGGTCTGAGGCTCAGAGGGGGAAGGGACTCTGCCCCAGGCCACAGCAA
>NW_006292094.1:1930441-1936317 GCF_000327345.1 Myotis davidii | reverse complement strand
CCCCCCCCTCCCCAGCCCAGCCCGTGCTGCTAAGCTCTGGGTTTCCAGCATCCATCCCCCGCCTGCTCGGTTCCAGCCTCGCCCCGCCACACCCGGCCTCGCCCAAGCCGGGGAATGGCCAGAAAGCCCTCGAATCCTGATCCCGCCTGTGGTCTGCTTGCCCAGGGCCTGGAGGGAGGAAGAAGTGGGAGGCAGGGGCCTGGGGTGGGCGGGTGCGGCTGGGTGCAGCTGGGCCAGGGAACAAAGAGAACTACTTCTCAGAGAGAAGAGACTTGGTTTCGTGCGGCTCCAGGCCCAGACACATTCATCTGCGCTGCGGTCAGAAAAACAGGTCCGCTCAGCTCACTTCCGCCGCCCGGGGCCAACTGCCCGGCAAACGGCCAGAGGGTGCGTGGAATTTCGTTTTGTTGTGTCTTTTTGCATGTCTGGGAATTACTGTAAAAGCTCCAGCAACCATCCGGCTGGTGTGGCTCAGCGGTTGAACGCCGACCCAGGAACCAAGAGGTGGCCGGTTGGATTCCTGGTCAGGGCACAGGCCGGGGTTGCGGGCTCCGTCCCCACTGGGGGTGCGTGCAGGAAGCAGCCGATCCATGATGTCCTCTCTCATCGATGTTTCTATCTCTCTACCCCTCTCCTTTCCTCTCTCTCTAAAAATCGTTAATAAAAACGTTAAAACAACAACAACAACTCCAGCAAACAATTTTGGAAATAAGGCGAGAGTCGGGAATGGAAGAAGACTGGGAACATGATAATGTCCAAGCTGAACGGTGGGTGGACCAAGTGGGTTGTTGTACTGCGCTCCCTGCTTCTCTGGTATATTTGAAACACGGATGGATGTTTATTTCTCACTCATACAACGCCCAGTGCTCATGCTCCTGGTCCCTGCACCCCTGGGGGGCTTTTCTGGGATGGTGGTTCCAGGACACAGGCCCCTTCCTTCCTTCCTTCCTTCCTTCCTTCCTTCCTTCCTTCCTTCCTTCCTTCCTTCCTTCCGTGGCTTCTCGGCCATCGTGTGGTCTCCAGGCCGTCCTGGAGTCATCCGAACACCACACTGGCAGAAGGAGAACCCTGGGAGTGCGAGCATCACTCTGCATTGGTGGGAACGAGTCACGTGACCACCAAGGGCTGGTTGTCATGTGTAAAGGGGTCGCTCTCTTGCTGCTGCTACTACTGTCCTGACCCACCCCCACCCCACCACTTACCCCGTTTCACTTAGTCGACCAAACGACCTTCTAGGTCCTGGCCAGGCATGGGTGTGTGGGGGAGACAAGGAGCTTTGCATTTAGGGAGACAACGGTCAGACACAGGTCTAGCTGTGTATTCGTGGAGAGACCTCTGAGCCTCCATTTTCTCTCCTGTAAAATGGAAGCAGTCGCCATCCCTCCCAGGGTTGGTAGGAGGGTTGCAGGAGGACCCCGTGTGAGCGTGCCTGGTGCAGCCCCGTGAACGTTTGTTCCCATCCCAGAAAGCCCCTCTTCTTGCCGCCCAGTGACCCTGCTTTCCCTGCCTTTGAATCTTTTTTTTTAAAATACTTCATTTATTGTTTTTAATCCTCAACTGTGGATATTTTTTCCATCGACTTGTAGAAAAAATGGTAGGGCAAAGGAGGGAGAGAGAGAGAGACATTGATGAGAGAGAGACCCATTGGTTATCTCCTGCACATGCCCCGGCAGGGGCTGGATATAGTACCTGCAGCCCAGGTACATGCCCCTGACCAGGCATCAAACCTGAGACCCCTTGGTGGGTGAGCCGACACTCCAACCACTCAGCCACACCTGCCAGGGCTAAATACTTTTTTTTAGAGTAGTTTTAGGTTTACAACAAAATTGAGAGGGAGGTACAGGGATTTCCCATGTACCCCCTCCCCGACACATGCACAGCCTCCCTCATTATCAATATCACCAGAATGACACATTTCTCACAAGGACGAACCTACATTGACACATTATTATCACCAAAAGCTTGGAGTTTACCTTAGGGTTCACTGTGGGTGCTATATATCCTAGGGCAGTGATGGCAAACCTATGACACGCGGGTCAGAGGTGACACGCGAACTCATTTTTTTGGTTGATTTTTCTTTGTTAAATGGCATTTAAATATATAAAATAAATATCAAAAATATAAGTCTTTGTTTTACTATGGTTGCAAATATCAAAAAATTTCTATATGTGACATGGCACCAGAGTTAAGTTAGGGTTTTTCAAAATGCTGGCACACCGAGCTCAAAAGGTTTGCCATCACTGGCCTAGGGGCTTGGACAAATACTAATATATGGCATCCAGCCATCATTACAGCATCATACATAATACCCTCACTCCCCCAGGAATCCTCTGTGCTCCGCCCACGTGCTCTCCCCAACCCCACACCCAGCCCTGGCCGCGCTGATCTCTTCACTGTCTGCCTTTCCCAGGGTGCCATGCAGTTGGCATCTTCCGGTGCGTGCACTGCTCAGCTAAGCCCGTCACTCAGCCATGTGCACTGAGGTTCCCTGCACGGCTTTTCCGGGCTTGATGGCTCGTTTCTTTTCGGCGCTGAAGAACACCCCAGGGTCCAGATGTGCCACGGTGTACTTACCATTCACCCCTGGCAGGACAGCTCGGTGCCTCCAAGCTTTGGCAAGTATAGATGAAGCTGCCACCAGCATCCACGTTCAGGTTTCTGGGGGACACAGTTTGCAATTCATTCGGATAAATTCCGAGGAGCATGATGGCTGGATCGTGCGCTAAGAGTATGTTTCATTTTGTAAGAAGCTGTCCTGCGAAGTGGCTGTACCGTTCGCACCCCCACCCGCAATGAGTGAGGGCTCCCTTTCCCCGTGGGACACGTGAACGGTGACCCTGCATCATCCATGGCGGTGGCCCTGGTTCCTTGGGCAGATTACTAAATCCTGGACAGCAAAGGCCTACACAGTGGGTGCCCCCTTCTTCTGACCACCTCCCCCTTTCTGGGGAATAGCCCAAAAGCTCGTGGTGAAAAGACAACTAACTACCACTTTGGAGCACCTACTGTGTGCTTTGCATTTTACATATACAGGGTGTCCCCCCAAAAAATATATGCACATTTTTTTCTCATCACTCCATTGCTATTTCTTTTCAGATTTAACCCATTGGAATTAATAATTATTCAAAGTGTGTATACATTTTTGGGGACACCCTATATTTTCTCATTTAATCCTAATTACAATTTTTTAAAGGACTCTATCGCCACTTCTCGGCTTTGCAGAATAGCCACCGACGCACTCAGGGGCCACCCCTTCATTCTGTCACCCCAGCATCTGCCTTCCTGTGCTCCCTCGGCCACCGGCCACCGTCCAGGGTGGCCCCTGAGAACTCTGAATCCCGTTTTTATCTCTTTGCAGCCTCCCCGCCCTCCAGCCCTTCCTCCTGAGCGCTTTCCCCAGAGGCTCCCTAATCCCAAAGGCCACGGAGGACGGATGACATCATCTGGGCTCCAGACCTCAGGGCCCAGTTTTCAGGCTATAAGTGGAAACGCTGACACTTTCCCACAGGAAAGCACCCGCCTCGCTCCTGGGGATCTTGGCAGAGTCCACGGACTCCCCGTGGACACGCCATTCAGGTGCCTTTTTTAACCCACAGCAGACCCTCTCGGCTTCTTCCAACCCAGCAGTTTGGGAACCTGACAGACCTCGATCCGTGTCCTGCTCCCCGTCTCTCCTCCTGCGTGGGCGGGGACACGTAGCTTCCTGTGCACTTGGATCCTATGCCTGGATGGACCACGGTGTCTTTATCCATTCTCCTGTCTCGCTATTAAGTGGGGAAAATAATAGACGTCACCTCATGAAATCCTAACAGTCTTCTGAGGTGCACGCATGGTCCCCATCTTACAGATGAGTAAGCAGGCACCAAGAGAGGTAGATAGTTGTCCAAGGCCAAGGTTAGTGAACGGTGGAGCCGGGCCTGGCTGAGAGCTGGTGGTCAGGAGGGCTCTGAACTGCCCTAGAGCGGCCGAGAGGCGGAGAGGCTTCCTGCAGCCCAGACAAGGCCAACCTGGGGGTTGGGGGGAGGGTCGGGTCAGGTGTCAGGGGACGCCCAGCTTCCAGAACTGGCTTGGCCCTTGCCAGGGGGCGGCGCAAAGGGAAAGCTTGTTTCTCGGGACTCGGATTTCCTGGCTGTAAAATGGGGGTGGCAGTCCCCACTCCAGCGCTGTCGGGAGGTACGCTTCCCAGACCCCCGCCATCCGCCAGTCACAGGCCAGGATTCAGCACCCCCACATCTCCCCTGCGCTGTTCACTAGTGAGTTTTTTTCTTTAAAGGGATCCCGATTTAACACTCAAATACATTTACTGGAAACTATGTATTGAAACTAACTTCCTAGCTCTGCCTTCAGAAGAAAACCAGGCACGTTTGGCATAAACGGAAGGTGTTTGCACAGTGACTCCTGCAACTGAGTGTTAAAGATCCACTTTCGCTGGCCGGTCTCACGCACCCTTGCCCCTTCCTGACCTCAGGTTGGGGTATCCAAGGCCAGGTCAGGGGGCTCTGCGCATCCTGCCGCCTCCTTTTGAGGACAGAGCATGGGTGCTCGAACCCTGAGCTCCACCCCGGCCCCCCTGCCTGGAAAAGACATCTCCCAGGGCACAGCGGCCGCAGCAGCAACCTCCAATTACACTCCATCCCTTCCCAGCACCGCTGACTGCGGCGGAGGGCTGAGGTTGCTGCTGCGGTGATGGGACGTGGCATGTGGCGTGGTAGGCCGCGTCCTATCGTCCCTGGCAACCGTCATCACCCTACTGACACCAGGAAATGGCTGCTGTGAGGACCAGGAAACTGCTGTGCTCTGAGACCTCTGTGGCTCCCTATTCCCCAGACGAGCAGGGCCACCTCATCTCCAACATCCTCCTGGCCACCAGGGGTCTCCTCTGCCACACGCCCCTGAATCGGAAGGAATCCCCCCTCAGCCGAATGCCCCTGGGCAATGCACACAGCCTCCCTGAGGACTGGCCCAGGAGGGCAAGAGCCTCCACTTCAGTGGCTTGTTGGGATCCTAACAACAGAATGTGCTTCCTGGCGGGCCCTCATGGCAGGCGCTCTCCCTCTGGCCATCCTCGCCTACACTTTTCCAGTCTGCGCTAGTTTCCAGCACACCACCCTTCTCCTGACACCCCTCTCTCTCCCACCCCCCTGCTCAGAGTGCTCTTCCTCACCTCCAGGCCCAGTGACCACCTTCATGCCCAGCTGTCAGTTTAGAATTGCCTCCTCCAGGAAGCCTTCCCTGACTTCAGAGAAGCCCCCTCAGAGCACCTCTCAGATTAGCTGAGCTCCAGTCCCACACCTGGGCTCTCTCTATGCAGCCAGGAACTGTGTCCCTTGCATTGCCTCTGTGGCCCCAGAACTTTGTACTGAGCTGGCACAGAGCAGGAGCTGAAGGATTAGCACCCCCAGTCTGGGAGGAGTAGCTGGGGCATTCTCCCCTCCATCCCTTGTGCTCCTGCCGGTGCCCCTACAGTGCATGTCCTTCTCTTTCCTCTTCCCGAAGATGCACACCCCATTTGGTACCATTTACAAGGCTTTTTAGTCACAATGGAAATTTTGAACAACAGAAAAAATATAAAGAAGGAAATAAAAGTCACCAACACCAAGAGATATGAATATCTCTTTAATGGATATGACAAAAACGACATATTAGGAATAGTACAAATCTGAAACCTTAAGTAGAAATGTCAGGAAGTCATAGACCTAGAAATCGTGTGTATGAATCGTAAGGTGAGTGCATTGGTATTTTTAGGCCCAAAGTTGACCAAAGGAGCTTACAGTGTCTTTAGCATCATGCTCTTAATTTCATTACATACAATAATTTAAGGCTACGTTTTTCAAACTTCTTTAGAAAACAACAACATGTATGTGAGTCTCTCTCCG
>NW_006292094.1:1927824-1930394 GCF_000327345.1 Myotis davidii | reverse complement strand
TTGCCCACCACTGTCCTAGTGTCCTACAGCATGTGACACACGTCTTCCTCGTTTGCTCTCTTGGCTGACTCTCCCCTGTGGTTGACCGTTTTCCTTGTGCAATTTGTATTTTTTTATTGGAAGCTCATCGGTTCCCAGGGCCGTGGTTTCTAGGGGAGTCGCCTGCGCCCCGGGCTGGAGAAATGTCTTCAAAAACCAGTTTTCCATTTGCTCTTTCTGGAGCGGCTGAGTTTTCGAGAGACCGATTTTCCGTGTTGTCTCGGTCCGGGCTTCCTGTATCCGTTGGATGGTGTAAGTTCAGCCTTCACTCGCTCACAGGGTACAGGCCTGCGCTTGTCACTTTCTCAGGAATGCTTTCTTATTTTTACCCGGAGCCTGGAGTTGAGACCATATTTGGAGTGAGGTTTCCCAAGCCCCCCTCCCCCCATGGAGGGCTGAGGCCTCAGGATGGGCGAGGTTATATTGGGGCAATAAACAAACCCAAACCCTCAGTGGCTTCGCAGCTTCATTTCTTACTTCCTCTCCATGTCTGTCAGGGAACAGTGGGGAATTCTGCTGCACGAGCCCTCATTCAGGGGCCCAGGCGATGGAGCAGCCGCTCTCTGCACAGACATTTAGATGCTCTGGAAAGATCTGAGGAACCATATGAGCAACGACTGCAAAGGAAACGCCTCGCGGAGGTCCCTACTTTGTCAAGGCCTCTCAGTCCCCCTCCCCCGCCCCACCCCCACACACCACACGCGTGTCAAGCCACGTCTCGCGTCCCAAAGGGGGTTTCCCTGTATTTGAGTTGAGCGCCGTGTTTTTAATACTTCTGTTGTGCATTATCCAGCACTTCCAGATGTTTCCATTGGTTGTGCTGAGGAAGGTGTCAGCTCAGTGTGCCAGGTTGTCAGAATCAGAAAAATGGACACGGATTTCTTCAAGACTGGGAACATGCTGTTTCATAACCCTTTTCCATTTAATAACCCTCTATGATAAAAGGCTAATATGCAAATTGACCAAACAGTGAAATGACCGGTCGCTATGATGCGCATTGACCACCAGGGGGCAGACACTCAGCACAGAAGCTGCCCCCGGTTGGTCAGTGTGCTCCCACAGGGGGAGCACCGCTCAGCCAGAAGCCCTGAGCTGGGCTTACGGCTGGTGAGCACAACGGGTGGCAGGAGCCTCTCCCGCCTCTTTGGCAGCGCTAAGGATGTCCAACTGACAGCTTAGGCCAAGGGGAGCAGGCCTAAGCCATCAGTCAGATATCCCCCGAGGGCTCCTAAACTGCTAGAGGGCGCAGGAGGGCTGAGGGACCCCCCTTCCCCCAGTGCACAAATTTCATGCACTGGGCCTCTAGTAGGTTATAATGATTTTCCCATAACCTTATACATTCTTTAGGAGCGTTATTTTCATTGCTGTGCATTTAAAATTATGCACACACCACTCATTTAGCCAATCCCCTTGTGCTGGACACTTAGGTTGTTTCCAGTTTCTCCCTATTGACGTTAGGGACGCAATGATCATCATTATATGTAGAGGTGACTTTCAAACTCTAACACCTGGACGGGCTGGATGTGGAATGGGCAGTGGTCACAAAGGGCATGTAGCCACAGCATTATCCCCATTGCGTGTACATCATCTTCACACACACCTGAGATTTCTCCTGGCGAAGCTCCAACAGGCAGGATTCCTGGGTGGCCCAAAGGATAAGAGAGCATTTGAAGACTTTTGACACCTACTTTTAAATGGCTGCATCCTGGTTCTCGCTCTAAGGGACCCTGGATTCCATCCTCACAGCTGCTCACATAGTGGTGGGTCAGGAAGGCGCTGGGATGGACTTTCTCACCAGAAACTCCCTGGGCGGCAGGCCTGGCGGTTCCCTATCAGAGCTGATAATGCGAATGGCTAATGGGGTGTGGAGGTCTCTGCAGAAGTCTGAGAAGGGGAAGCTAGAGATTAGAGCATCCGGGGCTGTGCCTGAGCAGGGAGGGGGTGTGGAGCCCACGGTCTGGGTAGGGGTGGGGGTAGGGGACCAGAAGCAGCTGGGTCAGGGTCCTCAAAGGTATGCCTGAGTTAAAAGCATCATCTCTCCTATTAGAGCTCAGATCGGCTCCACTTCCAGCTGTGTGGCTTGAGGAAATCTGCCCCGTTGAGCCTCAGTTTTCCATCTGTAACTTAGGGGCACCTCTTCCCAGAGTTGCCGCGAAACACACTATCAAGTAGAGAATGTGCTTACCCCCCCAGGCCCGGGCCCGGCAGCCACGCCGAGGAAATGGTAGGCATGAGGCGGAGGATGGTGGCAGCTGCTCTTATGGTGGGGAAGACAGACTTGTGAACGCCGGTGTTCTTCTGCAGGCTGAGCCTTCCTGCTTCCTTCATGGTGCTCGGGAGGAGGGCACGTTGTGGGCAGTAGAATTCCATGGTATTCGTCCATAAATATCTCTCCTTGCCGTGGCTTTCAAGGTCCCCCACGTTCTGGCCCCGTCTCCCCCTCTGACCCTGTCTCCTACCACCCTGCCCTCCCTGCACAACACTAGCCTTCTTGCAATGCTTTGAACACATCAAGTACCCGCCAGCCCCAG
>NW_006292094.1:1914222-1927774 GCF_000327345.1 Myotis davidii | reverse complement strand
GCTTTTCTGGATCTGTACGAGGTTCAACTCCAATGTCACCTCCTCAGGCCTTCCAGGCCTCTCCGTCTAAAATGGTAGCCGGTCCCTGCACACCATCCTGTCTCTCATTCTCTATTCCCTCAGCCCCGTTTGTTTTACTTCATAGCACACGTATCCTTATGCAAAATTATTTCACACATTTCTTTATTGATTGTTTATTGCATGTCACCACACAAATAAAAAGCACCCAGTAGAGTAGATGCTCAACGAATATTGATCCCCTTTCATATTTGATTTCCTTTCATTCATTCCTGGTTTGGCCGGTTCATAGCAGTGTGACCTTGGGCAAGTCCCATCTCTCTGCCCCTCAGTTTTCTCATCCATACAATGGGGCTAACCGTCCATCATACCCGCGAGGGCGGATGGCCACAACACGACGGTTGTGGAAAGGCCTGCTGCCCAGGGGACCTGCCACTGCTTGGCCGCCGCCCCCCCCCATGCAAATCCTCTGGATTGGGTGACATGAGTCACCTCAGAGCCTCAGCTTAGCATATCCCAGGCTGGGGAGGGGCTGCCATGGCCTGAGGCCTCTCCCACTTCTTACCCCATCATCACTCCACCCTGCTCCCCAGTTGGGCTCTCCACGGGGTTCCTTCAGGCCCCATGAATAATGAATGAAGCCTGGGTCTCTTTCAGAGCTTCTCACGATCCCTGGGGGGGAAGAAGTCTTTCTCTCTCTTGTTTTGATCCCCAGTCTTGGCCTCCCTCTCTGCCATGAGTCATCCAGTCTTTATCCTGCAGCTCATCTCGGCGGCAGCCTAAGGCCTCCCCACGGAGCCTCAGGGGCCCGGCTGGGAAGAGTCTGCCCAGTGTTTGGGTGGCCAGTGGGCAGACCAGGCCTCAGGAGTGGTGTGCCCAGGCTGGCCTGGATCGTTCTAGAAGCAATTCCAGCCCCCCTGCAGAGGCCAGGCAGAACCCACAGTCCTCCCTAGAGGAAGCCTGGAGACAAAGCCTGGAGCGGCCCTGAGTGCAAACGTGTGCCCCGGGATGGTCCCTCCGTTACCCCACTGGGAGCCACGCACGGCTACTGGGTACTGGCCATGGGCGGGCATCCTGCCGGACACTTCACACCTCTTATCTCATCCCTTCCTCTCGACCCCCTGGAGAGGTAGGGGTGGGTGGTCTCCTTATACAGCTCAGGAGGCAGCAAGCAGCAGATCTGTCTGGCTCCACTTCCTCGTTCTTCCTATGACACCAGATAGACAACACCAAGAATTCGGAGAAAGTTTATGGGGCTGCCCACTGGGGAGTCACCGGAAGTCTCTCAGGCCAGGGCCTGGGGCGACATCAGACTAGAGAGGACCCAGCCTGCTCCCCATACCCTCCCCAGGCCACCAGGACCAGAAAAAGACACCCCGGGGTGATCCCCCACTCACCCCCACTTAGGAGCATTTATCCACACCCCCCACCCCCATGGGGCGCTACCTCTCATCCCCGCTGGGGGCGGTGCTCCCACCAGCTTTGCCTCCAGAGCTTGGGAATTTCCTGGAGTTGAGCCCTCATGAGAACAAGCATCTTCTCACGGCCTTTGGGCAAACGGAGTGTGTGGGTGTCTTCATTAGCATTTTCATCTCTCTCTTTTTTTTTTTTTTTTTGGTATTTTACAAAATTCAACAACACATGGTGGGGGGAGGAAGAGGACGCTCCAGGAAGAGAGGTCAGGTTTTATGAGGTCTCATACCCAAAAGAGAGATGTTTTTTAGACAAATCCAACCCCAGGGTCAAAGAAACTTCTCATAATGTTTTTAAAAACATTTTTATTCTGGCCCTAGCCAGCCTGGCTCAGTGGATAGAGCATCGGCCTGTGGACTGAAGGGTCCCAGGTTCGATTGCAGCCAAGGGCACTTGCCCGGGTTGCGGGCTCGATCCCCAGTAGGGGCCGTGCAGGAGGCAGCTGATCAGTGATTCTCTCTCATCACTGATGTTTCTATCTCTCTCTCTCCCTCTCCCTTCCTCTCTGAAACCAGTAAAGAAACATATATTTTTAAAAATATTTTTATTCTGTGTTTTAATGACACAAGTAACATAGGAAAAGTTTCACTTAGAATTTCTGACAGTTCTGAAGACATGGAGGTCCTGCCCACAGTCCCCCTCTAGGGCCCTGGGAGCCAGCCCATCCTGCTGCCTTGGGGAGCATCCAGTGGGCTTTGGTGATTTTAACCATTTCCTCTGCCCTGTGAGCATGACCCCACTGGGGTCCCCCGTTTCCTCTGGTTTCCCCTTCAGCTTGGGCTTTCCTGGGGTCTCCATGAGAATCAGCGAGTGGAGGGTTCTGCCCCCGCCCCCAGCCCCTTGGCCGCCCCAGCTCCTCCGACAAGCCCGTGACAAGAGAACACGCAGCACCCGGAGCGCCTCAGCGGCCTTAAAATAGTAGCTTTGTGTCACTCGCATGAAGCCATCACACTTGGTTTTGTCTGGAAATGGAGACAATGGGCCCTGCACACCGTTTCCCACTCTCGGGAACTAGGGGTCTCACACCCAAGGACAAATACTAAAGGTCCCTTCTGATCAGTGCTGAGGAGGGGGATTCGGGCAGGAGAGGGTGGCCTGACTGCACGCTCCCACCTCCCGCAGGGCGTGGTCACCCTCCCCCCGTCCCGGCTGCCCCCCAAGAGCTGCCCCCCACCGGGCTGCCCTCCCGAGGTACCCAGTGTGGTTCGCCTGTGCACAGCTCCATTCCCCACAAGGTAACACCTCATATGTTCTAAGCGCTTTACATCCACAAGTTCGTTTATGACACAGAAACCCTATGAGGTGACTTCCGCTATTATCCCCATTTGGCAGATGGGGAGACTGATATAAGTCCCCAGGTGAGCACAGCTACTTGGTGGCAGAACCAGGACCAGGCAGGCTGTTCTCCAAACCACGACAGTCCACACTCCCCATGAGCACCCCTTGGAGGGGATGGGAGAACTTTTCATATTGAGAGTGGTGTTAGCAAGAGGACTTACCCCACAGGACAAGAGAAGAGCCATTTATGAAGCCTAAGAGGCGTGGGCTCCAATCACAAGCTTTTCCTCACCCCAGGACCTTTGCACATGCTGTGCCTGCTCCCCATACCCTCCCCAGCCCACCAGGACCAGAATAAGACACCCCAGGGGTGAATATTTCTCCCATCCTACCCACCCTTCCGCCTTTTCCCCTGGTGCCTAATTCTTCCCATGGCTAACTTCCTTTTACCTTTTTTAAAAATACATTTTTATTGTTTTCAGAGAGGAAGAGAGGGGGAGAGATAGAAACATCAATGATGAGAGAGAATCATTGATTGGCTGCCTCCTGCATGCCCCCTACTGGGGCTCAAGCGCACAACCCAGGCATGTGCCCCGACCAGGGATGGAACTGTGATGCTCAACCACTGAGCCACACTGTTGGGTTCCTTTTATCTTTTATGTAAGGAGTCAGAGTCACTCACTCGTTTTATTTATTCTTTCATTCGCAAAATGCACATGATTGCTATGCGCCAGGCACAATGTTATCGACAAGACAGACACAGCATCTGCCCTCAGGAGGCTTATAGACCAGAGATGGGCCGAAAACGGTCAGCTAAGAGACCTGCACATAGTAGGTGTTCAGTAAACCAAAGGCGGATTTGGAGGAGCAGCTGAGCCCATGGCACTGAGAGGGCTGGGTGCCTGGGGGTGCATCGAGCTGGCCAGGGTGCTCGTCCGCCTCCCCCGGCCGCCCGCGTGCTTCCGGTGCTCTCTTTGCAAGATGCTGAGAACAGAAGCTGCCTTCCCCTTCCTGAGTCATTTCACAGAAAAATTACTTCCCCACTTCCCAGCTCCTCCGAAGGGCCAGGTTGCTCAGAGCTCTCTACGCTCCAGTTGCCATGGCAGCCAAGTGGGTTTCGCCCACCCAGCACCCTATTAATTCCATAGATTCCCTCCATATTCTCTGAGGTCACTTTGTGCGGAGGCCCGTGCCAGCCCCGGACACACAGAGGACATGAGGCGCTCCTGAGTCCCAGGAGAGCCAGTAGCCAGGATCCTGGCAGGAGAAGATTGGAGACTCTACTCACACGCTAGACCCCTGAGCCTGGGCCAGTGGAAAACCAGGCATTCACTAGCCTGGGGGCGGGAGCAGCAGACAGGGCATCACTTCTGCCCTATGGCATTGGTCCCGTGGACAACCAGCACGTGAGAGGGGACTACACAGGTATGAACGCCAGCAGGTGGGATCGCTGGGGCACCTCAGAGGCCCACTCCACACTCAGTGACAACCTTTCCTCCTCCCCTGCTGACAAAAACCCAGTTTCAATCGGACGATTCCTCACTAATTCCAGCAAGAGGGTCTGATTGATTGGAGTGCCTCAGGTAATCCCATATTCCTTACCTGGAATTGTTTTATTTCTTATTTATTTTTAATATAGTTTATTGATTTCCTTTATTGAAAGGAGAGGGAGAGAGAGAGAGAGAGAGAGAGAGAAACATCAGTGATGAGAGAGTTCACTGATCGGGCACCTCCTGCACCCTCCACACTGGGAACTGAGCCCACAACCCAGGCATGGGTCATAGGTTGACACCCAACCACTGAGCCACACCGGCCGGCTGGAATTGTTTTAGGACCTGCAGATGACCCAATCCTGGCCAAGGGAACCTCAGGGGCTCTTGATAAAGTACCAATTCTAGAACTGCCCTATTTCCACACTGCCGCTTGCTCCATCAAATACATTTCTCATTGCTTCGCCTGCTTTTAGTTGAGTATTCGGTTACGTTCTGCCAAGCATACACCCATAGAAACGGGCACCTTGGCAAGCATCGGGAAATCAGGGCAGGCTTCTGAGAGGAAGTGCTTTTAAGCTGGGCCTCAATGCATGATTAGGAGTTCACTAGATCAGCCAGAGGGAGAGAGCATTCCAGACCGTGGGAAGAGCAGGAAAAGGCCCAGAGGTCTGATAGAACAGGGTCCCTTGGTTCCCGGACCAGGAGGCACGTGAGAGTAAGTGACAGGGGTAAGGGGCGACGCTGGGCGGTGAGCAGGGCCTGGGTCATGGGGGCCCCACCGACCAGGCTAAAGTGGCTGGACTTTATCCAGGGGGTGATGGGAGCCACAGGGAGGGGTGCCGCTACTTTTCACCAGGACCCCTCTGGAGGCGGCCTGGCGGGTGCAAAGGAGGCAGTGGGCAGGATGGACGCGCCGTCCAAACCAGAAGTGGGGCTCACTGTGGATGGTGGCACCAGGGCGACATCAAGGTCCCCAGCTGGGTACCGACCCCCCTACCCCCGAGAGCTCAGAGAGGGACTGCACTCTGGAAAGTGGCGAGTTCGGATCACCTCTTGCTCAAATCATGCGGTGGTTTCTCCTTGCACTAACAGTAAACTCCCAATCCCCCCTTTGCCTCACAGCCCCCCGGGGACCAGGCCTTGGCCCATGATGCTCCCTACCTCACCTGGCAGCCGGCCTTCCTCACCCAGCATGCTCTAGGTACACTGGCCCTGCGGGCACCGTCGTAAATTGTGAATGACTCGCTAAGGCTGGGGCTGAATCCTCCCCCTGCACCTTCCGCACCCACAGGCTCAGGGAGCGGGAGGCAGATGAATGGGCTGAGTGTGCCTCCTTAACTATGCAGCTTCCTGATCAGCGCTGCCACCAGCTGACTTCCCTTTCGCATGGAGTATCTGGCGGAGCAGGGGGCCGGGGTGGGGGTGCCAGTCCCCACCACGGGGACCTTAAAGCGATGGACCCTCTGACCCCTCGTATCAAATGAGGAAGCAATTGATTGAGAAGCAAATCAGAATCTGATAGGCTCGCCTTTATTGGGGACTCTGTCTGTCTGTCTGTCCACCCAAGGTTTTTTTAATATATTTTATTGATTTTTTACAGAGAGAAAGGGAGAGGGATAGAGAGTTAGAAACATTGATGAGAGAGAAACATCGATCAGCTGCCTCCTGCACACCCCTACTGGGAATGTGCCCACAACCAAGGTACATGCCCTTGACCGGAATCGAACCTGGGACCCTTGAGTCCACAGGCCGACACTCTATCCACTGAGCCACACCAGTTAGGGCCAAGGATGCTTCTACGAGTGACAAGCCCTCTGGTGGCAAGTCAGCCCGCTGCTGGAGAAGGTGTTCCCCAGCGCGTGGGGAATAAGAAAGCAGAGGCTGCCCCCCTCTGGCAGGAGTCGGGAATATAGGGTTCGTTAAAGAGCCCAGAGCCCCTACAGAACAGCCCCAAGCGGACACACCAGCTAGTGAAGCCACCTTTAATGACCACCTGCCCCGGGCCAGGCTCTTTGCACAGACCATCGCATCTCATCCTCAGAATAACCCTGTGAGGGTCCATCCTACGCACGAGAACGTGAGGCTCCGAGGGGGTTGCCGCTCTGGCCAAGGTCACTGGCTCGTTCAGTAGCAGAACCAGGGTCAAACCCAGACCTAAACCCAGGGTCCCAAAGCCCAGGCTTTTAACTTTTCGCCTCTGAGCATCATACGAGTTCGGGCTTCTCATGGATGACCTTTGTTCTGTTGAGCAACGTTCCTTATCTACCCACTTTGTTGAGAGCTTTTATCATGAAAGGATGTTGAATTTTGTCAAATGCTGCTTCTATAGCTATTGAGATGATCACATGCCTGTTATATTTCACTAGAGGCTCAGTGCACGGGATTCGTGCATTGGTGGGGGGTGTGGCCTGCGGGGATCTGCCCACTGTGGGAGCAGCCACTCATCCCGGTCAGCCCAGCGGCACTCTCATTGTGGGAGCGCACTGACCACCAAGGGGCAGCTCCTGCATTGAGCGTCTGCCCCCTGGTGGTCAGTGTGTGTCATAGCCACTGGTCGACAGGTTGTTCTGGTTTTTCCACCCTTTGGTCACTGGGCTTTTATTATATAGGATTCTATTAATGTGACGTAGCACATTTATTGATTTCTGCATGTTGAACTATCCTTGCATCTCAGAGATTAACCCCACTTGATCATGCTGTGTGATCCATTTAATGTGCCGTTTAATTCGGTTTGCTGGTATTTTGTTCAGAACTTTTTCAACTGCATTTATCAGGGACATTGCCTGTAGTTTTCTTCCCTTGTGGTGCGCTCATCTGGCTTGGTATCGAGGTAATGCTGCCTCACAAGGTGAGTTTGGGAGTGTCCCCTCCTCTTCAATTTTTTGGGGATAATCTGAGAAAGATTGGTGTTAATTATACGTTAAATGTTTGGTATAATTCAGCAGTGAAACCAGATCAGCGAAACCATCTGGCCCTGGACTTTTCTTGTTAGAAGTTTTTTGTAATTATTTTTCCATTTCAATCTTTTTCATCATCATTAGTCTTTTCACATTTTCTATTTCTCCATTATTCAACGTTGGTAGGTTGTATTAATTTCTTCTAAGTTGTCCAAGTTGTTGGCATATAATTATTCATTGTAGTCTTTTATGAGACTTTGTGTATCTGTGATAGTCGTTGTAATGTCTCCTCTTTTATCTATAATTTTATTTACCAGAGTCTCTTTTTTTCTCCGTCTAACTAAAGATTTGTCAATTTTGTTTACCTTTTCAAGGAACCACCTCTTTGTTTTGTTCATTGTTCCCTATTTCACTTATTTCTGCTCTAATCATATTATTTTCTTTCTTCTGCCAACTTTGCTCTTAGTTTGTTCTTCTTTTTCTAGTTCTTTGAGGTGTAATGTTAGGTTGTTTATTTAAATTATACATTTTATTGCTATAAACTATCCTCTTAAAACAGTTTTTGCTGCACCCCATACGTTCTGGTAGGTAGTGTTTCCATTTCCATTCGTCTCAAGATATTTTTTTTATTTTCCTTTTGATTTCTCCTTTGATCCATTGGTTGTTCGTTGATGTGCTATTTAATTTCCGTGTGTTTGTGAAATTCTCACCTTTCCTTCTGTTACTAATTTCTAGTTTCTTACCATTATGATCAGAAAAGAAGGTTGATATGATGTCTATCTTTTAGAATTTGTCGAGACATGTCTTGTGGCCTGATGTGTGCTCTAGCTTAGAGAGCGTTCTGTGTGTGCTTGAGAGACAAGAGTCGTCTGCTGCTGTTCAGTGGACTGTTCTGCATCTGTCTGCCAGGCTCATCTGCTGGGCCGTGTGGACCAGATCCTCTGCTTCCCTATTGACTCTCTGTCGGGGCGGCCGAGCCGCGCTGCGAGAGGAGTAGTAACATCCCCAACTGTTACTGTGTTGCTATTTATTTCTCCTGTTAGTTCTGTTAGTATTTGCTTTACATATTTTGGTGCCTTTCTTATGTGAAAAAAGTACACAGTATTTAATATATGTATATTTCTGTGCATATATTTACACATTTATATATTTATACACATTATATTTACATAAAATATATAGGCTATCTATACCATAAAAGGCCTGTGGTCGTGATGCCTGTGGTCGGGACTCACCAGGAGGTACGTTGATGGGTCCCGCGGTGGCCGCGGTGGGCGGGACTTCTGGAGCGTCACGGGGCGCCGGCAGTGTCAGCGGAGCGTGCGAGGCTTCGTTGGGCGGTGGACATGGCCCTGATGGCAGGTTAGGCCTAGAGGACCCTACACGTGCACGATGTAATCATGCACTGAGCCTCTAGCTATATATAATAGCTTACCATATAGACTATATGTACACATATGTATGAGTACAAATGCATATATGTATATATAGCATACAGTGTAAATAGTGTGTTATATAGTATATGTATACATAGTATGTATAAATATGTTATAGACTACATATACTATATTATATATGTATACATATCCTATATAATAAAAGGGTAATATGCAAATTGACCCTAGCAGTGGAATGACTGCTGGACCAGTCACAATGAGGTGCACTGACCACCTCTCGGTCCCTTTCCCCGACTGGCAGGCTCCGATCGCCTGATGGCAAATGGGGAACTGGGTGTGGATGGCAGGGGACGTGGGGAGTGTCAGGCCAAGGCCCCCACCCCGCTGGTAGCCCCTTACACAGAGCGCAAACCTGCGGCAGGGACGGGGCCAGTGAGCAGTGGGAACAACCGATCTCTCAGTCCCTTCCCCCGGCTGTCAGACACCGGTCACCGATGGAAACCGGGGATGGGTGGCAGTGGAGGGCAGGGCCAGCTGCAGGCAGCCGGGGAAGATGGCCCTGATCGCAGGCCAGGCTTAGAGACCATACCCACGCACAAATTTCGTGCACCAGGCCTCTAGTATATAACAAAATACTATTTCTAGAAGAATATATATAACACTGGTAACTGTTGTTGCCTCCAGGAAGAGAATCGAGTGCTGGGACTTAACTTTCACAATATACATTTTCTGTTCTTCTTAAATTTTGTATCAGATATCACCTATGCAAGAAAAATATTTAAATGTAATGGATACCTCTGTTTCATAGAATGTCAGGAGATAGAAATAGAGTCATGTGCCCCCCTTTCCAAAAAAATGTGAAAAGAAGCAACTATGCAAAAGAATTGGCTCACACAATGAAGTGTCCAGTAAAACCCACTATCGTGCACAAAGGGTCCCACTGGCCGTGTCTGAGAACAGAGGCGTTAGGCCCAGTCCCGAAGCCCGGCCTGCCCAGTGCATGGCCACATCCCTCCCCTTTGTGGGTGCCTCCCCTTTGTGGGCACTGCAGGCCCAGCACCCCAGGAACAGCTCAGGCAGAATGAGCCTTGCAGGGAACAGCCAAGGCTGACCCTCGCGTGCGCGGGGCCGAGCTGATGTCCAGAATGCCTCGGGCACATTTACACTGCCCTGTGTCCGTGACTGGCGGTCAGAATAGCCCTGGTTTGATGCCATTTCATTCTTGCAGGCCGGTCTCTTTCAACCCGTAGCCATCCTTATTTCAACTTTCTTCCCATGTGTTCCAGCCCCTTCCTTTGGCTTTTAAGTACAACTCAATTATTAATCGTTCTCTAACTGAAGCGTTCCTTTTTCCTTTCTAACTTCATAATACATTTATTCTCACCGCCCACCCCCCTCCAACCTCCCCATTTTCTATCTTATCTCTATTTGCTTTTCATGCAGAATCTTGATGTTCTGGACCCAATTCCACTCTTGCTTCCTGGCCCGTTCAATTGAAAGCAACCAATATTGATCTCCACGCCACAGAGCACTTCCCAGTTGTCCCCAGCGCCGTTTAATGCGTCCATTTGTAAAGCTTCTGTCTTCCTGAATCCATTTCCCTTCCGATTAACTTCACAATAAGGGCCCTTTGCCACAGTCCCAGCCATCCTGCTCCTGGCTCCGCTCTCAGGTGGCTCTGCTCCCCTGGCCTCTGTGCCCAGGTCCTTCTGTGGCCCTCGGGGCCGCAGGAGCCTCCGCCACCTGCCCTTAGCCCCGCTGAGAAAGGAGATGGCCCTGGGGGTGCCGGGCCCTGGGAAACCGAGGCACCCTAGGCCCTGGGACATGAGGCCGGAATGTCGACAGCTTCTTAATCACATAAGAGCACATTGATCGATTTCCTCCTGGGTCCAAAACCTATGTAAGAGAATGGCTTCTGTCTTCTGGTTGTTGTTGTTTCGGAATGTGAGGAGGCCTGAGCAAATCATGTAGATGAGAAGGGACTTATATCTAGAATATATCAAAAAACCTACAATTCAACAAGAGAAGACCAACAAAGCAAATTTTAAACGGACAAAGAGTCTGAACACACAGTGAACAAGCCCAGGAAAAGATGCTCATCATCACTCATCATTAGGGAAACGCAAATCAAACCACAAAGATACCATGGCACAGACGCTATGATCATGACTTTTTTTATATATTTCTTTTCTCTGGCTCTATTTTTGTTCATCAGTTTATGTTGTTCAGTATATTTTTACTAGAGGCCTAGTGGATAGGCCGATGCTCTATCCACTGAGCCAAACCGGCTAGGGCTAATCATAATGTTTTTAAAAATATTTTTTATTGCTTTTCAAGGGAGACGGAGAAAGAGATAGAAACATCGATGTTTCTGGCTGAGCAGCGTTCCCCCTGTGGGAGCTCACTGACCATCAGGGGGCAGCTCCTGCATTGAGCTCCTGCCCCCTGGTGGTCAGTGCACATCATAGTGACCAGTCGTTCCACTCTTCAGTCAATTTGCATATTAGCCTTTTATTATATAGGATTGATTTCAGAGAGGAAGGGAGAGGGAGAGAGAGATAGAAACATCAATGATGAGAGAGAATCGTTGATCAGCTGCCTCCTGCACTCCCCCTACTGGGAATGGAGCCTGAAACCTGGGCATGTGCCCTTGACCAGAATGGAACCTGGGACCTTTCAGTCCATAGGCCACACTCTATCCACTGAGCCAAACCAGCTAGGGCTAATCATAACGTTTTTAAAAATATTTCTTATTGCTTTTCAAGGGAGACGGAGAGAGAGATAGAAACATCAATGAGAAACATTGATGGGCCGCCTCCTGCTTGCCCCCCACTGGTGATTGAGCCCAACCTGGGCATGTGCCCCAACTTGGAATCGAACCAGTGACCTCTTGGTGCATGAGACAACGCTCAATCAACTGAGCCACACTGGCCGGGCGATCATAACTTTTTAAAATGGAAAATAGTAGATGTTAGCAAAGATATGCAAAAAGTGGACATCTCATGCATTGTGATGGAGAGAAATGCAAAATGGTGCAGCCCCTGGGAAAAACAGTGCAGCGGCTGCTCGATAACTTAAGCATAGAATTACCATGTGACCCAGCAGCTCCCCTCCCGGGTATATATGCCAACAGAATTAAAAACAGGTGCGCAGACAAACACGTAGCCAAAAGGTGGAAACAGCCCAATGCCCAACACCTGATGAGTGGTTAAACACTCATTCCTATGTGCCCAGGCCATTGGAATATCGGGGACACCTATCAGAACGGCTAAAATTTAAAATGGTGGCAATAAGATGTGGAGAAATTGGATCTCTCGTTCATTACTGGTGAGAACGCAAAAGGATATAGCGGCCACTGGAAAACAGCGGGCAGTTTCCGCAATAGGTTCAATACTTGTCCGACTCAGAAGGTATTTCAATATCCTTGAACTGAATGTGTCCAGTGGAAAATGAGATTGCAGATGTAGTTAGAAACCTGGGGGCCCCAAGCGGAAACTTCCCAAAGACCTTCTCTCCCCAAGGGGAGCGAGTAGAAAGGAGGAAAGCGAGGTCTGGAAATTTACTTCAAGGCGGGGGAGGGAGGCAGCCGGCTGTGGCTGCCTCATTTCTGGCTCCGAGGTGAGCTGGCCGCTCGCTGCACCCGGGATATTAAAGGAGCCGGACTCACTAGGAGACAAGCAGGGTGCAACCCGACTTCCTCCCACTTAGGCCTTCAAACCCACCGTCTGGCCTCCAACCCACCGCCCAGCCATACCTCTGGACGCTCTGTAGCGATTTCTCTCAGCGTAAGCTTTGTAGGGCTCCCTCCCCTACCAGGCCCTTTTCTGCCCGTCCCTGGCATTGGTCTCTTTATGACTCCCTTGGGAGCCCTGCTCTGAAGGCCTCCGGACCCCTCAGCCTCTATCCAGTGGGAGTGACCGGGCACAGAGCCCTCAGAGGCCTTTGACACTGGGCAGGGGGCAATATAATGTTTGTGTAAATAAGCAAACAAATAAAAATACAATTGTGACATTAATGGCTCAGTGGTTGGGCACAGTTCCGTGCACCCAAAGGTTGCCAGTTCGATTCCCAGTCAGGGCACATGCCCAGGTTGTAGGCTCAGTCCCTAGTAGGGGGTGTTCAGGAGGCAGCCAATCAATGTTTTTCTCTCATATGGATGTTTCTCTCCCTCTCCCTTCCTCTCTCTCTAAAAATCAATAAAAATATTTTAAAAATAAAACCTAACAAAGAACTGGAAGAACAAATATAAGCAGTTTGGTATTTGCTTCAGTGACTAATCCTATCATAATGATCTATAATAATAAAAGCGTAATATGCTAATTAGACCAGACATCCTTCCGGAAAACCTTCCGGATGAAGCCAGGCTGGGAGGGAAGCCCGGGTCGCTGGTGCCAGTGGGAAGCTGGTGCTGGAAGCCAGGGGAAGGAAGGCCTACTCTTGCACGAATTTCGTGCATCAGGCCTCTAGTAAATAAATAAAAAGCTAGAAATATTTTAAGTCTTCCCCCAAAGCAGTGGTCGGCAAACCGTGGCTCCCAGGCCACATGCAGCTCTTTGGCCCCTTGAGTGTGGCTCTTCCACAAAATACCACGTGCGGGCGCGCATGTACAGCGCTATGGAAACTTCGTGGCCCATGCGCAGAAGTCGGTTTTTGGCCTGGGCGAGTCTATTTTGAAGAAGTGGCGTTAGAAGTGGGGGGTGTCGGTTGGGCGACAGGGGACACGGCGCAGGCGGGCCGGGGGAGACGCAGCATGGGGGGAGGTGCGTGATTCATGCCCCAGTTGAGTGAGCCAGTCAGTCAGCAGCCTCATTGTGCAGTGGTTAGTGTTAGTCACGTCCGCAAATCGTGCACGGGTGACAAAAGTACCTACTCGAAGCATAAAGTTACCTGTATTTTTCCAACCAGCTGCAAATCCTACAGGTATTTTTGTCATCAATTTAAGAATTCTAATTCTTTTGTGTTGGTGGCTTTATTATTATAAAATGAAACATTTCAG
>NW_006292094.1:1902747-1914142 GCF_000327345.1 Myotis davidii | reverse complement strand
TGACTAATGAGTTTGCCGACCACTGCCCCAAAGCATCAAAGATCTAACAGTGTAAGTGTCCCCAGGCCCAGGTGACTAAAGAACTCAGGACCAGCTGGACCCTGGGGGCGTTTGCTAATCTGAGTAGCTGGGAGTCGGAACTGCCCTTTTGTCAGCCACAAAGTGCTAGGTTTGCACAGTGTAGGATCGGGGTCTGCCTCGGGCAGGGAGTTGAGTAAGCCACCTTCGGTCTGAGACTCAGAGAGGCTGCCTTGTAGGAATCGGGGTGAATCAGAAGGAAGCCAGCTATGGGAGAAACTGCGGCCTGATTCTGTAGCACCAAGCCTGGAACTTAGGCTAAACGACCCCAAAATCCTACAGGAAGGAAGATAGTGTCATGTGAGGCCTCAAACTATTTCTACAATTACTTTCTCAAATAAGGTGTAGAGAGGAGGTAAATCAAAGATATGAGGAGACAAGACAGAATGAACTAGAAACAGCAGAAACAACAGACCACAGAAATAGACCCAATGATTTCCAGATGCTGGAGTTCCCAGATACAGGCTGTGAAATACTGTATTTTATCAACTCCAAAGTGCCATTCATTGCAAAAAAAAAGGACATCATCTGATGCTCTATTAAATTAGGCTGCCAACAGTCACATTAGCCTCTCATTGCTTTGACATTTGCTTCACTTTTCCCTGATTTCCGTTGCATTGCTTGGTGAATAGAGGACAATCCTTCACATGATTTCAGTATCAAAATGTAAATGCAGGCCAAGACACAATCACAGAGACCAGATTTACCTTCCCATCCGCAACAATTAAAAAATAGACCAAAATGCAGGAAACAATGGCAGTCAAGACAACGAACACAAACAACAAAGGACCGTGGCCCTTAAGGGACAAGACACAAATGAGAGGAGCCCTACAATGCCCTGACCGCAGTTCGGGGAGAGAAACCCTGGCCGCCTTTCGGAGGTGCAGCAAAGAAGCTGGGAGTAGAGTAGAAGCCACGGCAGCTGTTGCTTGCAGGACAAAGAACTGGAGAGGAGAAGGATTCTCAGAGAGAGCTCTAGAGATCTGCAGAGGGGCCCCTCTGGGTATGCAGTTCCGTGTTATCAGCACGTGCACCTGAAGACGCCCTGGCCGGGGAAAGCACCACCTTGGAAGATTACAGGGGAATGGGCACAGAGCTCGCACAGGGCTGGGAGTGGTGCCCATTTCCAGCAGCAAGAGTGGAAAACCTCATCACTCACACAGCATCATGTGAGTGTCTAAGAAGGCTCTTGCCTCGGTAGCGGGGGAAATTAGCCCCAGATTAATGCAGCCTAGTACTGCCTGAGACACATAAAGACAAGATCTGAAAGGATCAAAGTGTTTCCAAGTAACTGTATCCCAGAACGAAGCTCAAAAACATTTTATTTTTTTTAATCGTTTTTTATTGATTTCAGAGAGGATGGGAGAGAGAGAGAGAGAGACATCAATGATGAGAGAGAACCACTGATCGGCTGCCTCCTGCATGGGGATCAAGCCCACAACCCGGGCATATTCCCTGACTGGGAATCGAACTGTGACCTCCTGGTTCATAGGTCGATGCTCAATCACTGAGCCACCGACCAGGATGCTCAGGAACATTTTAATGAACTTGGCAATAGCCAGCACCCAGCAAGGTAAAATTCATCATATCCAGAACCCACCTTCCTCAGCATCCCCACTGCTAACACTCCACCTGGGCCGCCATCTTGATGACAGTAACACTTATAGTCGGTTTTCTCCTTCTCTCCTTGCTCCTAGCGGTCAGGACAGGACAGGCTATGCCGCAGCAACAAATAATACCAAAAACCCTACTCACTTAACCAGCAAAGGCTTTGCCCCACACTCACCTCCAACACAGGCCTGGAGAGGGGCTCTGCTCGTCTCAGTCCAATTGGCCTGAGATAACAAAATATCACACATCGGGTAGCTGATCAATAACAGGAATTTATTTCTCATGGCCCTAGAGACTGGGGAGTCCAAGATCAGGGGGCCGGCATGATCAAGAGACTTGTGTCCTCACATGGTAGAAGGGGACCAGAGCATTATCTGGAGCCTCTTTTATTGGGGCTCTAATCCTATTCCTGAGCACTCTGCCCTCATGACTCCTCACCTTCCAAAGGCCCACCTCCTAATACCATCACCTTGCGGGGTAGGTTTCAACATGTGAATGGGAGAAGTTCACTCCATAGCATCATCATGATGGTTCCACAACCCAGGCTGGGAGAGCAGCCCGGAGCATTGCCAGGCAGAGCGGGGGCCCCATTGCCCTTGGGCCCTCCTGCCGAATCGAACCTTCACTTCTGTTCACATTTCGATGGGCAAGCAAGTCACATGACCCACTCTGAACTCTAGCGGGTGGAAGGCTGCAATCCAAGCACGTGCCCCGGAGCTAGAAATTATCTCAGCCCAGCGGACAGGGCGCAGCCTGTAAAAACATCCATCAGCTCCCGCTGCCCCTGTCCATTTTCTCAGGGCCGAAGCCAGAGCTCCCAGGGTCCCCACGAGGCCCTGTGCACCCCGGGGCCCAGTACCTCTCTGATCCCACCTGTCCTGCTCTTCCCTTTCCCGCTCCCCTCCAGCCACACTGACCTCCTTTCCGTCCTCAGACAGGCCGATCCCGCTGCGCCCACCTTCGCACTGCTGCTCCCTCCTGGAGGGTTCTCCTCCTGGCACCCGCGGCTCACTGCCTCACCTCCTTCAAGTCTTTACTCAAAGTCACCTTCTCAATGGAGCCTACCTGTACCATCGTATTTAAAACTAGAGGCCTGGTGCACAGGTTCGTGCACAGGTGGGGTCCCTTGGCCTGGCCTGTGAGGGTCAGGCCGAAACTGGCTCTCCGTCATGCCCTGAGGGGTCCCAGATTGTGAGAAGGCAGTTCTCAGGTGACGCACCCCCGGAATCGGGCTTCCTCCTCTCTGATTCTGGGTGTGTCACCCAAGAACCACAGCTGCCAAGTCACTGCAGCTCAGCAGCCCCATCATTAAGCGTCTGCCCCCTGGTGGTCATTGTGCATCATAGCTACCAGTCGGACGGTCGAATGGTCGGATGGCCACTTAGGCTTTTATATATATAGATTGCCACCGACCCTAGCTGGTTTGGCTCAGTGGCTAGAGCGTAGGCCTGGGGACTGAAGGGTCCCTAGTTTGATTCCAGTCAAAGGCATGTACCTTGGTTGCAGGTTCCTCCCCAGCCCGGGCCCTGGTCAGGGGCATGGAGGAGGCAACCAATCAATGTGTTTCTCTCACATTGATGTTTCTCTCTGTCTTTCCCTCTCTCTTCTACTCTCTCTGAGGAAGGGAGAGGGAGAGAGAGAGAAACATCAATGAGATAGACGTTCCTGACCTCCCCAGCCCGGGCCCTGGTCAGGGGCATGGAGGAGGCAACCAATCAATGTGTTTCTCTCACATTGATGTTTCTCTCTGTCTTTCCCTCTCTCTTCTACTCTCTCTAAAAATCAGTGGAAAAATATCCTCAGATGAGGATTAAATATAATTAATAATAAAATAAAATAAATAAATAAATGAAATTGCCTCTGCTCCCCCCACCCCCGGCCTCCCAGTCCCCATTAGCTTGTGTTACTTCTATTTTGTTCAGAACACTTTTTGCCTTCTAACCTGCTGTACAGTTTCCTTATATCCTATGTTTTTGCTTATTGTCTACTTTCCCACTGGAATGTGAGCCACAAGGAAAAGGATCTTTACCTGTTTAGCTCACTGATGTATCGCAAGCACTTCGTACAGTCCCTGGCACATATTAGTTGCTCAATAAACACTTATTTATACACGTGATCAATACTTATGTAAATAGATGCTAGTGAACACCTAACGCTCCCTACACTTTGGGATTACACTCTAATAGACTTTATCTGAGTAGGCAAGGCCAAATGAACCATGACCTTCATCTCCAACACAACACACTTACGGGGTCACTAAGCAGTTAGACTCACTTGGGAACGTGGGCAGTGGGAGGCACTGGAGATGATGAAACAATAATTGTTGCTCCTTGGGGACGGAGTTGGCCGGTATATAGGGGGCAGCCAGGACAGGCTGCCACCTTGTGGTTCGATGAGGAAGTGCACCCAATCTGACCAGGAAACTGTTCATTGACAGTATCCTCTACCTTCTGACACACTGAGGTTTTCCTCGAGTCTCTCCAGGCTTCTGTGAACAAGATGGGCGTCACCCGGGGTGGCCCTCTCAGAGTCCTGCGGAGCATGTGCCCATGGGCCTGAAATGTAACCCGAACATTTTTGTGACCAACATGATCTTTCATAGATAGACTCAGGGAGCCACTCATTCCTTCAACAAACACTTGCTCAGCAGTTACGAGGCAGGACGAGCAGGACGAGGCCCTGCCTCTTGGAGGGATGGGAAAACAGCACCCACTGCTTCAACAACTATTTCCTAAGAGCCCACTGCACGGAGCTGGCCTTGGCGGGGATAATTAAAGGGACAGATAGGACTGCCCGCATGGAGCTGACGTTCTGGCTGACAGATAACTAAGAGGGTGGCAACCCCTGTGTGAAGAAATACGCATGGGAGAGAGATGACATTTCCACTTTAGAGAAGGCCTGGATAGATAGGGATGGGCCAGTGGGGAGAACAGCACTCCGGGGAGAGGAAGCAGATGTGCTAAGTGCTGAGTGTTCTAGGAAAGGAGAGGCCAGAGTGGCTGGAAGGCCGTGTGCCTGAGGGAGGAGGACAGGGGGAGGTCAAGAGGTCAGCAGAGGCCGGATCCTGCTGGGCCCTGAGGGCTGTGGAGAGGACTTGGCCTTCATAGATACGACCTCATTTGCCTTTCTAAAGACCCATCTAGCTGCAGATAGGGAATGGCTTCAGAGGGTAGCTTAGCCGGTTAGGGCTGCTATAACAATGTTACAGACCAGCTGGCTTATAACCAGCAGAAACTTATTTCTCACAGTTCTGGAGACGAGGAATTCCAATCGAGGGGCTGGCAATTTTGGAATTCAGCAGGAGCCTGTTCCCTGGCTTACAAATGATCCTCTTTTTGCTGTGTCCTCCCTCACCTGTGGAAGGGGCAAGGGAGCCCTATGGAGTCTTTTAAGGGCACTAATCCCGCCCATGAGGTCTGCACCCTCATGACCTGCACCTCACCTCCCAGAGACCCCCATCTCCTAAGACCATCACATCAGGGGTTAGATTTTAACATGCAATTTGGGATGATGCCAGCATTCCGTCTATGGCAGAGGAGCGCCTACATATGGAGGGGAGCGAATGCAAACATTTAGAAGACAACAGTCCAGGCCTCAGGGGGCTCTTATTCCAGTGGAAAGGTCATGGGTCAGGCAGCCCAGTCCATCTGAGTTCAGATCCTGGCTTCACCACTTTCCCGTATCATGACCCTAGGCAACTTCTCCAAGCTTTGCTTTTCTCACTTAAAAATAAGAAAAATAGCCCTGACCAGTTTGGCTCAGTGGCTAGAGTGTCGGCCTGTGGACTGAAGAATCAGGTTCGATTGATGTTTCTCTCTCATGGATGTTTCTAACTCTCTATCCCTCTCCCTTCCTCTCTGTAAAAAAATCAATAAAATATATTTTTAGAAAATAAGGAAAATAATACATTGCAGTTGGACTAGGCAAATTAGATAGAGAAATAAATATGGAATGTCTGTTGCTGTACATGGTAGGTGCTCAATAGAAGTCATATTATAACACACACACACACACACACACACCCTTTTACAAAGGAGGAAAAAGACAGATGTATCCCCACTGGATAGACACAAAGTAGGGATGGAGGCAGTACCGAAGGGACCGGGGCGTGGTGGCCTTGAATGCCGACCGAAAGCACATGAGCCTCTGTGAGCAGTGGGAGCCAGTGAGGAATTCTGAGCAGAGAAGGATCCTGAACAGAGCTTCCTTTTTACTTTTAATCCTCACCTGAGCATATATTTCCCACTGGTTTTTAGGGAGATTGGAAGAGGGAGGGAAGGACAGAGAGAAACATCGATGTGAGAGAAACACATCGATTGGTTGCCTCCTACACGAGCCCCGACCAGGACCCGGGCCAAGGAGGAGCCTGCAACCAAGGTCCATGCCCTTGACCGGAATCGAACCCGGCACCCTTTGGTCCAGAGGCCGACGCTCTATCCGTTGAGACAAGCCGGCTAGAGAACACAGAGCTTCCTTTTAGGAGGAAGATGCTGTTGGCAGCCAGGGAACGGGAGGAGCTAGAAGGAAGAAAAGCGTGCTCTCCTCCTTCCCGTCTCTGGGATGCCACTTCTCTCGCCCTCCTCCCCGCCCCCGAGCTCTGTCCTGCAGCCCGGGCACCTGGGACCTCGCTGGAAGGCCTGCCCGCTTACAGCCATGATCTATTTCGCAGGCCTGGTGTGCCTGGCCGCTAAGCGTTTCCAGGTTTGGCCGTGCTAATTACGAGCATCTTGCCCAGCCCGCCGACCAGACAGCAGTCTTGGAGGGAACACGTCTCGTTCCAAGTCCCCTGCCTGCATCCTGGACGGCAGCCTGGTTCCTTCTAGAGGCAGCGGGCGGGGAGCGGCAGGAAAGGACAGGCCTCAGCTTGCTGGGCTTGGCCGCCATCCTGGGAACCTGGGATCTGGGAGCAGTGCCGCTGGCCAGCCGGGCAGACACCAGAAATCACAAAAAGACCAGGACCTAACTCAGGGTGATGGGTGCGGTGCCCCTCGGACATGCAGCCCTCCTCCCAAGGGAAGGCTGCGCTTTGTCAACTCTGGTATTGATTTCCTCGCGCAGTGGTCAGCAAACCTATTAGCCAACAGAGCTAAATAGCAACAGTACAACGATTGAAATTTGTTTTGAGAGCCAATTTTTTTAAACTTAAACTCTATAGGTAGGTACATTGTTATTAACTTAATTAGGGGACTCCTAAACTGGCCTTTGCTAAAAACGTCCTCAATCTGATTGAGGTACGTTCGCTGAGGTCGACCCCTTCCAACTCTCCCATCCACACTCGTCTTGTTTACTTGTTTCAGATAGAGGAGTGGGGATGGGAGAGTTGGAAGGGGTCGACCTCAGTGAACGTACCTCAAAACAATGTACTTCTCCTGCGTTGGGTATCCCGCGGCCCGCCTGCGCCACCCGACCGACCGATACCCCCCACTTCTTCTAACGCCACTTCTTCAAAATAGACTCGCCCAGGCAGAAAACCGACTTCTGCGCATGGGCCACAGTTCCAATCGCACTGTATGTGTGCGCCCGCACGTGGTATTTTGTGGAAGAGCCACACTCACAGGGCCAAAGAGCCACGATTTGCTGACCACTGCCCTAAGGCCTGCCGCTCTCCGGCTTGCACAGTGCACGTCTAGAACAGGGTTTCAGAATAAATCAGCGAAGGTAGAGATGTGCCTCCTTCTCTGCTCCATCTTCTCCTCGCCCCAATCGCGGAGAACGCCACGTTCCCAGACGCATTTTGGACACAGCGAAGCTTGGTGTGATGAGATCCCCGGGGAGGAGGTAGGGACAAGCACAAGCCCACCAGCGAGGACTTAGGTCCGAGAAATGGAGACGCAGATGGAGATGGGTTCATTCATCTCACACGCGTTTCCCTGGGGCCTCTCCACGCTAGTCTGTGCCACACGCCTGGGGATTTGAGACGAATAAGACCCATTCACGCTCCTTGGGAGCTCAGAGTCCGGCAGAAGAGCCAGCTCAATGACAAGGCAATAATGGCTGTGATGAGGCACGGTGACAGCCAGGGAAGAAGCATAGCTGGGATGAGGGCTTCCTGGAGGAAGTGACAGCCACGCTGGGCTTTGAAGGCTGAATAGGAGGTCGCCGGCAGGCAGAGCAGGGAAATGGCTAGCTTACGGCAAGGCATGTAGGTAGGGAAAATACAGAAGGTATTTTCCTCTGGAGGTCACAGGTTGGTACGGGAGGAAAGTGGAAGCAACTGATGGGAGATGAGGCGGCACACGCCAGCAAGCGCTAAAATGGTCAGGACTCAGAAGGAGTGGATGTGCTTCAAGGCAGAGTTAGGGTGAAATTAGGTTTGGGATTTGAATGCAGTTAAAGAAAACGTTTAACTATATTAGATCGACTAATAGCACAACAACAAAAATGTGCCCTGGCTGGGTGGCTCAGTTGACTGGAGGGTCGTCCCATCACCAGAAGGTTGCAGGTTCGATTCCACATCAGAGCACGTAGGGAGGTTGGGGGTTCGATCCCGGGTCAGGGCACATGCTGGCGGCAGACGATCAATGTTTCTCTCTTCATTCTCTCTATCTCTCCCTTCCCCTCTCTCTTTAACATCAATAGACATATCCTTGGGTGAGGATTTTTTTTTTAAACCCACAATAATAAGGAAAAATAAAATGCATGTGCTTTACCTGTATTATCTCACTCAGACCTCAGAACAAGCCTAAGAGGTCAGGGTAATTCTTATCCATCTTGCCGATGGGGAGCTGGAGGTACAGAGAGGTCAGTGACATGGCCGAGGTCACACACTTGGCAGGCGGCAGTTGCCAGGGGCAGGAAGGGTGGGAAGGGGGTTAATGTTTAACGGGTACAGAGTTTCCATTTGAGAAGATCAAAAAAGCTCCAGGGAGGGACGGTGGTGATGGTTGCACAACGATGTGAATGTACTTGATCCCACTGAACTGTACACTGAAAAAGGAGCTAAAACAGTAACGTTTCAGTCATGTATATTTTATTGCAATTTAAAAAGAAAGACAAAGGGAGGGTCTGGAAACCTGCAGCTATTGCATCTTCACCTACGGCCAGTGGGGAGGGCAGTTCAGAGTCACAGGCCAGGCCTGCTGCAGGGAAGAGGTGAGCACCTGGGGGCCCAGGACCGGTGTGCTGCTCCGGGTGCCGCTGGGGTGGGGGGATGGGGTGCCGCCGGGGGTCAGGTCTCCGCGCCTTGCCTTTCTGGGAAAGCCGAGGAAGCCGGCTGATTCACAGATTTCCTCTCGCATCTGCTGCTGCGGTCCTGCCTTATTAGGAAGGCTGGGCTCATGCAGAGGGTGCGGTAAAAGGCACAGCAAAGCCAGGCCTCTGTCACCCTTGACATTTCCAATCCTTTGACTTACAGACGTGAGTCAGGAGCATGTGCGGTGCAGGAAGTCACTCCGTGAGGGTCCCGGTGATGCTCAGATACCGCGCGCCCACTGGTCACCAAGGAAACTTCACTAAGGCTGTTACACAGGTGCAGGCAGGGCTTGGGTCCCCCAAAGGGACGATGGAGCAGGGCTGTTCCCACCCTCAGCGGGGAAAGTGGGTGAAGGAACCCTGAGGGAGCCAGCGTGGGGAAGTGCCGTTGGTAAGGATGGCCCCGCAGGAAGGGAGCTGGGGAAACGAATACCCAGACCTCTCCCCTGCCAGGGGCCAAACCCAGCGGCAGCCAGAGGACAGGGAGCCGGTCAGTGAAACCCACAGGCCAGCCTTGAATCAGAACAGGGTGGTGATGGGGTAGGCGCGAAGGCAGACGGGAGCAGAGCAAGGGCCATCGGCCAGGTAAGAAGGTCGCCAGGTGGAAAGCCCTGGGTGCCAGCAAAGCACAGTTGTGGGGGGACCTCGCCCCCAGGGGGACTCTTCCTCCCCTAGCAGATCGCTGGTCACCCATTGGGCCCCCTGACCTTTCCTCCCGATGGTAACATCTGGGCCTCAGTTGTAGTTCAGCTCCAGGCCTGGAAAAGCTGCAAAACCAGACACGCAAGGCCATGTGCCCTCGGGACCAGCTGCACTGCCGCCAGCGCTCCTTCCTGGGAGCAGGGCTCACCTTTCCCTCCTCCTCTGCCTCCCCCCAGGCCCATCACCTTGACCTTCCTCACTTCTAAGCTCCAAGGGCCCTTCCTCTGCCTCTATAATTTGTTTTCTAAGCCCATTTGCTTCTACAAATTACTCCTTCTACCTCTGTGATTTTCCAAGTAAATGTTCTCTTATAGTTGAACCTGGGCTCTGGATTCTCTCCTAGCCAGAGCTCAAGTGCCCAGGCTGCTGAGCCCAGGTCCAGTCTGACGCCACCCGCCTAACACCTGGTGCCACTCCCACCGCCCCCGCCAACAGTTAGACCTGGCAGAGACGTCTGTCCGAGGGGCAAAGGGAGGAACTCATCCAAAGACAATCAAACCAAACTACGCCAAGGCCTGGCCAGGGCTGCGGAGCAGCGTCCTCTCCTGGATGACCCCCACCCTCGTCCAAAGGCTGACCTTGGACCCAGAGTTAGAGGGAGCCGCCCCCGACCCCTTTAGGCAGGGAGGGGAGCTATGTGACTTGTTGGAAAGAGCCCTGCTTACCAGTGTGAGAGCCTCAGCCAGAGCCCCAACCCTCCTGTCCGCCTGGTGACCCTACCTTCATTCGGCCCTTGGTTCAGCTACCCTCTCCTGAAACTGACTCGGTGCCTCATCGGGACCAGGAGGCGCTGGATGGAGTGAGGAGCAGCCCAGCACCCCGAACTGCAGCCTGTGAAACACGCCTCCACCGCTGGGGGAGTCCAGAGACCCCTCTCACAGCCTGGAGGCCCCTGCTCTGTGAATTGGGTCGGTCAGCAACCTTTCCCTCCAGGAGTTGCCCTGAGGATTCAAAGAACATTTCTGAAAAGAGGGAGGCACTGCACCTGGGGGGGGGGGGGGGTCACGTTTGTGACCTGATGGCTTTGCGTTATAACAAGCACGCACTGGCCCCCATTCATTCTCACACACACACACACACACACACACCCCTTACCCTGCCTCGCACTATTGTTGCAGTTATTTTTTGCCTTTGGTTTTTAGTGGAGTCTTTAGGGTTTTCTATACATAGTGTCACATCATTGGTGAATAATGAGTATTACATTTTCCAAAAGGAAATTTTAAGAAAATAATTACGTAGATGGTTGTCTCAAATTTTCACTTAATTTTACTCCCATTTACTCACACATGCTTTATTTATTACCTTACTTTCCTACATATGCTCTGATTGAAAAAACCTTGGAAGGTACATAAATCACTGTTGCCAGCATAATCAGCCCTTGTTAAGAGCTGGAATCTATCCAGATGCCACAAATGCAGCGTGCCATTCCTACCTCATTATTTATCTGATTTAGGTCCCCAGAAATAATTTTATCATTAGAAGTATGATGAACATTGTTCCAATGTAACAAGCACGCACTGGCCCCCATTCATTCACACACACACACACACACACACACACACACACACACACACACACCTTACCCTGCCTCGCACTATTGTTGCAGTTATTTTGTTTGCCTTTGCTGCGGTTTTTCTCTCCCTGTCTCCCCGCTCTCGGCCTGTAAGCCCAGAAGAAGCCCCCCACCCTCACCCCGCTGCCCCCTGAGTCCCCAGGGCGTGGGCTGGGTTTACAAATGTCAACCCCTACGCATGGCCGCGGGCTTCGCGTGCGCTTTCTCGCCAGGGCAGCCCTGGTTGGCGGCAGTCCCGCC
>NW_006292094.1:1894278-1902345 GCF_000327345.1 Myotis davidii | reverse complement strand
AGGTGAAAAAAGAAAGCAGCCCCCCCCCCCAATAACTTCTGTTTTAGAATGTGGGAAAGTTTCTCCTGGTGTCTCCCTCTGCGCAATGCGACTCTTGCTTAGGGCTGGTGAGGAACTGGGGAAATGGGCCAGTGGGTCCATCCTGCAGATGGGAAGGCTGAGGTTCCAAGAGACTGCCGGTTCTAGAAGGTGGAGCTGAATTCAGGTCTTCCCCGCCGCTGGAAGGTGTGCCTGGGTGGACAGGGACCCGCAGGTGGGAAATGGCTTTCACAGCAGCCTAGGAGCTGAATCTGGGGGGTCCAAGGGGCCCTGGGCCCACCTCAGAGGTTTGGGGTAGAGGGATAATGGGGCTGTGGGAGCCCCCCCCCAGGCTTTGGGAGGCCTCCCTACTGGAGAGAAGGGGGCCGTGGCAGCACCTAGTTGCAGAGAAGTTCACCAGGAAGGAAAAAAGAGTGAGAGGGAGGGGAAAAAAGGCCCTAACAAAGAGTGAGTGGAACAATGAATAGCACAGGGCGTTGGCTGGCCAAATTCGGCTCCTTGGCCTCCCCCAGAGTCAAGTCGTCTTTGGATCCGTTTTCTTCAGAGGCTCATTCCTGCCTGGCAGACCGGCGTGCCCTCCGCGCTCGCCTGTGAAATTCTGAGAGGAGATAGCGGGGTGCACTCTGCGAGAAGGGGTGTGCTGTGTGCGTCTGTATTGTTATTGGCTGGGCAGCTGGTTATTCAGCCCTTCTCCCCGCGGTGGGGAGCTATTTCCTGGACCTGTGGCATCTTTAAATAGAGTAAAGTTTCCCTAGACTCCAGGACTGAGCTAAACTGTCTGTTTCCCCCTCCCCCTTTGTGTGTGTGAACTGTTTCACATGCTGCCAGATCCTGGGTTTCTTGTTGGAGCCTGTTAAGTGTATAACCCGCCTGGCCTCTCTGGGTTAGGCGACGTTTTCACCAACATGGCAACAGGCGGACGTCTGACACGCACCATGCTGCCTCCCACCAGACCTGTGAGCTGGCAAAACCGGAATAGAAACAGCGACCAAGAGCTGGCACCAGCGGCCAGCGCTCTCTCCCCTGCTTTCCCGTCGCATGTGTGTCAGACGGGTCCTTGAGCCCCTTTTACAGATGGAGAAACTAAGGCTCAGGAAGGTGAGGTCCTGCGCCTGAGCTCACAGCCAGGGGCAGAGCAGGTATCTAAATCCCAGTCTGTCGGGCCCCCAAAGTGATATTCCACCAGCGGACACCACTTCCCAGGCCCCACACCCGCACCGCTCCCCTGAAACGCCGGGAAGGCTGCCATCGCCCGTGACCACCCTGAGGCTTTCCGTCTCTGCTTAGTCAGATCCCTTCCTGCCAGGTTTTTTTGAAGCTTCTGCAGCTTTGAGAGGCATCTTTCTAAGCTTTCAGCCACTTTTTAGGGGCCTCTCAGGACAAGCCTCTAAATGTTCGAATGTGGATTGGGGTTCCAGTCTTGGCCTCACAACTTGCTCGCTGTGTGGCCTCTTGGAGCCTCAGTTTCCTCCCCTGTCAGCTTGGTGGGGTGAGGGTGCCCACTTCCTAGGGGGAGGGACCATGTGACGGGTCCGGCTGGCTTTCCGTAACAGTTAGATGCCTGCCTCCCTGCCCGTGGCGTCCCTGTCACTCTGATTGGAAACATGCCGAAGTCACATGGGGAGGGATGTCACCAGGAGCTTGTTTTTCTGTGTGTGATGTGGGTTTAGTCACTCGTATCGTCATTCAAGGTGGCCTCCCCTCCCTTCTGTCCAGCCTTTGGGTTCCCCGGATGAGGAGAGGCGATGGGTTGAACTGCGGTTTGAGTCCGTAAGAATGGGGCGGATTTAATGCCGTGAACCCACCAGAAACTGTCACGACCCCCACTCCTGTTCCCAGGCCATACCCACCCCACCACCCTGGAAGGAGTGGGTGTGGGGGCCGCTGTTGGCATGGGTCTGCGCTTTCATTCCATGCGGTCGCCTCCTTTCTGAACCTGGCCCAGCCGCCCTGGACAGAGTGTGAGCAGGACGTTGAACAGTCCTGGGCTCCGCTATCACCCTGCTGTGGGACCTGCGGCTGGTGAACGTACCTTTCTTGGCTCCATCGTCTATAATCTGTAAATTGTAGACACGGCACCTTGCCTCAAGGGCACAATTTCTCAACCTCGACACTGCTGCTATTGTAGACCAGGTAATTTTTTCGCCGTGCGGCTGTCCTGTGCGCTGCAGGATTTAACCGGACCATCAGTGGGTGCCTGTCACCGCGCTGCCTGTCACTACCCAAGCCAATGATCAGCAGACAGGGTTGAATCATCATGAGCGTTTATTCAAGTCCTGCCGGCAGCGTGGGAGAGCAGCAGGTCATCCACAAAAACCTGCTCTGCCCCCCACCATGAGCCAGCTGCTTATCTTGGGTAGAAAGACAAAAATCTTTGTCCCAGGGGGAAGGGTATGCCAGATGGGCAGTTTATAGGTAATGGGGGTTGGAGACTTGCAATGGCCCACAGGTATGCAAAGGGTGGGGGTCTTCAGAGGCCTGCTATGCCAAGGGCCGGGGGTCTTCAGAGGGCTGGCGGCTCTGTTTTCTGCAACAAGGTTGTTCATCTGTCCACCCTCATGGGCAGCTCCCTGATGGGGAGGATGGGCTGCATTTCCAGGTGAGCTCCCAGGTCCCAGCCAGACTAGAATGTGCCTTTTTAATTAGAACAGAACAGTCGCAGTTAACAGAGCATGATTAATGTTTCTTACAATTATAGCTGGTCCCCAGTGTCCTATTTCTCCCCCTATCGGGGTGTTTAGTAGCATCTCTGGCTTCTACCCACTAGGTCAGCGGTTCTCAACCTGTGGGTAGCGACCCCTTTGGTGGTCGAACGACCCTTTCACAGGGGTCGCCTAAGACCATCGGAAAACACATATATAATTACATATTGTTTTTGTGATTAATCGCTATGCTTTAATTATGTTCAATTTGTAACAATGAAATTGGGGGTCACCACAACATGAGGAGCTGTATTAAAGGGTCGCAGCATTAGGAAGGTTGAGAACCACTGCTCTAGATGATAGGAGCATCCCCCTCCCCAGTTGGGACAACCAAAAATGAGTCTAGTTAGTAGACATGTTCTCAGGGAGTCAAAATCACACTCCTCCCTACCTGCAGCCACTGTATGAGAACGGATAGATCAGGTATGGAGCGCTCCAGGCACCAAGACCCTTAATCCCCTCCAGCCCGCTCCCCCTTTGTAGCTAGTCCGGCCACCCCCTGCTCATCACCCGGTTGCCCGGTCACCGGTTCTGGAGATAATCACTGGAGAACTGGAGCTTGGGGCTGCCCTCCAGGGCGGGCCACCTCTTCCTCCTGAAATGGCATCGTTTCATGATCGGGGTGGCCTCCCTCCCGTGCCCTGCCCCAGCCTCATCCACCTGTGGGCCCAGCCACAGGCCAGGTCTGAAAGTCGCAGGGGCCGAAGTTCCTCTGGCCTCTGAGATCCCAGAGGTTGGGTGGCGTTACTGTTGGCGATAAAATCAATGATATTATTTGGAGAGGCTCCCTGGAGCCGCAGCCTTTCTCTGCCAGCACCTTTCCTGCCCAGAGCCAGGGCTTTCCAAGTGAATGGAGAGGGGTTTGCAAGCCTGCGCCCCAATAGAGAACCTCCTGGCTGGGTTATCTTCTGGCTTGAGGGGAGGGGGAAGTGCCCCCTGTGGGTTTTGCGGTTTTATTTGATTGCCCCATTTCCTGCACCGGAGTGGGGTAGCCGAAGCCTTGGGTTTAGAAGAGGCTTAGTCATCAGGGCCCCAGGGGCTGGCTCGCTCTGTCATGAGTTCCTTGGATGTTAAGAAGAGCATGATGGCCCCATCTGTGGAGCTCATCTGTGGAGCTTCGACCCAGCAACCCAGAGGTCACTGGTTCATTTCCCGGTTAGGGCATGTGTGGGCAGGAAATGGGGGGGATCCTGCAGGAGGCAGCTGATCAATATTTCTCTCATTGATGTTTCTACCTCTCTCCCTTCCTCTCTCTCTAAAAAATCAATAGAAACATTTAATTTAAAAACAAAAAAAGAAGAGCATGCGGGTAGTAGTTAGAGCAGCAATATTTATAATAGCTGAAATCGGATCAGTTGTCGTGGGCCAGACACTGGGTCAAGCTCTCTGTGTATTTAGTCATCACAACAGCCCTTTAGTTATATTGATACACTCTTTTATTTTTATTGGAAAAAAAATATGTATACACACACTAGAGGTACGGTGCACAATATTTGTGCACAGATAGGGTCCCTAGGCCTGGCCGGAGATCAGGGCCAGTCGGGGCCTTCTGGCTGCCGGCGGGGGCCTCAGGGGCCTCCCTTCCCCGGCTGCTGGCTGCCAGCCAGTGCCTTCCTTCATTCCCTGCCGCCCCCTAGTGGTCAGCACATGTCATAGCGAGCGATAGAACTCCTGGTCTCCCAGTTGAACTCCCGCAAGGACACTTTGCTTGTTAGCCTTTTATATATCTAGATTTTTAATCCTCCCTGAGGATATTTTTCCACTGGTTTTCAGAGAGTGAAAGGGAGACAGAAAGACAGAGAAATATCAATGTGAGAGAAACACAGCGATTGGTTGCCTCCTGCACAAGCCCTGAGGGTCCGGGTCAGGGAGGAGCCTGCAACCAAGGTACATGCCCTTGGCCGGAATCGAACTCGGGACCCTTCACTCCACAGGCCGACTGCCCTGTCCACTGAGACAGACTAGCTAGGCAGGGCAATACACTATTTGAAACATATGGGTACATAGAATACATACCTACCCATCATCCAGCTGTGAGATCTTTTACATTTTGCCTTCCTTGTTTCAGATCATTTTTATTTTTTAAGAAGTAAAACATTGCAGAATGCAAATCCCCATATGTACCCTCCACAACACTAACCCCCCCCCCCAAAAAAAAACAACAAAAAACAACCCAGCAATGTCCTGCCTTTGCTGTTTATCAGTCCCATGCATTTTTAAAAATCCTCGCCAGAGGACATGCTCAGGAAGAGGAAGGGGCGGGGGGGGGGAGGGAGAGAGAGAGACACCAGGGATCCAACCTACAACCCAGGTATGGTGCCCTGACTGAGAATCAAACCCACAACCTTGCGATGCCCACGCAACCAGCTGAGCCATTCAGGCTGGGTCCACGTACTTTTTTAAATAAACTATTAGCCCTGGCTGGTTTGATTCAGTGGGTAAAGTGTCAGCCTCAGACTAAAGGGTCCCAAGTTTGATTCCGGTCAAGGGCACATGCCCGGGTTGCAGGCTCGATCCCCAGTAAGGGACGTGCAGGAGGCAGCCAATCAATGATTCTCATCATTGATGTTTCTATCTCTCCCTCTCCCCTCCTCTCTGAAATCACTAAAAATATATTTTAAAAACATAGACCATTAGCTAGGATTTTTTCTTTAACAGCTTTATTGAGGCCTACTTACCATAACTTAAAATTCATCCATTCTAAGTGTACAGTTTGTTGATTTTTTAGTAAATTTATAAAGCGGTACATCCATCACCACAGTTTTATAACATTTCTGTCACCCCTCCCCCCAAAAAAAGATCCTTTGTGTCTGTTTGTAATCAGTCCCCCCACTCCCATACCTTTTAATGTGTTTACCTTTTTAACGCTTTCAAAAGTCTTATGGCGGATGTTTTAAAACTACATAAAAACATTACACTTTTGAGATCAATGTTGCTCCTTGTGGCTCCAGTTCCTTTCAACTGCTGTTTAATATTCCACCCTGACTATGCGGGTACTTATTGGCGCTCCTATTGGGGTGTTCTCAGCGGCCCACTTCCTTGGAGCTGCTTCGAGCACGGTTGCTGGGGTGGGGGGGAGGGGGGTTTGCTTATTCCTGGGGTTTGCATGTTTACCTCATTTACATACATCGCCAGGAACAGGTCTGTGGGTGCCTTTGCTCTGTCCTTGCTAACACTCTTGAATTGTCAGACTTTTTATTTAGCTTTTGCCAGTCTGGGGGGTGCAGGATAGTATCTCGTGGTGTTTGCCTTTCACCCCTGTATCAGCCATTTGAGTGTCTTATCTTTTGCCCCCTATTTTGGGATATTGAGTCATTTGTGTTCTCTTAATTTGTACGATGTATTTATACATTCAGGGCCCTGATCCTTCAGGGCGTTGTGTTAGCATTCCCGCTTCCCCACTGTGACTGGAGGCTCAGAGAGGTGCGGGCACTGCCTGAGGTCACTCAGCCAGGAATGGTAGTGTGGGGACTAGCGAGAGAGCTGTGTGTCTGGGAGAGGCAGCAGCCCTGGGATCCCCCCTCTGAGCCATGTGACCTTCAGTGGGTGGGCGCCAGTTTCCCCCTCCTGGCCCTTCCCTCATCCCCCTGTCCCCTGCGCCTGGATGGGTGAAACGTAAGCCGCCACCGTCATCCTTTAGTCATTCTTGCTTCCGGGGAGCTCTGGGTTGATTTTGCCCCTGGAGTGATGGGTTGGCAGGCCCTGTATCTCCGACCTTGAAGCCTCCCTCCTCCCTTGGTCAGGCTCTGAGCAGCTGAGATTTGCGGGGGCCGGTCCCACCTTCTTAGGCACGAGTGGAATTCTCTACTGGTCTGTGGGGGGCCCCTGGCAGGCAAGCTCGCGGGTCTGGAACAGACGTGCCACCACCTTAGCTGCCTTCTGTTTCCCAGCCACCAGTTGCCTCTCCCAGGTACCCCTGACACCCCCTTTTGCAGCAAACTTGAGTGGAAAGAACTTGGGCATTAGAGACAAATATATCTGGGCACTTAACCCTGAGACTTCGTTTCTGTGTGTGCAGCATGAGTACAGGGTCTTCCTCTAACACTGCTGTGTGCTGCTTCTTTGTTTTGTTTTTAGTATAATTTTTCTTGATTTCAGAGAGGAAGGGAGATGGAGAGAGAGAGATAGAAACATCAATGATGAGAGAATCACTGATCGGCTGCCTCCTGCACGCCCTCCACTGGGTAGCCTGCAACCCAGGTATGTGCCTTGACCGGAATCAAACCTCAGTCCACAGGCCGACACTCTGCCCACTGAGCCAGACCGGCTGGGGCTGTGTGCTGCTTCTTTGATAACACAGGCCCTCAATCTGTACTCTGTCCCACCTGCTAGGGGCATGGATGCCAGCTACCAGCACAGGTCTTGGGACCCACCGTGACCTTCAGGATGAAAGACCTGGCTGGGGGTCCTCTTACAGCGCCCCTGAGCTGGCTGACCTAGCTGGGACCTGTGAAATGGAGCTGGTCATAGGGCTTACCTGCAAGTCTCGGGCGCTGCGAGGGTTGACTCATGTCCCACAGAACCGCGCGTGATGCCTCCTGTGTAAAAGGCGCTCGGGCCCGGCCTGTGTGGCTCAATGGCTGAGCGTCGACCTATGAACCTGGAGGTCATGGGTCGATTCCTGGTCAGGGCACAAGCCCGGGTTGCCCCTGCGACTGAAGCGTCCCGGGGTCGATTCCTGGTCAGGGCACATGTCCAGGTGGCAGGCTCAATCCCCAGTAGGGGGCGTGCAGCAGCAGCTGGTTAATGATTCTCTCTCATCATTGATGTTTCTCTCTCTCCCTCTCTGAAATCAATAAAAATATAAAAATAAATAAAATAAATAAAGGCCCTCGGTGGTGGTAGTCCTGAAAAGTGATATTAATGACAATGGTAGCCATGATGCGTATCTCTGCCCCTTTCCTGCCGGCTGCCTTGGGGGTGCGCTAGGGGTTTCCATGTCCTTCCGTTTGAGAAGCCTTTATGGAGTGCCTGCCCCTCGCTGGATACCCTGGGCAGCGGAGGGTGGGCGGGGGGAGGGGTAAGCCGCCTGCCCCACAGGTGTGTTCCTATCTATGTGATCTGTGCTGTGTCACAGAGATAGTGCCCTCAGGAGACCGGAAGGCCCCGCAGGCAGGTTTTTTAACAAAGGGTTATTCCAGCTTTGTGCTTGAAAAATAGTGGACCTTCTCAGTCGTACATGCCACCCTGGTCCCCTGGGCTGTGGGCGTAAGGGACCAGGCCCTCCCCCACCTGATGGGCCGTCTCAGCAGATGTCCCAGCTGCTTCTCTTGCGCTCTGGGCTCCTGCAGTTGTCTCAAGATCAGATGGGGTAGGCCTTTCATAT
>NW_006292094.1:1882618-1894175 GCF_000327345.1 Myotis davidii | reverse complement strand
AAGTGCACCGGACAGCCTGGGTTCAAACCCCTGCTCTGCTACCTACCAGCAGTGACCTCAGACAAATTACTCACCTCTCGGTGCCTCAGTTTCCTCACCTGTAAAATGGGAATAAAAATACAGTAAAATCTCAATATAAGGGAGTAATTCAGGCGAGGGGGTGTCTCTTAAAGCTGAAAGTCTGTTATATCATAAAGTAGTTTTTCTGAATGCATATGTTAAAAAGTTGACAAATTACTTATGTAGACACGTTTTTTACTTATTGTAGACACGTTTGTGTAATTAAAATTAAGTATGAATATGAAAAGTTTAATTTCACAGGAAAGTTTTCTGTATGTATTACTGTAATTTTAAATTTATACTGAATAGATCTAGTAAATGCGTTCATTCACCAGTCACCACAAGTAAACAAATGCACACGGCTGGGGTGTGGCTTAGTGTGTGGGGACATGGGCCAGCACACGTTAAAACTGCTGCAGAAGTCACACCACGCGACCACAGAACCAGGTAGCTCACGCGATGTGGCGTGATCATGTGCTAATCACTGGCCGAACGGTGCTTACGAGAGGTGACTCCTGGATTTAAATATGTAGGCTATCTTTGTAAATGTGTAATATTTATTTATGTCAGCAAAATTGCTACATGCCCTAGCCAGTTTGGCTCGGTGTATAGAGCGTCAGCCTGTAGACTCAAGGGTCCCGGATTGATTACCGTCAAGGGCACATGCCCGGTTGCGGGCTCAATCCCCAGTGTGGGGCACGCAGGAGGCAGCCGATCAATGATTCTCTCCCATCATTGATGTTTCTCTCTCTCCCTCTCCCTTCCTCTCTGAAATCAATAAAAAATAAATTAACTACAGTATTTTTTTCAACATATGGCCTGTTTGCTAAAATTTGTTAAAAATAACAGTGAATTAGTAACAACAAAAAATTAACCTGTTAATTTAATTAAAAGCAAATCTTGTTTAAAAGCACTTTAAAATTAACAGGGTGTTAATTTTCACGTAGGCCACACCAGACCAGAAATGTTGTCCATTAAATTCAAAGTCCGTTAAACCGAGGTCAGCAAAATCGAGGGCTTACTGTAATTCCAGTTTCATGGGGCTGATGGGAGGGTGAAATAGGCCTCCCGTATGGTAAGGGCGATAACTGTGCGCTGTTCTAAGGCAGTGTAGTTGCACACTGAGGTAGTGTGCAAGCACGGGATCATCTGCCATAGTAAAGAGTGGGTAACGGCTGACGCGCCATCAGTAGAGAAGAGAATTGTAGTATGCGGCCGCATCCTATCGCCACCGCTAGAATGCCATCCGACGGAAGCCACCTTCCAGCTCCTGTCATGGGAATAGTAACAGTAAGGGCTGGTTGCAAAGCGCCAGACAGGCTGGTTCCCGCCTGATGACAAATGAAGGGTGGAAATCTGCCTCCGTGAGCACAGACATATAGCTGAAAAAATGTCACTTTATTTTTTTTTGCTTGTCTGTGCTTTTCTGTTTTCCAAACGTTCTGTGAAGACACATTCCTGTTTTTAGTAAAAATAAAAATACAAAAACCGCGTGCTCATCTGAAAAAAGCAGCGGTGTCAGGCCGTGGGCCCAGCCCGTCCGCATCCTGTCCCCAGGCCTGCCCTGAAGCGGGGCTGGTCGGCTCCTCCCAGCGCCTGTCCTCCCAGCCCGCCTCCCGAGCCCTCCCCCCGTCCTGCCGCAGAGGGAGGTCTCTGCCTGTGGCTTTCCCGTCTCAGAGCCCCAGGAGTGGAAAGAATTGAGTTTAAAATACCACGAGGGAAGGGCTGCAGGGAAGGGCTGCGCAGATGCTTTTCCAGCTCAAATGCTCCCTGCTCAGGGGCCCAGGGCCTCGTCTCACGGCCCCTGCAGCTCAATAGCATTGGAAAGAATTGCATGTCTGAGTTCAGTGCTCTTCAACGCCAAGGTCAGAGGGGCACCAGAAAGGTGGTCCAGGTTAGAGCTGTGTCCCACACCCCACTTCCCTGGGCATTTCCTGCATCCTCTTGTCACCCACCCGGGGGTGCACGGAGTCAGCCAGGAGCACCCCCTGCCCGCAGGACGAGGGGCTGCAGTAGTCCCTGGACTTCATGTCCAGGACGCGCATATCCTGGGGCCACTGTGCATCCTCTTTCCTCGGAGAAGACGCTGTGTTGCTTTGCGTGACTCAGTTTCCTCCTTCCCTTGGGAGGGTAGGGCCGTCAGCCTGGTGGGTGCGAGCTGAGTCTCGAGCACCCGCCTGGCCCAGGGAGAGAAGGCGGGTCCATTAGGAAGGCCATGTGGCCGGAGCGTTGGAAGCTTGGCTCCTGCCCTCAGAGACTAGGTTCTGTTCTGGCTCCGTCATTCCCTCGCTGTTGGCCCTGAACCGTCTCCTCTGGGCAGTGGGTGGCGTGAGTGAGGACAGTAAATGAGCTTTTGTGCAGAATGCCCGAGGGAGGGTAATGCCCCGGGGACCCTGTGGTGGGGTCAGCCAGAGCCTGGGTGGCGCTGGCAGCCCTGCCCCTGTCGGGACATGGGAACTGGCCGCGGTGATGGGCTCAGAAGGCGCAGTGTTCCCGCAGCTGGCCCATGGGCGGGGGCCAGTGTGGCTCACTCCTCCCGGATGCTGCCCCTGCCAGGAGCCCGCAGGCCCGAGGTGTGCCACCACCATTGGTCCTCGCCCTGTTCTCCAAACTGCAGGGTGCTCTCTCCCCGTGCCTGCGGGCCCTCGTGCAAGCCTGCGGGGGTGAGCCCATGCCCACCCTCTGCAGGGAGTGAGGGGAGAAGGGACTGGAGGTGCGTGTCCTGGGCGTGGGGGCAGCAGGCCGTAGGCCACCAGGGCTCAGGGTTGCCAGACTTACCAAAGGAAAATGCGGGAAGCCCAGTTACATCTGACTTCCGGATAAGCGTGCCGTATGAGGGACGTACACCAAAAACAAGCAGTCATTGTTTATCTGAAGTTCAGATTCCCCTGGACATCCTATACTCCCAGAACCGCCGCTTTCAAAAAATCAACAACAGCCAAGAAACTTTGTACTCTGTAACATCAGTGATGTTCCGGGAGAATTTACTGCACGAACAGAGGTCCCTCCAGGGCCAGGCACTTTCAGGAGAGGGGTGATCTGGGGATTCAGACATCAAGGTCCGCGGTCTGGAGGAGACAGGTAGACGTTAGGTGCAGGGCTGGGCTGGAACTGGTGAAGGGAGCTGAGGCCGGTGCCCTTGGGTTCTGGGACGTAGGACTTGGAGAAGGTGGCACCGCAGAGGTGACGCCGGGCGGGTCACAAGTCCCGGGAGGATGTTGCCAAGTGGAGAAAGGTGAAGGAGTTTCCCAGAGAGAGAGCATGAGGACAGAGAAGCAGGAACCTTGGCATGTGGCCTGTTTGAAACGAGCAGAAGAGACTGAGGTGGTAGAGGTGAGGCTTGCTGGGTAGGTGGGGGCCTGAAGGATCTAGGGCAGTGGTTCTCAACCTTCCTAATGCTGTGACCCTTTAATACAGTTCCTCGTGTTGTGGTGACCCCCAATTTCATTGTTACAAATTGAACATAATTAAAGCATAGTGATGAATCACAGAAACAATATGTAATTATATATGTGTTTTCCGACGGTCTTAGGCGACCCCTGTGAAAGGGTCGTTCGACCCCCAAAGGGGTCGCAACCCAAAGGTTGAGAACCACTGATCTAGGGGCTCCTGACTGAGCCAAGAACCACAAAAGAGTACAAAGCACGGACCCCACCCTCAGGAGATCCGTGGCCCCAGTACATGGGGGGACTGGGCTCAGGACCAGAGGTGTCCAAGATGGAAGTGCCTGGAGCAGTTGGGAGAAGCTGGTTCTCAGGGTACGCACCCGCCCCCCGCCCCCCATGGGTGGGTAAGAAGGCCTTTCACAGGGAAGTGGAGGGGGCAGAGCACAGACCAACACGGAGGCTGGAGGAAGAGAGCACCTGTCCCTGTGGGGACAGAGAAAATCAGGATTCGAAAGAAAGGGGAGACTGAAATCCAGTAGGAATTCTCGAATGTGGGAGGCATTGAATTACTCCAGACTTCCTTTGTTCTGGCCCTAAGCCAGAGAGAGGCTGCGATGACCAGGAAGGCTTAATAATAATTATTTATTATTACTAACTTGCTATTCTTTATCCGAGTGTTATGTGCTCAAGGCCATTCATGCATATGTCACTGAATCCACTCCGCAGCTCTCAGATAAAAAACACTAGTCAGGATTCTTGGGTTGCAAGTGACAGAAACAGACCTGGTTAACTTAAGCCGAGAGGAATGTGTTGGAGCTACAGCTATGACAGGATCCAGGGGAAACTCAGTGCCCAGTCAGGGAAAGGACCTGGGCAGCTGGCCCCATCCAGGAGTCAGAACACCACCAGAGGCAGGCGGCTGCTCCATCCCTCAGTCCTCACGGCCAGTCACAAAAGAGCCCAGTTCTCTGTGTGGCCCAGCAAGAGTGGGCAGGAGGAAGGGATAGTCCTTGTGGGAGATTCACGTAGCAAGAGGGAGGGATAGTCCTTGCGGGAGATTCAGGGCACTGTTGTTGGAAAGGGCGTGGAGCCTGGGCAGGTGGAAAAAATGGATGCCTGCAACATGGGTACCATTATTAGCCCATTTCACAGATGTGGAGACTGAGGCTCAGAAAGGTAAATTTGCCCAGGTTCACACTTGGCTCTGCTGCCTGTTGTTGACTATAAATAGGGTACAGTCAGCCAAACCCAAAACTCGAAGGGAAACATTGCCTTAAAGCACATAAGGATAATAGTTTCTGTTCAGCTTAATTAAGCAGAATTGCACAGACCCCCTGCTTACTGCTCTGGCAAAGAAAACTAGGAACCCAGCAGTGGCGTCACCATTTCCTCCTCCCCAGCCAAGGTGTGAATCAGCAGCCTGTGGCTTCGGGCCACCCTTGGCTGCCAGTCAATTGCACAGATGTGGGGTTTTTTGTTCTCGGCCAGGCCTGGCCCTAAGCCAGAGAGGCTGTGATGACCAGGAAGCCTTTGACCTCATAGAGGTCACCATCTGGAATGTGTCACCATAGCATAAGGCTGTGACAGGGCCTAGCGTGGGGCTGTGGGGACGGGGCAGGGGTCTGAGCCCTGGACTGTCCATTCCCTGCTGGGACAGAGGTGTGCTTTGAGCTGGACTCCAGAGCAGATGGTGGTTCTGGGAATGGGAGAGCTGACTGGTAAAGGGCTCCCTGATATGGGTGGAATTCAGAGGCTCCTTGAACTGGCAGGGGGAGGAGTATATATTTAGTCTAACCTCCAGCAGTAACTTAGCATAACCTTCGTTATAAATGGAGCAACACCCTTGGTGGTACTAGTGATACCTGTGACTTTGTCACCAATAGAAATTCGCCAATATTTTCATGTCATTTTATGGTTGTTTCGTAAATCCCAGAAGATCATTTATACTCATCACTACTTCGGAATTGTGATGCTACTTGACCAACTGCTAGATTTTATTACTTATTGCAGTAATAAATGTATACATATTTTTAAAATGTGTTTTTATTCATTTTTAGAGCGGAGGGAGGGGGGAAAGAGAGAGAGAGAGAGAGAGAAATATTGATGTGCAAGAGAAATATCCATTGGCTACCTCTTTCCCATATGCACCCTGCCTGGGGGTTGAACCCACAATCTGGGTATGTACCCTGACTAGGAATTGAACTGGCAACGTTTTGGTGCATGGGACAATGCCCAGCCAACTGAGCCACACTGACCAGGATGGTGTACATCTATATATATAAAAGCCTAAGTGACCGTTATGACTGGTTAACTGAACGACTGGTCGACCAGTCGCTATGACGTGCACTGACCACGAGGGGGCAGACACTCAATGCAGGAGCTGCCCCCTGGTGGTCAGTGCTCTCCCACAGCCAACCTCCAGCAGTCGGCCAACTTTCTGCAGTCCCTGCCCCCTCAGCTCCAACCAGGACTGGGCGAGACAGCCCCAATCGGCCCCAATTGCCAGCCAGGCCTAGGGACCCCATCCGTGCACGAATTCATGCACCTGGCCTCTAGTATATTTATAATTTTATTTTTTGAAACATTTTTATTATAATTCAGCATAATCAGTTTCACTTAAAATCCCAAGAGCTTTATTTTATCCATTCTAAATGATTCTGAGGAAGGGTCCGTGGGTTTCGTCAGGTGCCAGAAGGGTGTGTGACAGAGGAAATAGATGAGACTTCTGGGTAGAAGTTCAGAATTGGGGCTTGGAAGCCGGTGGCAGGGGTTTGGCCTGGCTCTGCCAGTTACCGGCTGAGTGTGGGACCGATGAAGTGATTTAGCTTCTCTCTGTGCCTCAGTTTCTTCATCTGTAAAGTGAGGGTAGAATAGTACCTGCTAGGAGTTATTTCACAGAAAGGGTTTAGAGCAGTGCCTGGCACATAAAAGTGCTGAGTAAATGTTACCTATTAGTCCTGCCTTTACCATCATCATCACCATTACACGGCTAATGGTGTGCATTTTAAAATATATATATTTTTATTGATTTCAGAGAGGAAGGAAGAGGGACAGAGAGATAGAAACATCAGTGATGAGAGAGAATCATTGATCGGCTGCCTCCTGCAGGTCCCACACTGGAGATCGAGCCCGGAACCCGGGAATGTGCCCTGACCGGGAATCGAACCGTGACCTCCTGATTCATAGGTCGATGTTCCACCACTGAGCCATGCCGGCCAGGCATGATGTGCATTTTTAAAGGCAGCTCCAGATGCCCTGACACGGTGGTCTGGAATGACCACATGTTGAGAAACATACAGGGACTGGCCCAGCATGCACCCCTGAGATTTTAAGCTGTTTCCACCGAAGATTTATATATTTGAATATTTGGTGATTAAAACAATGTTGAAAATAGCCTACATGTGTAGGCTGTTGGAGACATGATTAGATAAATGATATATAGCCCAACCAGTGTGGCTCAGTGGTTGAGCATCGACCCATGCTCCTCTCCCCCTCCTACGCCAGCCACGTCATATGCCCATCATACACTACAGAAAGTCCTCGGGTTACGTTGGACTCGACGCACGTCATTTTGTGGTTACATCGCCATCTCCCATTTATTTATATAAAAAAGAAAAGGTCCATCGTTTTGACGTTATGTACATGTGTGCTTTATGTTTCTTTATTATTTATTTGCCACAAGTAAAGGTTCGGAATTGTTATCTTTCTTTTAAATTTTTTTTACTGTTTCACTTCATTACTGCTGTGTCTGTGCTCCCTGTGAGTGATGTAGGTGCTTATGGAGGTGGGTTCCGACTTACGGCGAAAATCGCGTTATGTTGCGATAGGAACGGATCTCCCACATAACCCGAGGACCTACTGTGTGTAGAAAAGGGGTCTGGGAAGAAATCTGCCCAGAGCGCCCTCTCTGGTAGTGGGAACGTGGACCGTGGACCGTGGGTAGGGCCTTGGCTGCTGGTCACCCGCTGGGTTGACCTCCTACCTCGTCCTCCCTGGGCCTGCATTTCCTCCGCTGCAGAGTGGGAACAGCGTGGCCTGATAGGAAGCCCGCGTGGACAGTCGGTCGTTGTGAGCAGATGCATTGCTCTGAATTGTATTTTCATGGATTACCCCAGGTGTCTCTAGGCGGGAGAGGATGGGGGGGAGGGGTGGGGCGGGTGGTCAGGAACGCCCAGGAGGGAAGGAGGAGGAAGTGGCCTGCTTCCCTTGCTCCCTTTCCCCCGGTCTCAGGCTTGTGCATGGAGCTTGAGACGCCAGCAGAAAGTCCACACAGGGGCTCAGATTGGGGCGGGAGGAGCAGCCTCTGCCAGGTGAGGAGCCCGGCCGGCTATGGGTGCAGGGGTGGGCGGCCCAGGTCCCCGCAGAACCTGACCCCCTGGAACCATGTATGATTTCCTGCAGCAAAAGGGGCTCCTTGGCTGTACAGGGTTTGGGACCCGTTTATGCAGCCCCCCTACTTTGTCTGGTGCAGGAATCCCTATCCCCTGATGACACCCCGACTAGGTAGCCGTCCTAGGATCTTAGCGCTCAGTCCAGTACATTCACATCCACTTCTTTTCTCCTCCTTCTTCTGTCCCCAAGCCCCGCCGGCAGGAAGACGAGGCTGGACTTGGGGGAGGGGTGGTTGTTCAGGGAGGATCCAAGACCATCTTAGCTGGCCTCTTCCTGCCTGTCACCCAGGGGGGCACCGTCCCGCTCACCCCTCAGGACCCAGAGAGTTGTTTTTCCTCGAGCCTCTCCGAGCTCCACCCGCAGAAATAGCCCCTCTCAACCCCGCGCTCCCGTGGTGGCTCTAGAGTGCTGTTGGGGGACCTGTGGCCTGTGAGAGAATTCTAATGTCTTCTCTCAAGTACCTGCTATGCGCCAGGCACTGTGCTGGGCCCTTTAGGTGAGAGCCGTATCCTGGGCTTTTCCCACCATGTCGCAGCGTGGGCTAGTTTTTGGCTGTTACATGCTGGCCGTGTGGCCTCCGGTAAGCCAGCCACCCTTCCTGAGTCTCAGATCCCGTGACATAACATAAATGAAGTCCTTAGTGTAATGTCCTATCAGGCCTAGTGATGTGGCCCATTTTGACTCTTTTTTTTATGTTTATTGTTGAAAGTATTACATAGGTCCTCCTTTCCCCCTCATTAACCTCCTTTGATGCTTTTTCATTACTTGGACAGCCTTACCCCTGCCACCTGTCTGCCTTGCACACAGTGGGTGCTCTTGCTGGCTGCCCAGTTCTCTCTAGGCAGCGCTGTGAACACAAACACAGGCGAGGCGCCGACTTGAAATCTCTCAGCTGTTTCCTGTGTTGTCCTGGGCTCCTGGGAGGGAGGCCTGGCAGCCTTGGAGGTCTCCGCAAGCCCTGAGCGCCTGCCCTGGAGGCTTTCCTAGAAAGCCAGCCTGCAGGTTGGTTTCGGCCGAGCCTGGGTTGCAGCTGCCAGCACCTCTGCTTGCCATTGGAAAGTTCCCGTGCCGCTTTGGGCCAGATGTGTGCGAGGACGGGAGTTGGCAGCCAGAGGTCCCGGCGGAGCCGCACGCCCGGACCAGGGTGTGTTTCCACCAGTTCCATGTTTAGAAGGATGGACGTGCTCAGCCGGCCTGCCCTGGAAGTGGTTCCCGCCGCCCGCCGTCTGCATAAGACTCTGGCAGCGAGGGGTCCAAGGGCGGGCAGCCCTGTATGTGCGGGTACACAGGTGGGGCAGCCGATCGGCGTCACAGCGTGGCAGTCCCGACTCTGCCTATTCACACAGCTCATCCTGAAAGACTTGTGTTGGCCCAGGGGAGCAGACGCCGTCCGAGCCTCTGGTGCCCCGCCTGTGACTCGGGGTCACCAGTGACGGCCCTGCCAGCTGCCGGAGTCGGACAGCGTGCCCATCGCCTGGCGTGCACTCGCTCGCTCCCTCCTCGGCCAGCCCGAGAGAGTGGGTACTGTTTGTTCTGTCCATTGCGCAGATGACAAAGTGGAGGCTTGGGCCGTGAAGTGACCTGCAACGTCACACAGACATTTCAGGCGATAGAGCCGAGGTACCCCGCGACTCTGAAGCTAGTGCCTGTCCTCCCCCCCATGACATTAAAGAATGAGCATTATTTAAATTTTTGATTGACATGCATTCAGGAACGTTCCCGTTTTCGGTTCAGCGTTGTAGGAGGTTTTATGCGCACAGAGGCTCTGTGGCCACCAGCGCAGCCAGGATGCAGGACAGTCCCGTCACCCCCAAAGAACCCCCAGAGCGGCCTGGCTTAACGCGGTGGCTGATGCTTCCTCTTGGAGCTGCGGTTGCCCCCATGCCGTCCTTTTCTCCTTTGCCGTTCAGAGCAACCCCGGGGGGCAGGGGGGACATGGACTTGCCTCCCAGGGCCGGCCCTGCCTCTGTTCTCCTCTGTCACAAAGCGGTTCTGTCTCCAGCGCCCCGGCAGCTGAGCTGTTCACTCAGCCGTTTCAAGAGCATTGTCACTCCAGACACCAGGAGACTCCAGGGAGGTCGTCACCTTGACGTCGGACTGTGTGGCCCTGTCTTGGCTCTTTGTCCATCTGCCTGTCTGTCCATCTGCCAGTTTGTTTTCCACCAGATATTTCCTGAGGGCCCAGTGTCAGCAGGCCCTGGGAGGACGGAGGCAAACTAGGCAGACCCAGTCCCTGCCCCTTGCGGCTCCCAGGGGAGGGTGCCAGTCCCAAATAGAACAGCACAGCAGAGGAATGCGCGCCAAAAGGAATGGAAGCTGACACCTGAGAAGTGAATGGCTAAGCGGGCCAAGAGGGAGGCATTCCCGCCCGAGGCGTGGTGCGTGCAGGGCACGGCATGGTGTGGTGGTGCGTGCAGGGCACGGCGTGGTGTGGTGGTGCGTGCAGGGCACGGCGTGGTGTGGTGGTGTGTGCAGGGCACGGCGTGGTGTGGTGTGGTGGTGTGTGCAGGGCACGGCGGCACCGGAGATCCTGGCCAGGTCGGGGCAGGAAGAGGCCCCTTTAGCCCCGTATGTGCCTCTGTGTCTTCCCCCGACAAGGCTGAAAGCTCCAGAAGGGCAGGGCTTCTGTCTTCCTCATTCACAGCCACGTCCCCACCCCTCGGGAGGGAGCCTGGCATGCAGTAGGTGCTCTGCCTATTGGCTGAATGAATGAAATGTTTCCATGAGCACCGAGACGCAGTTCGATTTTCACTTTAGAGAAAGCGTTCCCCCTCCTACTCCCAGCCTGGCTCCCCTCTGCATGCAGGCACGGTCAGCCCTCCGCCCCACCGTCCACCTGCGTGTTCACTGCGTGCCCCACGGACAGACGAGGAGCCGAGAGACACGGCCCTAAACCACAGCACCCCCTCTGCCACTTGCACCGCAAGCACTTGTGTGTGGGCCGCATTCCAAGCATTCACTTAATTGAAAAGATTGAGAAAAAAAAGAAAAGTTGGCAGCTGGCCACCCCCAGTGTGTCACTTGCTATGGCGCCCGAGCTTGGTGCTTCCTGAGGCTGACGTGGGGGCAGGAACGTCTGGCCTGGGGCCAGGGCACCCGGGGCCTGGCCTCGGGGAGCTGGGTGGGGGGGAAGGCATCTCAGAGGCTGAGGGGCTGGGATTGAATCTGAATCACCCGCTTCCCAGCTGCATGACCTCACGCCTGGCCCCGCCACCCCGCTCTGTGCCTGGGTCTCCTCCTCTCCGTCCAGCCGGCCTTTCACGAGGGTGGCACTGTGTCTCCCTAAAGCACCCGGCACAGCGCCCGCGTGGCTGCGCATTCCCCAGCGTGGTCGCTGATTCTGTCTCGCGTCCTCGTCACCGTGGCCCCACCTCACTCTGGCGCCCCGTGATTCCCTCCCAGGTCCCCACGGCGCCTGGGCACTTGGCAGCATTCTCCGGGAGTATCTCTAAACGATAAACACGTGCTCTCCAGCACTTCCGGCGGCGGCGGGCTCTGCGGCGGTGGGAACCCAAACTCAGCAGGGGTGTTGCAATTCCTGAAAGAGATGGGGAGCACTGACGTACATAGGCCAGATGTTGGGCAGACAGCTGGGGAGACCGACAGATGGAACCGAGGGAGCTCGTGGGCGCCACGGGACCAGCAGAATCATGTTTCCCATTAGTTAAGCCTGCAGAGCCCGTCCAACTGCCAGTGCTCTCGGCTCCTTCTCTCTTTCC
>NW_006292094.1:1880631-1882549 GCF_000327345.1 Myotis davidii | reverse complement strand
TCGGCCAGAGCAGCATACTGCAGGGAGGGGATCTGGAGCCCAGCCAGTCATTCGCAGGCTGCTCCCAGGATCTGCCAACCCGACACCCAGCCAGCCCGGGGCCTGATTGGGATGGGGCAGGATGGCACCTGCCGTGTACAGTGGGTCTTTTTAAACTGCTGGGCACCCTGGGAGGGATTCCCGGGAGGCTGCTCCACAGGAAGTGGGTGCCTTGGGGTCTTGTAGCTGCTGCTGGCTCCGGGGCCGCACCTGCTGTGGTGCTGACGTCGCTTTGCCTGTAGAGAAGGACAGCGTTAGTTGTCCTGGGCTAGGGCCCTGCTGCAGGAACTGCGAGGCCCGTGAGCAGCTGCTGCCCCTCCGTGCGCTGCACCAGAGCCCGTTTTCCTCCCTCCGAATATAAAGGGCTCTGCTGTTCCTCAGGCCTGGCTCCCGGCTTCCCTGACCTCATCATCCCGCTATAAGATGAGCAACGGTCTAGGGCAGGGTTTTCACATATTTTTAAGTCCTGGAACCCTGCTGTCGGCCTGTGCAGGCCGAGGCGGACTGTGGGCGATGGAGGAGACCAGGCTCTGTCTCAGGCTCCGCCGATGGCTGCCTACGGCCATGGGGACCCCTGAGGTCTGGCGGCGGTGGGGCCGGCAGGCTGCTGGGTAACACCCGTCTCCACATAGAAGAGCTCAAAGTGGTGCTGCCCAGTGGAAACCAGGGAAGAGGGCCAGCCAGCCACCCACCTCACCGGGCTCCTTGGGCCTTCCTACAGGCAGGCCAGCTTGACTGCCGGCCTGATCGTCCTAAGACAGTGGTTCTCAACCTGTGGGTCGCGACCCCTTTGGCGGTCGAAGGACCCTTTCACAGGGGTCGCCTAAGACCATCCTGCATATCAGATATTTACACGACGATTCACAACAGTAGCAACATGACAGTTATGAAGTAGCAACGAAAATAATGTTATGGTTGGGTCACAGCATGAGGAACTGTATTTAAAGGGCCAGAAGGTTGAGAACCACTGTCCTAAGAACTCTCCCAGTTTAAAGTCATGTGGGCATGTCCTTGTACGGGCGGTCCGGAGGGGCAGAGGATCTTGCCAGGAAATGTGGACACTGTCGTGGACGTAGAAAGTGCACCTCTGAGTGAGTCACTGTACCTCTCGGCCCCTCTGCTTCCCATTTGTAAAATGGGGGGGTTGCCCGGCCGCGGTGGCTCAGTGGTTGAACGTCGACCTATGAACCAGGAGGTCACAGTTCGATTCCCCAGTCAGGGCACTTGCCTGGGTTGCAAGCTCAATCTCCAGTGTAGGGCCTGCAGGAGACAGCCACTCAATGATTCTCTCTCATCATTGATGTTGCCATCTCTCCCTCTCCCTTCCTCTCTGAAATCAATTAAAAAATATTTTTAAATAAATAAATAAAATGGGATTGATCTAGGTCAGGGCTGCTGGGTATTGAGCACACATCCTGCCATTCTGCTGCCCATGGCAGACATGGCTAATGGATCACAGAACTCTGTCTTGCTGACGTTCTTTCTCACAGCCCCAGCCCCGCTGCCCCACTGGTGCCCTCTCTAGATGTTTTCTTCCATCTCCCAGGTCATTCCAGGCCGCGGCCAGCACTGCAGAGCCAGGAGAGTGCTGGCATCTTGAGACTGTTGTGGGCTCATTGGCCTGTAAACAACAGAACTCCAGATGGAGTGAGAAGGGCACGGAATTCCACTACAGCAGCGCTGTCCTGGTTCCCGAGCCGCCTCCCGGCGCCATCTCAGCATCTTGGCGTTTGGCATATCTGGGAACCCCCCCGGACTCTATATTCTTAATTTAGTGTTTTTGTTCAATAGATTCGCTTTTTTAACTTAAATTATCTTAAAGGGAAACGAGCCGTCTAGCATACAATGAAAGCCAATAGCCCTCGCTAGAAACAGAAAG
>NW_006292094.1:1860059-1880417 GCF_000327345.1 Myotis davidii | reverse complement strand
ACTGGGGATCAAGCCCACGACCTGGGCATGTGCCCTGACCGGGAATCAAACCGTGACCTCCTGGTTCATAGGTTGACGCTCAACCACTGAGCCACGCCGGCCGGGCCTTCTGTCCCTTTAAGAAGAGAGACCAGCATGCGGTGGAGTGGGTGTTGAAAGGCCATTCTTGCCTCCTCTCTGAGGACAGAAGGGATGTCAGCAGCTCTCACTACGGGACTCCCTGCATTTATGCTGAGTCCCTGTGTCGCCTAACACCAGCTCCCGTGCCCCGAGCTCCGCGTTCCTAGACACACGGCGATTAAGGAAAGAACATCACCCTGCAAAGGACCAGACCCTTCCGCACCCCCACTCCCAACCCTCCCCCCAAACCAAACCTCTGGCCCCTGCAGCAGGGACCAAACTGTGATCCGTTGTCACGTGACCCAGGCAGCAGCCCCACCCCTCCTTAATCACACCACCTGGGAATTTCAGTCGGCCCTTTGCCAACCCTAGAAACCCCACCAAATAGATTTGCGAAGCAGTGAAGGTTGGAGGGCACTCCCCCGAGCCTCAGAGATTTCACCCACGGGCAGCAACACCTTCTCATGTTTCCAAGTTCACATGATGAAAGCATATGAGGTCAGAACGTTCCAGAGGTGGGGCAGCGGCTGTGTCATGGTCTCCTGCCCTGGGGGCCTGTATCCGTGGAGTTCCAGGGCCTCTCCCAGGGCTGCGGCCGTGGGCACTGGGTCTGCAGGCACAGGGCATGTTCGTTTATCGGGGCACATGGGCCCTTGGTCCATCTCTGGCCCATCCACCGCTTCGCTTGGCCCAGGCCTGGCTGCTGGTGTTTTTCAAGGGCCTGGTTTAAATCTTTCTTTGTGGATGAGCTGACCCCTTGGCTGTTGGAAATGGAACCTACGGTCCCCCGTGCTTAAAAGGGGACCGAACCTAAGGGCACTGGTAGCCCCCATCCCATCGGGTTGGGTTGGACCTGCCAAGGGAGCTGAGGATGAAGGGTTGGGACGCATTCATCGGACATTCTTCCTGCAGTCTGGCCATAAGCCGAGATCCTAACCAATGTGGATTCCATTTCTGGAGCTTTAAAAATCATCTCATTGGTCTTTACACACACACACACACACACACACACACACCTGTGCGGCAGGAAGGACAGGCATCCCATTGTCCTGAGAAGGCAGAAGCTCAGAGTCAGGGGACTTACCCCAACGCAGAGTGAGGTCAGGGCCCGGCCCCACCGCCGCTCCCTTCCTCCCACCCCCACACTCCCGCCTTCATCAACGGGGCAGACCGGGCGGGGCAGTCATCAGCTGTGACTGCGCCCGGTAGGTGCTCCGTGACCCGGAAGGATAGTGCAGAGGGACAGCCCATGAGTGAGCCGGGGCAGCGAGAGAAGGTGGCTGGGGGTTCAAGGCCACAGACATGTTTCTTCCTGTCCTCTTAGGAAAGTGACTTTTTTTCTGATTATAAAATACACTGTAGAAAATCTGGGAAATACAGGAAAGCTTCAAGAGCAGAATTTCTTTAAAGTCCTACTTATTCTTAGTAACCCAGAGCAAACCGTGTATATATATAGATCCTGGTGATTTACATACATACGCACACATATATACAGTACGGTCAGTCTGCGTTGTTCGCCGATTCCGTGTTTGGGAACTTGCCTGCTTGCTAAAATCCATTTGTAATCCAACATCAATCCTGTCACTTGCGGGCACGGCATGTGCAAAACAGCGGAACGCTGGTGTGGCCCAGTGTGCGTGCTCCCCGCTGAGGCTGAGCAGGCGATGCTCTGCCCTCCTGTTTCAGCACTTGTGCTCTGAACAGGTGTCTTTTCCGTGCTCTCTTCACTGCCACGTCTGTCTTTACATGGTTATGCTTTTTGTCGGTCATTGCACTGTTTTAAACGGCCCCCAAACGTAGCCCTGAGTGCTGTCTATTCCCAGGCTCAGGAGGGCTGGGCTGGGCCTCAGGGAGAAATACGTGTGTTAGATGAGCTGCGTTCAGGCGTGAGTTGTAGTACCGCTGGCCATGAGGTCAGTGTTACTGGATTAACACACATTAAATGAGGTGTCTTCAAACAGGCACCTGACACTCTATTTCCCCTAGAAGCGTGGTCCAGTGTTCGCTAAGTCAGTGTTTGTCAGACTCTATAGAACATAGCCGCACACACACTTATATTTACATACAGTATGTATAATTTGCTTGAGATTGAGGTCACACTGTATTAGCCTGTCCCTTTTACCTGCTACAGTGCCTGAACTACAGGAGAATGAGCGGGCATCTCCCGCTGGCCCCAGTCCAGCTGTGCCCAGCTGCTGGGGCACAGGCACGATGCCTGGTGCAGCAAGGCTGGCAAAGTTCAAGGGAACCTCAGTCACGTGCCTGCACTCCTAGGCCTCCATCTGTTGCCAGGAAAATGTGGGGAGTGTTCGGCTGGCCTGGGGGTTTGGGCTCAGCCCCACCCCACAGCCCACCCCTCGCCACCAGTCCATCTCCTCCAGGACTCAGAGGAGAAAGAAACCCAGACTTCTGGCCCTGGTGGCACTGAGCCTGAGAAGGAAATGCAGGCTGGGGAGTCTGAGCTTTGAAAATCACACAGGCCCCACGGCCGAGGTTGTGTAGGAAGGGGTTTTAGTGGTGGCTAATTCCTGTCAAAGCCTCCTGTTGGGAGGGTGGGGGGAACAGGAGGAAAACCTCCGAGGCCCGCAGACACCCTGTGGTCTCTGTGCTTCCTCTTTCCCAGAGGCAGTCCCAGCTGCTCCCTGGGACTCGCTGCTCTGGGCGGAGGTGGGGCTGGTGGGGAAGCGGACAGTGGGCAGAGAGGACAGGCCAGGGTGTGGGGCGATCTGAGAGACACTGCCCAGCTCCCTTCCACAGACCTCAGGCCTGCCTCCTATCTGCGAGGGCTTGACTTGGCGTCTGGGTTTCTTCCTCATGAATTCATTCACAAAGCATAGATTTTTCCGCCGCGCTCAGCACTGGGCATACAGCACTCGGTAAATAAGGCAGGCGTGGGTTCTGCTCTCACGAAACGCAGAGCCTCGTGGAAAGCAGACTCTCAGGCAGTTGCAGTCAAGTGTACTTGACCTTGTGATGGGGAAGTAGGTGCCAAGGAGACATGCAGCCATGTTGGTGGGGAGGGAGCAGTCCCGGAGGGCTTCCTGGAGGAAGTAGCATCTGAGCTATGCCCTGTTAGTGGACTTGTGGAACGTCCCACATTCTGGATTTGTCTGATTGTTTCTTTCTGGTGCCATTTAGCCCATTCCTCTACCTCCTTTACTTCCAGTAAATTGGAACTTAGGTCAAGAGGCTTGAGATTCGGGGTAAACATTTTGTTGACAATATTTGTCAGAAGATGATGTATATTTCTGTCTCTGTGAGTCTGACTAGTCTGGGTATCTCATGTAAGTGGGATCACACAGTATTTGTCTCTTTGAGACGGGCCTGTTTCCCTTAGCGCAATGCCCTCCGGCTTCATTCGTGGCGTAGCATGTGTCAGCATCTCCTCCCTTTTTGAGACTGAGTCATATTCCCTTGTATGGATGTACCACATGGTGCTTATCATCCATCCGTCAGTGGACACCCGTTAGTCCCACCTTTTGGCTATTGTGCGTGAGGCTGCCATGAAGAAGCCTGCGCTGCATTTCTTAACACCAGGCCCCTGAGCATCAGCTTGGGTTGAGCTGTTATCTGAAAGCCAGGGTTGCTGCGTTACGATGGCTTTGGTGACAAGTAACAGACGCCAACTCCGATCGGCTTAAACAGGAAAGGGAAGGTTCTGGCCTGTGTGGTGACACGTCCAGGATGCTGGATCGGGGCTCAGATGATGTCCCAGGACTCGGCCCCTCTGTCCCTCTCACCCTGCTTGCTTCTGGGTGCAGGTGCTTCCCACACAGTAACTCCTGGGCTGGGGGGCCTTCTCCTCCCAGCAGCCATTGCAGTGGGAAAGGGGTCTCTGCCCTGATCACGCCATCTGGAGTCCCAGAATGCAGTCTCCTCGGCTCATCCCTGAACCATCATCGCGTGCCCACGACAGGCAGTGCTCTGGTTGGCCAGCCTGGGACACATTCCTACCCTCTCCTGCAAAGATGGGAAGAGGGCGAGGGGTGGTCTCCAAGGAAGTCAGGCGCTCTTACCAACAGAAGGGGAAGGGGGACCAGGTGAGCAGGAGCAGCTGCTATCAGGGCGAGTGTGCCGGGCCCTGGGCAAGGCCCCATGGACATTAGTCATGGCGCTGAATTAGGGGAGGTCATTGTCCCTAACCCTAACCCCAGTGCCCCTCTAAAAACCAAAGTTTTAGAGAAAGGGGCACTGTGTCCAGAGCAGTCGGTCCCCTGTGAGTCTCGCCCAGCAGCAGAACTGGCGTTGGAACCCGGTGAGCGTGCTCCGTCACCAGCCCCCACGCGCCGGGCAGAGCCAAAGCCCTGGTCGGGACAATTCTCATTTAAAAAATTAGGTCTGGGCCTCCAAATGCAGACCATCGACTTGTGCTCAGAGGCTGGTTCCAGTAAACCCATTAGGCCTGTGCAGAGCCCTGTGCTGTCCATGCAGGACTTTAACTTTGTAAACAGGGATCAGGAATGAACTGTGTAAGCAGAATGTTCCCCCTGTTTATGGGTGTATGCTTTTTATTGGTTTTAAGAAAAAAATAAAAATCTTTGATGATGTTTTCTCTTTTTTTTTTCACGTTTTTTAATATATTTTTTTTAATCCTTACCCGAGGATATGTTTTCATTGATTTAAAGGAAAGAGGAAGGGGGCGGGGAGGGGCAGGGGAAGAGAGAGAGAGAGAGAGAGAGAGAGAGAGAGAGGCACCCATGGGTTGCCTCCCATACATGCCCCGACCTAGGATTGAACCCACAACCTTTTCACTGTACAGGACGAATCCACATTGGCTTTGTTCTTGACAGAGGGTCATCCAAGCTTTGCTTAAACACACCCCCCTCCACCCCCCCGGGGATGGCAACCTCTGATAGGCTGGTTTCGGGCTGCTCTCCGGAGAGTTGGAACTGAAGTCCAGGGCTGACTCTTACTGGCTCTGACTGGCCTCGCTCAGGTCATGTGCTCACTCTTCAACCACTTCCCGTGGATGAGGAATAGCACCCACCTCCCCATCTAAGAAGCTGTCGCCGAGGGGCGGAGGAGGTTCCGGGGAGAAAGAAACGGTGCTCCGAGTGAAAGAAAAATTACTCCCTTCCGGGCAAAAAATAACATATCCACGGCACACGTGTTATTTATCTTCGTTCACGTATGTGTTGTCTTTCCAGCTGACCCTCGGCTCGTGGAGGGCCAGGGCCCTCTGTGTACCCCCGTGGCCTCTAACAACACTGAACCCCTCCTTTTTTTTAAAATATATTTTATTGATTTTTTTACAGAGAGGAAGGGAGAGGGATAGAGAGTTAGAAACATCGATCAGCTGCCTCCTGCACATCTCCTACTGGGGATGTGCCCGCAACCCAGGCACATGCCCTTGACCGGAATCGAACCTGGGACGTTTCAGTGCGCAGGCCGATGCTCCATCCACTGAGCCACACCGGTTTCGGCTGAACCCCTCCTTTTTAATCAGCACTTCTCTGTTTCCAAAGAGCGTTCACATATATACCTGTTTTGTCATTATCAGAACTACCCTGTAACCACAGATAAATTGTGTGAGCCGGGCCTGGGTTATGGTGCTGATCCCTTAGCCCACGCGTGTCCAGGGCCACCAGAGTCCCCAGCCAGGCACCCTTGGCCTCCTGCCGCCACCTCAGTTTGCCCGAATGCGTCATCAGTGTCTTTTTTCTGTGAGTGCCGTGACTTGTGACGAAGGTTGGAACGTGGCCCTGCGGTTTACACAGTGACTCCCCTTCTCGGTCCTCACACTGTCACACTGAGCAGACGCTGGTGGCCCACTTCACAGATGGAGAAACTGACACGCAGGGAGAAAATGATCGAACCCTAACTGGAGGACATGGTGTCATGGCTTAGCTTATGAGAAAAATAAGGAGGCTAAGGCTCCTGTGCCTTCAATCAAAACCAAAGTTTTAAGAATGACTCTGATAGCCCGGCTGGCGTGGCTCAGTGGTTGAGCGTCGACTTATGAACCAGAAGGAAAGGGTTCGATTCCCGGTCAGGGCACATGCCTGGGTTGCAGGCTCGATCCCCAATAGGGGGTGTGCAGGAGGCAGCCCATCAATGATTCTCTCTCATCATTGATGTTTCTATGTCTCTCCCTCACCTTCTCCCTTCCTCTCTCTCTAAAAATAAATAAAAACATATATTTAAAAAAATAAAAAAGAATGACTCTGACAAAAAGAGCCAGCCCCATGGCTCTCTGAATCAAGCGGGGAGCAGGAAATCCTTGCACGGCCAGCATTAACAGCAGCTCCTGCGTTGAGCTGGGTGCTAACGCTTTCCCATGCTTGCTGCATTTAACTCTTTGCACAACTCTCAGAGGTGGAGGTCATTATACCCATTTTATTGAGGAGGAAGCTGAGGCTCCGAGAGAACAGGTAACCTGTGTCACGTCATACAGCCGGTCGGTGGCAGAGCTGAGATTCAAGCCCAGGTCTTTCTGACCCTGAACCTTGTGCTTTGCTCCCGAGTCCCTCGGTGTTAACACCTGTCTCCCCTGCTCCTCTCTGCAGGTCTACATCATCCGGGTCACGTGGTCCAGCGGCTCCACCGAAGCCATCTATCGGCGCTACAGCAAGTTCTTTGACCTCCAGGTAAGGGCTCGGGGCGTCCGGGGAGCTGCGGGGAGGAAAGACTGTCATTGGACTTACTTTCCGTTTGGAATTCAGAGCCCAGCCCCTCACCCACAGTGGGCATACAGTGCTCTTTTTCCCCTAGAATTAAAAATGCCGTCCATGCGCCCGCCTCAGCAGCACATACGCTAAAATTAGCACGATATAGAAGAGGTGAGCGTGGCTCCTGCACAAGGGTGACATGCAAGTGTGTGGACATTCCTCCTTAAAAAAGAAAAAAGATGACCATCACTTTGGGGACATACTGCTTTAGGCTTTGATCGTCAGTATTTCCCACATAAAAGAAGGGCTGCGTGTGGATGGCTCCAGAGCAGAGCATGACCTGGACGTCGGTGTGGCTTTGGCGTGCAGATCTTGAATTTGTGTTTTCTTCAAGGACTCAGATGTGTCCAGTCACATTTGGTGAATAAATGAATGAACGAATAAATGAACCCACAACCGCGAGTGCCACCAGTCCCATAGGGCACCCGGCCAATGTGGACAGCTCGGTGTCAGCTCACCCCCACAGGGGTAAAAGAACTACAGTCTTTGGGACCGTAGCTTTATCTTGATGTCACCAAAGGCCAGCAGCTCAAAGTGTGTCTGCATGAGAAGTCACAGGGCCCAATATGACAAAATGCAGTTCTTCAGAAAACACAGGCCCCAAGAACTTACCCGGCTTCCTGAACCAGCAAGTGCTCCCTGCTGGGTAGTGAGGGACCCCTGCTGAGCTGCGTGTCTCCCTTTCCCCTGTGCCTGGTAGGGTGTTTCAGTTGCAGGAAACCCTACTCAAACTGGCTTAAGTCAGTGGGGAGTTCTGGGCTGGTGTAACTGCATGTCCCAGGAGAAGAAGCCGTGTGGGCTTCAGGCACCGCTTGATCCAGGGTTTTCCCCTGTGTCCTTTCACCGAGCTCTTTCCTCTCGTTCTGCGTTTCTGCTTCCATCGCGTTGGCTTTATCCTCAGATCCCACGTGGTTGCAAAATGCCCTGGGCACACCGACAGCAGGAAAGAGGGAAAGGTCACTTCCCAGAAGTTCCAGCAAACACGGGGTTGTGTTTCATAGGCTCATCTCTAAGCCTGTCAAGATGGTGAAAGAATGTGATGGCCAATGGGATTGCCAGGTTCCTGCACCACCCCTGGCGTCGGGGGTGGGGACTGGGAGCTGGGGAGAACAGTTGTGATCGGGTGTCAAGTAGGCTTTGTTGGGCCGTCAGGGGAGAGCCCTTCTCCTCCACACACCAGCCCGTCTCCTGGCCTCGCATGTTCTCTGGAAGTTGGGTGATGTTAACCACGGGCATTCTTGGTGTATGGACCTCATCTGTCCCTGAAAATGGCAAATGGAACAGTCAGGGCCTGTGTTCATTCTTTCCAAGGGGGAGCGGGGATAGCCAAGTTCTCCTGGCCTGTTTCCGTAACTGCCAGAGTCACGTGTGCTGGGAAGCGATTGAGACACCAGTGACCTCCGTGTTTGACATGTAATGCGTGTGGTGATGTCTGTGTTCACTGTGTAACGAAATCAAACAGGGTCATACACAGATGATGTGTTTCTTCTGGTCCGCAGCAAGCATGCTCCGAATGTAAATAGACATGTGTGTAAAAGAGGGTCAGATTCCATCCACCATGGATTTGGCAGGAGCAGGCCCGAGGCGGGGAAGGCAGACGATGGCGGTGATGCCCGGCGCCAGAAGCAGGAGGCACGGTCCTGTGTGATAATGACCGAGAGCCGCACCCTCGTACCCAGACCGCGGGTATTTATGCAGATCCATTGCGGCAGGTCTTCGGTTCAGAGAGTGAGAATCGAGTCCACGTTTTGCAAGTGACGGACTTCTCACGCCCTGAGGGTCTGCATAGGGAGGGCTCTGGCCTGCGTGATGCCTCCAAGAGAGGACATGGGCGGGGGGCGGGGGGCAGAGAGCAGGGGCAGGCATGGTGGCTCGCTTAGGGGTCACTGACACCCACAGTGGAAACACCACTCAGCCAGCTCAGACGGGAAGAAGGAGGGGGGCGGATTGATGCAAGAGGCGGGTGAGCCCCATGGACACAGAGCAGGATGTGCAGCCCGGCCGGCCGGGGCTCAGGACCCCCAGCAGGTGACCCTGCGCAGGCCGGCGGCTCCCCGGCCGCGTGTCACTGTGGCCACAGGATCTGCCATCGAGCCTGCTTCCTTTTCCCAACGACCTCTCCAGCCCAGCTTCCTCCACTTGCCTGTTGGCCCACATCCCCCACACAGCACCTTCGGCCCCGGAGTGGAAGTGTCCTCCCCTGTTGTCAACGCACTGGGGTTTCTAGGTGCCGATTCCAGGCTCCGGGTTGAGAATCCGATTGTCAGAAACCTGAGTCAGTCCACCTGACCTGGCGGCTGCAGCGGGAGAGGTGGGGTTGCTGGTGCAGCAGGAGCTGGAGGAGGAGGGCGGAACAGAGGCGGGAGGAGGCCCTGGGAGCACCAGGGAAGAGGCCGGGGCGGAGGAGGTGGGCCGTCGTCACCTCCCTGTTCCAGGAGAACCCCAGCTTCAGACCTCGACTTCAGGGTGAGACAGGCTGACTTCAGATCTCAGCCTTTTGCCCCTTTAGGTTTCAGCCTGGTGACGCCTCTGTGTGTCTGAGCCTCAGTTTCCCCGTCTGCACATTAAGAATGAAAGCCCTTTCCGCGTGCACCTGGTATAGCCGAGTTGTGCCTGGCTCTGTACGCCTGTCAGCTCTCATCTGCTGTCCCTCCGCTCGGACGGGACTTGCCCAAGGGGACCCAGTTTGGGAATGCTGGCCAGGGTCGGACCGCAGGCGCCCTGCCCCAGAGCCTGGGCTCCCTGCACCCTCCTGTTATGACTCAACTTGCGGATTTCTACCAGGACTTCAAAGTGGAGTTTTTCCGCCCCACTCAGCATAACCGGTAATAATTGGGGGTTTGCCGTAGCGTGTGTAACGGCCTCAGACTGCCCTCCTGAAAAGAAGTCATCGAAAGACGGCGCTTCAGCCGCCTTTAAAGAGTCCCAGATGGGCAGCTGGATGGGAAAGGCGTGGAATTCCAGAGGGTCCCCTCTCCTGGACCCGCCGGCCTCCGGCCCCCGCAGCGCAGAGGGGGCAGCTGGAAGGAGTTAGGGCGGGAGTCAGCTGTTCCCAAGGCCCCGGCGGGGAGGCCAGCCCGTGTGGGGCTGCAACACCCTCAAGTTCGATGATTTCATGATTCCCCCTCCCTTCCCCTCCCTCCTGTCTGGCGAGTAGCCTTGGTGTTTTTTTTTTGTTTTTTTTTTTTCAGAAGAAACTTGGCTCTCGCAGACATCATCACTTCAAAAAAAAAGTATGGGGAGGGCCGCGCTTTCGCGGAGGAACAGCTAAGCCAGTGCGGGGTAATGGAAAAAGTCAGGAGACTTGGGGCCCAGCCACCTGTGCTGTGTGGCCTTCAGCAGGCCCCTTAACCCCTCTGTGCCTGGTGGCTCTCGGCAGCCGCCTGGGGTGATGGTCACAGAAACAGCCGGCTTTCTAGAGCTCGGCCTGCTCGGCCTCTGGAGGCCGTGACTCATGTAACCCTCGTGTCAAGCTTAGCACCTCGTGCAGATGGAGAAACGCAGGCTGGGAGAGGCCGCAGGGTTTGCCCCGGGTCACACAGCCAGCGGGCGTCGGAGCTGGGATTTGAAGCCGGGCAGGCGACAGCACAGACCACAGGCTCAGCCACTCTGCCGTCCGGGCTCCTCGTGGCTACTTGACAAGGTTCCTCTGGAGTTAAAAGCGACGATGTGTGTTGGGAAGAGGCAAAGCCATGGAGCCAGAGCAGATTAGTGGTTGCCAGGGGCTGGGAGGAGGGGAGAGACGGAGGGGTACAGGGTTTCTCTCCGGGTGGAGGAAAACGTTCCGGAATCAGATGGGGGGATGGTTGCACAACCTTCTGAATATACCAGAAACCACTGAATCGTATGCTTTCAAAGGGTGAATTTTCTGGTATGTGAAGTGTTTCTGGATTTATTTTTTTATTTTTTTGAAGTGATGATGTGCGTGAGAGCAGTTTCTGGGCTGTGGAGCCCTGAGCAAATGTCAGCTGTTGGGATTATCGGGAATTGGCAGAGTGTAGAGCAGGAGATGGTGCCAGTTTAATAGAGTGGGTAAGATCCTGGGCGTGGGTCCAAATGCTGCCACTTTCTGGTCGGGAGATCTTGTTTTAGTCAGAACTGTTTTAGTCGAAGATGACAGAAACCCAGTTAAGATGGATTATTCAGAAAGAACATGGATGAGCTAAACGCACCTGAGAGACCAGGGGGAGTTGGCGTCAGGTCTGGCTGGATCTAGGGGCCACCGTGTCAATCAGGACCTGCTGTTCTCCAGTTGACTTTCTTCGTGTCCAGGCACGTGGTGGCCACCGGTCCAAGCTGTCCCCGTGAGTTCCGTTCAGCGCCTCCAGGGAAAAGAGAACACCCCGACAGTTTAAGCAAAAGTCTCATGGATTCATCGTGGGTCCATCAGGGCCATCCCAGGGACGAGTGAACTCAGCATCCCGCCAAAGTGTGTCACTGACAGAGAAGGCTCCCGGAAGAAAGCAGAGCCCTGCTTCCAAGGAAGGGCGGGTAGCTGCGGGTAACGGAGAACAGTCACTGTCCCCTACGGTGGGGGCAGGGCACGCAGGCAGCGGGAACAGTCTACAGAGAGGCCGCCGGGGGTAGGAAAGGAGCTGGGCTCAGGCTCCTTTGTGGGGAAAGAGCCTTAAAATCAAACACTAGCAAACATGCCCCCTTACGACAGTTCACTTTCTGATGTGATTGCCTGACTCTTGTCTCAGAAAACCTGGACCCTGATAGTCAGCCGTCACTACTGGTTGGCATCTGGCCAAACGTGTCATGCACATGAGGGCGTAGACCATCGAGCCCCGGGCATGGATTGGGAAGCCCTGGTGTCAGGTCCCAGCTGCCTGTGTTGCCAGCTGTGTGGCCTCAGCGGGCCTCTGTGCCCCTCCCTGTCTGCCCTCGCCGGGTCCATCAGAGTGTGGCAGAGGGCACCGGGGATGATGGGGATGCCGCGGATTGAGGGCGTCGCCTGGAGGTAACGGGGGCCGGTTGAGTGATGTCGTTAAAGGTGTGGATGACCATTTACTGAAATGAAGTGCACGGTGCCCGTTTTACGTCCTCTCGTTTGGTCCTCACACGCAGGAAGCGAGCATTGTGTCCACACCACAGACGGGAAGCTGACGCTCAGGCAGTCACGCGCCCGGGGAGCAGCGTGGCCGGGATGTAAGCCACGTGGGGCCGAGTCGGAAGCTGCGCCCGCTGTGCTCTTGAGGTCCAGTACTGCCCGCGAATCGCTTTTCAAAGATCGATTTGCCTCCTGGAGTTCTGCCTGGAGCTGCCCTCTGAAGGCCCATGTGGCAGCCCCTGTCAGATGCGGGCAGTCTGCCCTGCAGAGAGGGCTGCCCTGCGCCGTACACGATCCCTTCACAAAGGGGCCTCGGTGCCCGAGGGTCTCCTGTGCTCTGTGCCAGGCGACCTCTGCCCTCTGAGTTTCCCACTGGCTCACTGTGTTCCCAGGCCGAGGGTCATGGCCGCCACGGGGGCCAGGGCTTCCCTGGGGAAGCACAGCTAAGCATTTGCTGAGCCCGAGCGACTCCAGGGGCTCCGAAAGGGAAGTCTGTCCCGGCCAGGGAGCTCAGGCCGGGCTTGCTTCCTGGAGGAGGTGACACTTAAGCAGGGTCTAGACCAGTGGTTCTCAACCTTCCTGATGCCGCGACCCTTTAATACAGTTCCTCATGTTGTGGTGACTCCCAACCATAAAATTATTTTCGTTGCTACTTCATAGCTGTAATGTTGCTACTGTTATGAATCTTAATGTAAATATCTGATATGCAGGATGTATTTTCATTGTTACAAGTTGAACATAATTAAAGCATAGTGATTAATCACCAAAACAATATGTAATTATATATGTGTTTTCTGATGGTCTTAGGCGACCCCTGTGAAAGGGTCGTTCGACCCCCAAAGGGGTCGCGACCCACAGGTTGAGAACCGCTGGTCTAGACAATGAGTAAAGAGCTGCCCACAGACAGGGTGGGGGCGGGCGTTCCACCTGGACAATGGCAGGTGTGCGGAGGTGCAGAGGCGTGAGGGAGTGGGACGCAGCTCGGCATCTTGCAGAATTCCAACAGCCGGGGCACGGAGCCAGCTGGGTCGCTGCACCTGGCAGGGGGCCCTCGGAGAAGCGCCAGCGTGTCCTGCAAGCGGGAACACTGCGAGCTGTGGGGACCCAGAGGGATACTTCTTTTGGGAGGAGCCGTTTCTCAGGTCAGCGATTCTTCAGCCTTTTTCATCTCCTGGCACACAGAGCCTAATTACTAAAATTCTGAGGCACACCAAAAAATAAATTTTTTTGCTGATCAGACAAAAAAAAAATAGATATAATTTTGATCCATTCATACCAGACGGCTATTGTTGTGTTTGCTATTGTGTGTGTGTGTGTGTGTGTGTGTGTGTGTGTAAGCACACACTCTATTTGTAAAAAAAATATATATATATATATATTGTCTTCATAGGTTGATGCTCAACCATTGAGCCACATGGGCCGGGCTGTTGTAATTTTTTTTTATATTGGACAATCTAAGGGAAAAGAGGTCAGTGTCCCTGACTAAATTGTCAGGTATCACACGTTTTAAAAATTGTTGGGGCACGCCGCTTGAATATCGCTGTCCTGGCCTCATCAGTTCGCAGAGCCTACACCGTGCTGCAGGCAGCGTTTTGACCTGCTCCTTCCTTTCTCCCCAGAGGAGGGACTGAGATGTGGAGACGGGAGAGGCTGTCCCAAGTTGCACTGTAAATATCCTTTGTTTCCAGTTTCGATTGAGATAGGACCGACCTGTCTCGCTCAGGCGAGTTCGACGACCGTAGTGCACTTGTGAGCTTTGGGGACTGTCTGCCCAGAAGCCCCCGTGCCCCACCGCAGAAGCCACAGGGAAGGGAGTGTGTCCTCCCGTCTCTTCTGGAGGCAGGTATAGGGCTGACAGAACTGCAGAGTTCTCACTCCCCCACGCAGGTTCCCAGCAAGGCCCTGGCCAATACCTGCTCAGGGCGCACCAACCATATTTCCTCAAACACTGCCTTTGCCGGACCTCCGACACAGTCTTTTCGCCAGACGTTACCTTCTGAAATCGGGGTGTTCTACACGCTTCATGGAATGTGTCTTCCCTCCCCGGTGAAGACGTGTCACTGAGAAAACGCTGTCGTGGTCTTTTCCCACAGTTTGTAAAGTAGGGAGAGGCAGTTCTGTCTGAGCCCCACCCAGGTCTGGGGCTGCCTCCTAGAATGTAATGTCTGCTCTTAGACAGTGGCTGGCTGCAGCAGCAGACCCCCTTTTCTCATGCATTGCTCATTCATTGATTCATCCCTTCTTTGCACAGATACCTACCATGGACCAATGAGGAGGTGGTGGAGGGGGTCGGGCTGGGACAGTGCTGACCTGGCTGGGGAGGGGCAGGAAGGATGAGAGAAGTGGACAGACTGGAGAGGTGTACGTGTGGCACAGGACACCAGGGCGTGCGTGCCCACAGTTAGACAGAGCAGCTCCTCACGGGGACGAAATCTCAAACAGACACCCCACCACGATGTAGAGCCGGGCCAGGTGCATCGCCACGCCCGGCTCTGAGGACCACCTGGCTCCCCAGCTGCGTGTGACAGTCCCCCAGCCTTCTCCACCGCCTGCCCTGGCCACCCGGGGACACGGGGCTTTGAGAGACCAAGGGAACCACGTCCAGTCCGCCGCGGGCATGAACCACGTGTGGGCCCCACGCCAGCCTCCACGGTGTTTTCCTTGGACAGACGTCTCCTTTCCCTCCGCCACAGGCTGGGGTCTTGAAAACTGCTGACGGAGCGTCCTCTCGTTCCTGCTGGAGGCTTGGGCTGTGTCCCTTTGACGTGGCTCCGTCTCCCCTCCCCCTCCCCACCCCCAGCCCCCACACTGACTCACTTCCTCCCAGGTTTCCAGTCCTCCTCACCCTGAGCGCTGCTTCCTTTTATCGTCTAGGAAGAGGCGCGTGGGATTTCTGGTTTCCAAGGACAGCGTCTGTGGTCAGACGTGGCGGGGCATGCCTCTGCTCCTGCTGCTGCAGACAGCCTGGGCCAGGGTCCCCGGGGAGGGACCGGGGTCCCCGGGGAGGGGCTGGTCTGCCCTAAAGCCTGTGGCTGCCGATGTGACAGTCCCCTGGATAGAGGCAGCGTGTGGCCTGTGAACCTGGACACACTGAGAGCAAAAGCAGAAGAGCTCCCAGGCCTCTGATCGCCCGTCCTTGCCAACAGCGGGCCCCATTGGTTGGGTGACACAGAAAATGAGGTGAGACCGGGTCTGGCGAAAAGAGAGGATACATGTCAGAGTCCAGCCCAGCGTGTTCAGCACGATTACCACAGGAGGCTAAATGGATGCAGGCGTAAATTCATCACAATTACGTGAAATTAACCGTTGAGTTCCTCAGTCGCAGGAGCCACATTTCACGTGCTCAGTAGCCCCTGGGGACTGGTGGTACCGCCAGGGACAGCAAAGGTAGGATGTGTCCATCGCAACAGACAGTTCTATGGGACAGCCCAGCGCCGGCCACCGAGGGGGCTCAGATACCTGAGTTTTGCCAATCATAACACACAGGCTTATCGTCCTCCCCTATTCGGCCTTAAAAGGGAAGGACATTCCAACACATGATACAACGTGGATGAACCTTGAAGACACGCCAAGTCACAAAGAACAGACCCTGGGGGATTCCACTCACTCGCGACCGAGAATAGATGCTGGAGACAGAGTGCAAGGGTGGCTGCCCGGGCTGGGTTTCATGGATAGAGAGCTTCAGTTTGGAGTGAGGAAGAAGTTTGGAGATGGTGCTGATGGCTTCGTAACAACGTGAATGTACGTAACACCACTTAACACATAAGATGGTGGGGGGCATTAACTTTATGTTTTGGATACTTAACAGTACAAAACCCACACCACCTCACAAACGACTCAAACTTGTTCCCAGGTAACTTTCCGAAGAAGAAATCTGTTCTGTACAATACACAGTACGGAGGATGTGTTACAGAATTGTCCACCTGAAACGGATGTCATTTTATTAACCAATGTCAGCCCAATACATTCAGTTAAAAAATATAGATTTCTTATGGGCAGAGCACGAGGTGATTTCGTTTTGAGCCCCTAGGACAGCAGTCGGCAAACTCATTCGCCAACAGGAGCCAAATATCAACAGTACAGCGATTGAAATTTCTTTTGAGAGCCAAATTTTTTAAACTTAAACTATATAGGCAGGTACATTGTTAACTTAATTAGGGTACTCCCAAGCTGGCCTTTGCAAAAAACGTCCTCAATCTGATTGAGGTACGTTCGCTGAGGTCGACCCCTTCCAACTCTTTCATCCACACTCGTCTTGTATGCTTGTTTCGTCTGTCTCCTTTCCGAAAACTGACTTCTGCGCATGAGCCACGAAGTTTCAATCGCACTGTACGTGTGCGCCCGCACGTGGTATTTTGTGGAAGAGCCACACTCAAGGGGCCAAAGAGCCGCATGTGGCTTGCGACCCGTGTTGCTGACCACTGCCCTAGGATGTCCCGGAGAGCTCCCCCCAGCATTCACAGCACCCTGCCAGCGGGCCTCGCTCTGCGGATGGGATCCGGCCAAGGACACGCTGGCATGGGAGGTACCGGGTGAAGCTCAGGGCTGTCCGGCTCCCGGGGTGGAATCGCTGTGGTTAGACGCTGCAGCATGAACCCAGATCTGCTGCCTCCAATTAACAAGTAACCCTTCTGCCCTTCGGGCCACACTTCTGTGGGGAAAAGCAAGTCAGGACAAGGCGTGAGAGTAAAAGTTCGCTTTCATGGTGCTCCATGTTGGCAAACATCGTCTTCAATAAAATTAAGGAAAAAGAAGATAGTGTTAGACACATCCTTCAAACACTCCAGCAGAGACCGGTTTATCACCCTGCTGCTCACCTGTGTGTGGAATAGTGAACGTTCCTTATTTCAAGCCAATTTTTCATGTTCACGTGACTCCAAAACTGTTTAAGAGCGTGGTCCCGGGAAAGAGAAGGGCATTTAGATCAAGGTACTTGAACTAGCCAGATTCCCACTGGGCCGTGTGACCTGAGGCAGTTCACTGTCGCTCTCTGCTCCCCAGTCTCCCCATCTGTGACATGGGGATCATACATTTATTTCACAGGGTTATGAAGGTCAGAGAGAGCCACGTGTAGGAGAAGGCTTGTTAACAGCTGCCAGTCAGATGTCAGTAGGGATTGCTCATTATTATTCAAGACTAGAGGCCCGGTGCATGAAAATTTGTGCATTGGGGGTGGGGGAGAGGGGTGCTCCCCTGGGGATCAGACCTAAGCTGGCAGTCAGACATTACTCTGGCAGCCCAGGGGGAGCGGGCCTAAGCTGTTAGTCGGACATCCTTAGCACTGCCACCACTGCTGTGCTGGCCAGCCATGAGCCAGCTTCCAGCTGAGCAGTACTCCTGCTGTGGAAGCGCACTGACCACCAGGGGTCAGCTCCTGCATTGAGCGCCTGCCCCCTGGTGGTCAGTACGCGCCACAGCGACTGGTTGTTCCACCGTTGGGGTCAATTTGCATATTGCCCTTTTATTATATAGGATTAGTAATACAAATGTTATTAATCAGGGGTACTTGGCAAACATCTCCTAAAGCTACCCACCCCCCCCACACACAATTTTACTCAGTTGCATTCATTGCTTTCGTCGGTTTTTATTGAGTGCCCACTATGTGCTGGTATTGAAAAGTCAGGTCGGGTTAGGATATGCTGCTATGATAAACAGCCTCACCGTGCAATAACAGTAAAAAATGTTTATTTCTCACTCGGGCTACATGTCCATCAAAGGTTGTTGGGACCCTCCAGGACCTGCACAGGCAGAGAAGCCACTGTCTGGAGCGTGGCCAGTCACCAGGGCAGAAGGAAGTGGACAGTGGTGAATCACGCACCATTCACGGCTCCTCCGCCCGGAGTGACACCTCGGCTGCTCACATTTACTTGACTGCATCCCACTTCAAGGGGGCGGGGACGTTCACATCTGGCAGGTGCTCAGGAGAAGGAGGACCAGAAACCTGATGGCAGCGCTAATGACCCCACAGCCCGGCTTTAACCTAGAAGTCACCCTGCAAGTTGGTGTCACTTCCCCGGGACCCCGAGCAGCGATCTCTGTGATTTTGTAGATCAGATCAGATCTTTCCCATTCATTCCTTCAAAGGTCGGAGAGGCAGCTCTTACGCTCCGAGAGGTTTTTGTTTCGGGACCTCTTTTTCCGTTCCTCCTCTGTCCCACGGCAGCCCACGCCTTCCTCTCGCCATGCTTCCGACACCACCCTGTAATGGTCCGTTTCCTCTTCAGCCGCCTCTCTAATTGCTATACGCCCCCGGCCAGCAGCGCCGGCACAGAGCTGTCTGTAGAGCCAACCTGGGGAACTCTCAGTGGGGTGCGGGGGTGTCATGATTGGGTCTCAGTGGCTTGGTCTTTAACACCACCCAGCAATTCTTAGGGCACAGATGGCCCGCCGTCCATGGACTTCTGGTGGCCCCGGGGGTGCTGTCACATTTCAGGTGCTGTGGCTGGAGACCCCTGGGAGAACCTAGAGTGGCCACGCCCAGCTCTGAGCCCTCACAGGTCGGGCAGCTGTGGGCGTGAGGAATGGCTTCGTGGAAACCCTTGGTCCCCTTGACACAGACTTCCCCCGTTAGTGTGGGCCTCTGAGAAGCTGAACAGAGCGAGCTTTAGGATGCCCAGGCTCACGTGTCAGGTAATTCCTTCCAATGTCAGAGGTGTGCGCATCATATTTTTTGGTATTTTTCTCCCTTCACAGATGCAGATGTTGGACAAATTTCCCATGGAGGGAGGACAGAAGGACCCCAAACAGCGGATCATCCCCTTCCTGCCAGGTGGGTGAGACACAAACCCTGAGACGGGCCCGGGGGGTCCAGCATTGCTCCCGGATCTCTCGGCGCGTCCTCCTTGGGGCACTGTCCCGTGACCAGACCCCTCACCTCTGGGAGCCTCAGTTTCTCCTACCTCCAAAATGGGAATAATTAAGCGCGTGAAGTTTTAAAACGAGTGGCATCTCTTATGGCTACTGTCTCATTTTTCTGTTGTTCCTTAACAAATTGCCCCCAATTTAGCAGCTTAAAATGGCACCCACTCATTATCTCACAGTTCTTTCGGTCGGAGGTTACAGAGGCTTCCACTGGGTACTCTGTTTTAGGGTCTCACAAGGCAAAATCAAGGTCTTGTCCGGGCCCAGGTCTTACCTGGAGGATCGGGGGCAGAATTCAGTTCCTGCCGCTCCAGGACTGAGGTGCCGGTGCCCGTGCTCGTGTCAGCCAGGCTGCCTGCATCCCTGCTCTGGGCCCCTCCATCCTCAGGCCGGCAGTGAGGCATCGAGTCTTTCTTGGGCTTTAAATGTCCCTGAGTGCCCCAGCTGCCCCCGCAGAGGGAGCTGCCTGCTTTGAGGGACTCATGTGATTGCGTCGTCCCCACCTGACTGACGCAGGGTAATCTTGTAAAGAAACGGTGGCCTGTAGAGAGCCCATTGTAGTCATAGGCTCAGGGGTCAGGGTGGGCCCTCTTGGGAGGAGGGGAGCATTATAGAAATTCCACCTGCCTACCCACCACAGACTTTCTGATGCCAGGCACCACTCCAGGCACGGTGGAGGAGTTAATGTAATCCAGGCATGCATATCCCTTTCCTCCTAAAATAATTCCTTACCAAAGGAGTAGCCTCAGGCCTCAGCTCAGAAAGTAGGGTATATCCCTCGCTGGTGTGGCTCGGTGGATAGAGTGTCGGCCTGCAGACTGAAGGGTCTCGGGTTCGATTCCGGACAGGGGCACGTACGTCGGTTGCAGGCTCCTCCCTGGCCCTGGTCGGGACACGTGCAGGAGGCAACCAATCGATGTGCCTCTCTCACATCGATGTTTCTCTCTGTCTTTCCTTCTCTCTTCCACTCTCTCTAAAAATCAATGGGAAATGTCTTCGGGTGAGGATTAACAAAAGAAAAGAAAGTGGGTTACACCCAAGCAAGTGTTATTGTCTCAGTAGCTACCTCTGGTTGGATGTCTGCTGTGCCAGGCGCTGGGCTAAGCACTTTACATTCATTATTTCATTTCGTCCTCAGAGCAACCTGGCAGGGTGGACACTGCGTGCCCATTTCTCAGCTGCACACACTGAGGCTCCGCCCCTCTATTATCTCGGGTGAACTACCTCAGCACACGAAGTTCCATTTCTTCCTTTGCACATGGAGATAATCATGGCACTTCAGTAACAGAACTGTCATGAGGGTGAGGTGCGAGCCTGGCACAGACCTGGCAGCAATCGGCACTCACCGTCGTTTTTATGTGCAGCCCTTCAGCGAGTTGACATCACCCGAAATCACACGTACTTCGAGCTGAAGGGACCCTTCCGATCTTCCTCACGTTGCAGAAGAGGGAGCAGGCCCCACAGTCGGGGAGACTCCCGGGTCTCCCAGGCCCCCTTCCCTCCCCCGCCCCCCCCCCCGAGGGTCCTGCCCTGGGCACAGGAGTGGGTTCTCCCAGATGCCGTCATGTCCAGTGGGCTTAGAGGCTGGGCAGAGGCGTTTGCCAGACCCCGTCCGCTGGGAGGATCATGTGCCTAGAACAGCGAATGTTTTCGTTC
>NW_006292094.1:1855402-1859997 GCF_000327345.1 Myotis davidii | reverse complement strand
CTGGAATTTTCTTTCCTATTGGAGAAGACGCGGAGTGCCAGCCACAGCAGGCAAGAGTCCGGGTTCCAGCCCCGTGACAGGCGGACGACACCCACCCCGGTCCCCCCGTGCCTCGGGGTCCCCATCCATAAAACGGGGCGTGCCCCCTGCCTCACAGCTTCTCTCCCGGACACAGTAGGCTCTCAGTAAAGGCAGAAACAGGGTCCCGTGACATTCCTTTGGAATTTCTTGGTATTTCTTATCTTGGAGGCGTTACTTTTAAATTCTCAGCCTGAACACTCAAGTTGAACTGGGCTCTGAAATGTAGGTTTTTCTCGCCCCAGCCAGTATGGCTCAGTGGAGAGAGCGTTGGCCCGTGGACTGAAGAATCCCAGGTTCCATTCCAGTCAAGGGCACGTGTCTTGGTTGCAGGCTCGGTCCCCAGCCCTGGTCTGGTGCATGCAGGAGGCAGCCAGTCGATGTCTCTCACACTGATGTTTCTCTCTCTCTGTCTCTCCCCCTCCCTTCCACTCTCTCTAAATATCAGTGGAAAAATATCCTCGGGTGAGGATTAACAACAACAAAAAATTAAATGTAGGTTTCTCTCCAGAGCAGTGGGTTATAAGTCTAACTGTCGGATGAAAGGCAAAACCAGCTCCGGAAAAGCTTCCAGGATGGGGGAGAGCGTGAGCCCACCCTCCCCCAAGCCCTGAAAGCTTTCGTGCTTACGTAATCCTCTTCCACCCACAAATTCCTGAAAATGCTGCTCTCAGGGCCTCGGCCCCGTGTCCCCGCTCACGGCACCCACTGCAGCTTGGAGAGGTCCCGCTGGGCCCCAGGATGCCAGGGGCATCCCTTCCCAGGCCACCTCTTCGCTTTTCCTCGACGCCCTCCCGCCGGGCCGAGGGCAGGGACCTGCCGGAGAGGCGGCCCCTCTCCAGGGGTCACTTTCCTGCCAAGCCCTCCACGTCAGCACAACAAAGCAAGTCTCCCGTGAGCACAAAGGCAGGGGGAGGGGAGCCGCCCTGTTCAGTCCTCCTCCCCAGCGGGAGCTGGGCTGGCCAACTTGGCAGAGGACACAGCTTGAAAATTAAAAATTACAGTCTGGCCTGCTCCACGTGGAAAACAAAAGGCTGTTCTCTGCCCCAGCACCCCGTCCGCCCCAGGGGGGCTGGCCCGCAGCGAGGGAGGGGTGCACGTTCGCCCTCTTCCCAGTGACTCAGCCCAGAGACACGTCACATCAGATGCAGACAAGGGGCCAGGCCCCATCAGCCTTTCACCGGGAGGTACCGGCCACGGACGTGCTGGTCACAACCCTGCCCTGCGCCCGGCCCAAGCAGGAACTCCAGCTCTGCTGCTCATCCATGGCGACTTAGCCGGTGGGTGGCAGGTCTTAAGAAAGAGAGCTGGGGCCCTAGCCGGTTTGGCTCAGTGGATAGCGCGTCAACCGGCAGACTGAAGGGTCCCAGGTTCGATTCCAGTCAAGGGCACATACCTAGGTGGCAGGCTCCATCCCTGGCCCTGGTCAGGGCGGGAGGCAACCAATCCATGGGTCTCTTCTCAGATCAGTGTTTCTCTGTGTCTCTCCCCCTCCCTTCCGCTCTCTTTAAAAATCAATGGAAAAATATCCTCAGGTGAGGATTAACAAAAAAACAAAACAAAACAAGAAAACAGAAGAAAAGAAACAGCTGGGTGCAGTGTGTAATGCAGTATCATCTAAAACAGTGGTTCTCAACCTTGGCTGCACATTAGAATCACCTGGGAATCTTTTTAAAATCCTGGTTTCTGGGCCTCCTCCTTTAGAAATTCTGTTTGTTATGGGGTGGGGCCACAACATTAGTAACAAAGAAATAGAATTTTCCAAGAACTTACATTTTTTATATTTATTTTATATATTTAAATGCCATTTAACAAAGAAAAATCAACCAAAAAATGAATTCATAGGTTCGCTATCACGGCGCTAAGCCCTGCGCTGGGTTGTAATGGAGGTTGTCACTGTGAAGAGATGTGGCTGCCCATTTCCCAGGGCAGCACGATTGGCACGAGGCTCCCCATCTCCCTCGCTGGCCACACACCTGACATGTGCCCAGAGACTCCTGTCCCACAGCCGCTGCACAGGGAGAGGAGTGAGGCCACTGTCATTGTGTCACACACCCCCTCCCGGGTACACTGGCGGAGCCTGTGCCTGTCCTTAGCTGTCAGCCCACGGTAAGGACACAAAGTCGGTCCCTATTGGTGCAGAGCCCACGCCTGCTAGGGAAGAAGACGTAAATCAATAGCGTGATGTGTGCCGTCAGAAATGACAGGAGCTCTCAACCCAGTGAAGTGGCCCCAGTTCCCCCCGGGGATGGTGGGTGAGGTTGGAATTTCCAGGCAGAGGGAAGGGGCAGAATCGTGAGACAGCGTGCCGTGCTGGGCACGTAGACGAGAGCAGAAAGAAGGTGGAGGAGGCAGAAGGAGGAAGGGAGCCTGAGCTGTTGGATTAGGGCTTAGCTGCGGTTCGCTGCACTGCCCAGGCAGCCTGAGAATCCCAGCGCTGGACAGAGGACCTCAGGCCCTCTGGTCTTCCTTCTCCACCGGGCAGGAGCGCCTTCCTTCCACGGATTGGTTCCTGCCTCCTTTAACTCATCAGAACATCCCACCAGACCCCCCTCCCCCAGCCTTTGCACTAGAACTGTGAGCCGGGCTTTGGGGGACCACTCCTGGGGACATCAGGCCCCAGGGGGCAGTGATGACAGCCAGGGGTTTGGGTACCACTCTGGCCTACCAAAGGCATGCACCTCACATCCTCCAGTTTGCCGCGAGCTGGTCGCCGCTCCCTGCCAATGCCATGTGTGCTCTCATTCTCTGCAGGCAAAATCCTCTTCCGACGAAGCCACATCCGGGACGTGGCCGTCAAACGCCTGATACCAATCGATGAATACTGCAAGGTAAGCCTGAGAGCTGCCAACTTCCCCTGCCTGCGTCTGCCCTGCGGGCAGGTTTTTTTCTTTTCCTTTCCTGGCTAGAAGATGCTTATTATGAAAATCTGTACAGTTGAAAGGAATGTAAAGAAATTAGAAAAAAACAACCATCCGTGATCTTTCAACTCAAAGGATGAAGGTTTGTCCATATTTTCAGAGCACATGCCCAGGTTGTAGGCTTGATTCCCAGTAGGGGGTGTGCAGGAGACAGTTAATCATTGATTCTCTCTCATGGATGTTTCTATCCCTTTCTCCTTCTCCCTTCCTCTCTCTGAAATCAATAAAAACATATTTAAAAAAAAATAATTCTACTCACAGTAACATCGAAAAGGATAAGCTACTTAGGAATAAATTAACAGAAGAAATTCGAGGTTTGTGCACTGAAATTATAGAACATTGCTGAGCAGAAGCAGCTCTGAGTGAATGGAGAGACGTGCCATATTAGGGAATAGAAGTCTCAGTAGTGTTAAAATGGCAGTTCTCCCCCATTGCTCTACAGAGCCAATACAATCTCTGCAAAAAATCCTAGTAGTTGTTTTTTGTAGAAATTAACAAATTGATCCTAAAGTGTATGGGGAAATGCAAGGAACCCAACAGAGCAAAAACAATTTTGAAAAGAACAAGCCCAGTGACTAAGTGGTTGAGTGTCGACCTATGAACTAGGAGGTCACAGTTCGATTCCCGGTCAGGGCACATGCAGGAGGCAGCCCATCAATCATCATCATTGATTCTCTCTCATCATTGATGTTTCTATCTCTCCCTCTCCCCTCCTCTCTGAAATCAATAAAAATATATTTTTTTTAAAAAGTAAGAACAAAATTGGAGGCCTAAACGTCCTACAAAGCTGCAGTAATCGAGACAGTGTGGTGCTATCAGGAGGATCGGCATACAGTCAGTGGAACAGAATTGAGAGTCTAAATTCTTACAAATTTATAGGCAACTGATTTGTAGCAAAGGCACCATGAAATTCAATAGGAAAGAATAATCTTCTTAACTGTGTGAGTTAATGCGATATCCATATGCAAAAAAGCAGGAAGTTGGACCCGTACCTCACGTCATGCAGACAGCATCAACTCACAGTGGGTCACAGACCTAAACATAAGAGCGAAAACTGTAAAACTTCTGGAAGGAAACAGGAGAAAACCTTCGTGACCTTAGTTTAAGCAAAGAGTTCTTAGATGTGACACCAAAAGACAAAAATGGATAAATTTACGAACTTCTGTACTTCAGTGCCATGAAGCAAATGAGAGGTGCCACAAGTTAGGAGAAAATGTTTACAAATCCTATTATCTGATAAGGGACTTGTATTGAGACGAGATAACGAACTCTTGAACTCCTAATAAAAAGACAACCCAGCTTATAAAAGGACAAAAGCCTTGAATAGAAGGAAGCTATCCAGTGGTTAATAAGCACGAGAAAAGGGGTTCCGCATCATTAGTCATTTGGGCAACGCAAAATAAAACCATAGGAGATACCTGCACAGCCACTAGACTGGCCGTAATCAGCAAGACAGACAAGACCGGGAGTGACTGAGGCGCAGAAACTGGAGCCTTCCTTCTGTGGGAAGCCACTTTGAAAAACAGCTTGTCACTTTCTTCAGAAGGGAAATTTATCACATGACCCCCCCCCCCCCCCCAGGAGGGGCCAGCCGAG
>NW_006292094.1:1847589-1855373 GCF_000327345.1 Myotis davidii | reverse complement strand
GTGTGTCCTCCAGAGAATGAAAAACTTACACCCTCACGGAGACTTGGATGCAAATGTCGCCAGCAGTATTAATCCCTGATAACCCACAGCTGGATGCAGTCCAAATGTCCATCGTTAGGTGACTAGATAAAACGCAGTGAAATACAGATAAAATGTTGCAAAGTGGGTGAGTCTCAAAAAACATGACGCTCAGGGGGAAAAGCCTAAATGCGGAAGAGTGCAGAGTGTATGACTTCATTCGTGTGAAATGTGCAGAGAACGCAAAATGGGAGAGACGAGAGAGCCGATCGGTGGTTTCCTGGGCTGGGCGGTGGAAGCAGAGACCCGTTGCGAATGAGGTTGGGGGAAGTTTTTGAGGTGATGGGAGGTCCTGAAACTAGACTGTGGTGATGGTTGCACAACTCTGTAATTTACTAAATATCACTGAATCTAGCGTGCTTATAGCGGGTGGTTTTTATGGTACATAAATTATACTTAAATTGGGGCTGAGCCCGTCTGGTTTCCCTGTTCCAGTCCTTCTAACCAAATAGCCCTGCCCCCTGTGGGGGGCTTTCAGCTGCGGCTCCTGCTCCTGAGAAAGGGCCACGGGCTCAGCCCAGCAGGGCTCTGTGACTGGCCAAGAGGAGGAAGATGACAGCTGCTTAGATGAACTCAGGAGGAGGTAAGTGTTAGGTCTGATCAGATAATTGCATCGATACCCCCTGCCCTGGGAACTGACCTTCAGGCCACTTCACAATGGACATTCCACTTGTTTAGACCACATCCCACTTGCTAAGGCCATTATCTCTCCCCTCTGGAGTTCCCCAGAATCCGACCCGCACAGAGAATTCTCTGCCCAGAAAAAGCCCGCCTAGAGTCCTTTAAACAGCTCTGACTCCCTGTCTTTGGGTGCTGGCACCATTTTGGGGTTCAGCCCTCTGGTTTCCCAGATGACCTAATAAATTTATAATCCCTTACCAAAAAATTTTTTTAAATAAACAATAAAAATTTTAAAAATGTGAAGGGGGGCAGGGAAGGGATCGATCCCCTCTCGTGGCCAGAGACGTGGTGGGAGGGTAGACAGTCACTCTGGATTGCCTATCTGCTCTTTGCTAGTCACGACCTCGTTTCATCTCTCCAGAGCCTGGACAGGTAGGTTTTATTGTTCCATCGCGTAGGTGAGGAGACCGAGGCCCAGCAGAGTTACTCACAGTCCCAGTATTGGCGGGTCTGGGCGATGAATCGGGCCTTTTAGGCCTTAGCGCTCGCATACCACTCGCGGCCTCTCTAGAAAGTGAAAATTCAAGAGGCCAAAATATTTAAGCATGTATTTTATAGAGGCCAATACGCCCCGACTCCACTGTCCTTGGGAAGGGGTTGGGGGTGGGGGAGAGGGACAGGGACAGTCACTTGGGTGCAAGGACACTCCTTCTCCCAGCTCAGAGACGAGTTCCCCCTCTTTTTGTCTTTGGACCCTTGAGCCACCTCAACCAGCCGGGAAGCTCCAGCTGGTACCCTCTCCCGAAACTGGTCTCCGAGCCCAGCGCGCACTCTCCTGCTTCCTCCCGGTTCCCTCATCCAGGGCGTCGGGAGCTCGGACATTTGATTTGGGAAAGAAAGTGTAGAATCCGGACACGGTGAGGGATAGCAGCAGCTGCCTGCGTCGGACTGATGCCGGGGCCCGACCGAGATCACGAATTCGCTGGGACCCACCGCAGGAAAGAAACTGCTGTTCTGGGAGCCACGTGGAAGTTACCGCCCCCGGCTGTTGATGCCATGTAAGAGGCAGGGCCGATATTTTGGGTTTTTGGTTTTGGCCAAATTCCCTGGGCTTGGCTGCAAGGGAACTGCCCTCCTGGAAGGAGGTGAAACTGTCCCTTTTGTCACAAGGTCTGCGAAGCCTGCATGGGCTTTCCCATGGCATTTGGTATCTGTTAATGCCATTGCTGTCGGCTGACTGAAGCCAACTCGATCTGTCACCGTTGCCTTCATTGACTAGAAGTGGGCGGTCTCCGGTAGGTCAAGGTGGATGGGGGCTGTAGATGTCGCAAGAGCCAGCTGCCAGGTGTAGTCACAGTGGAAGAAACTCTCTGCTCCACCAGACCTATTAGGAAGTTATGGTAATTAACAGAGCGTGGTGTGGACACACAGATAGGCAAACAAAGGGAGCAAAATGGAGAACCCAGCTCAGCTGGTGTGGCTCAGTGGTTGGGCATCCACCTATGAACCAGAAGGTATGGGCGTGTGGGTGGCAGCCGATCCATGATTCTCTCATCATTGATGTTTCTCTCTCTCCTTCCCTCCCCCTTCCTCTCTAAAAATAAAAATAAAAAAATAATGTGTTGTTTTTAAAAAAAAAAAAAGGAGAACCCAGAGAGAGCCCCATGTGTGTTTGGACACTTTGATACTGACCAAGGCAGCCTTGCAGTCACTGAAGAGAGGTCGGGCGCCTTAGTAAATGGGCCTCCACACGGGAAAAAACAAAACAAAGAACTAACCTCTCCCTCACCCCACACATGTAATTCCAAGGAAATGAAAGGCCTGCCTGTGAGAGGCAGCGCCATAAACGGTTCTGAAGGATTAAAGCAGGGAGATGGCTTCATAACCTCTAGGTACAGAAGGATTTCTGAAGACACAGAAAGCACCCACCACAAAATGATTGACTTCTGTGACTCCATTAAATTTAAGAACTTCTGTTCGTCCAAAAGCCATGAGAACAAGACTCGGCCAGGTCCTGCCGCACCTGCAAGCATTTACCTTCCAGCAGCAACCTGAACAGCCCCTCCGACGTTTCCTGACGACAGTGATACGCTTGTGGCAGGATCAGGGAATCCTGACCGAGGTCTGACAGGGAGACCTCGAGCAGAGGCAGAACTCGGAGGATTCAGGGTCCCAGACCCGGGGCAGCAGCCTGCGGGGTGTGCACTGCTGGGCTTGCCACGTTCTGGTCATGCCTGGGCCAGAGCATCTGAGAATAGTTCCAGAACACCCCTCCTTTCGCCAGCGAAGAAAATCACCTCTCACAGCTGTTATGCTGGTGGAGGAAGGCTCTGAAGGAGACTTTTCCGAAGTGAGGACTTGTGGTGGGAGTCATACTTGCTAACGTGCTCATTCCCCATGAGGGGACTGCAGCATTAACTAGCCATCACTAGAGTGCAGCTTAAAGCTCACACACTCACACACACACACACACACACGATTGTATGCCCATGCCTTAGTATTTTGATGATTTTTTTTTCTAATTTCAGAGAGAGGAAAGGAAAGGGAGAGAGAGAGATAGAAACATCAGTATGAGAGAAAATCATTGATTGGCAGTGCCTCCTGCACTCCCCACACTGGGAATCAAAAACGACTGACCATGCCAGCCAGGCTGTCATAGTATTTTCAAGTAAACTATAGCCAATAGAATAGTGTTTATCAGACTCCAGTCACTTGAGACCTCCTTTCAGGATTTTTACCATATGCTACCACCTGTCTTATTAATATTTTTCTTTAACTACTTGCAAAATATATCTTTTAGAGGACATTTTATATTAGGACCGTAGGAGAACACTGGTGTCATGAGCCGTAAAAGTAGGCAGAAATAAAAATGAAACCACAGGAACAAAAGTTTTCGAATCCAGCGCCCTGCTGTAGCCGCAGCTCTAGCACCTGGTCCTGTTCGCGGGCAGCGAGTTGGAGCGGTGTTTTCTCCTGGGGATTTGACGGTCCCGGGTCTCATGTTCAAGTCTGTCGTCCACGCTGAGGTGGTTTTGTGGGTGTGGTATAAAACGCGGGCCCAGTTTTACTCTTCTCTGTGTGGACATCCAGTTCCCAGCACCATTTGTTGCAGAGACTGGTCTCCCCCCATATGTCTTCCTGGCGCCTTTGTCAACGTTGTGCATATGCGTGGATTTACTTCTGGGCTCTTGGTGGTGATTTTGTGGATGTGATAGCAGCAGTACAGGCAACAAAAATAAAAACAAACAAGTGGGGCTCCATCAAACTAAAAGGCTCTGCACAGCAAAGGAAGCATCAGCAGTGACAGGGCGGCCTGTGGAATGGGAGAGCGTCCTTCTGCATCTGAAAGGCGTTCATCTCTAAGATGTCTAAGGAACTCCTCCTGCATCTCAACAGCACAAACACTAACCACTGGATTAAAAAATGGACTAAAGAATCAAATAGACATCCTCACTAAGAAGGTATACAAGTGACCAGCAGGTGCCCATACCTGAACATGAGAAAGCTCCGTGCCACCGGTCATCCGGAAAGTGTAAATCAATAGCACAATGACTTGTGACCTCACACCTGTTAGAAAGGCTGTCTCTCTAAAGTGTTGGTGAGCACAGGGGGAGACTGGAGCCCTTGCGCACACTGTTGGCGGGAACGCACCCGGTACAGCTGCCATGAAAAACAGTACGAGGTGCCTCCGAAAGTTAAAAGACTCCCCTACAGCCCAGCAATCCCACTTCTGGCTGTTTATCCAAAAGAACTGAAGTCAGCGTCTCGAGGAGAAACTGTTTGCTGAGGGCGATGCTAAAAGGTCCGACAGATTGGGCTCCTGATTCTGGCTCGGCCCTGTCCCACTGCCTGTGGCCCTCCGTGAGCTCATTGTGCAATTCTCTGTAGCATTGTCCCCGACAGCCAGGATGTGGGAGCAACCTAAACGAGCTGTGTGCATGCACTCACATACTGCTCAGCCTTTAAAATGAAGGAAATTCTACCCTGGCTGGGTGGTTCAGTTGCTTGAAGCATCGTCCTGTACACCGAAAGGTCTCGGTTTCGATCCCCAGTCAGGGCACATACCCAGACTTCCGGTTCCATGATCCCTGGTCGAGGCACCTATGGGAAGCAGCCAATCCAATCAATGTTTCTCTCTCCCTCTCCCTTCTCCCTTCCTCTCTCTCTAAAATCAATGCAAACATATCCTTGGATGAGGTTGAAATAATAATTTTTTTTTTAAAGAGAAGGGAATCCTGCCACACGTGACCACATGGGTGGCTCCTGAGGACATTATGCTGAGTGAAATGAGGCAGTCACAGAAACACAGATGCTGTGGGATTCTGCTGTCTGTGGTTTCTAAAAGAGTCAGATTCATAGAATGTAGGCGTGGAATGTGCTTCTGGGCTGAGGGAGGGGACAACGGGAGTTAGGAGTTACTAACCAACAGGCATAGTGCTTCAGGCAGCAAGATGAGTAAGCTTAGAGATTTTCAGTGCAACAGCCAATGACACAGAGCTGTGTACCTAAAAATTTGTTAATTTTTTAAGCACTCATGTGAAGTGCTCTTACCCAACAGAATAAGATTTTCGGCTATAAAGAGAGAGCAGCGTTAACGATCTGGGGCATTCCTTTTGAAGTTAAGGAGGATGGAGAGAGCCCTGGGAAACACCAAGCCCAGGCCTTGTTATTTAACACAATCATCTTGCCGACCCGAGAGCCATCCCTGGAAATCACCACAGTGCCGTACTTGCTACAGTACAGAAAGCCAGAGGGTTGTCGGACTGTTCACCGAGCAGCCTGCGTATGATAGAATCCGTACCGCCACTTCCTCACCTGATCTAGCACAACCCCCTGAGATGGCTTAGTTATTTCCATTTTACAGATGAGCACACTGAGGTCAGAGGGGCGATGGGAATGGCCAGAGCCAGGACCAGGCGCTGGATCTGTCTGACCTTTCGTATCACCCTCGGCCAGTAAGACTTGTTCTGCTCTCTGCCCTGCACCGACCAGCCACCTCTGCCCGCGGGGCCAGCATCCCACCCAGGACAGAGCGTTTTCCTGGGAAGGTGGTGGTTCGCTGACCAACCACAAGACAGAAGCAGAATTCTCTCCCTGCCCCGGGTCATGTTTTTCTGTCGGCCTGTCCTTCCAACATGGAAGGGGCACATCAAAGCGCTCAGGGCTGCCTTGCATTAGTGACTTGGCCTATTTTATGGTTTGGGGGTTTGGTTTGGCTTTTACTTCCTAGGAATTGCTCAAAACCAAAAGAGAACTTGGCGCTGTTGGAGGTATCCGTGGGCCTCGCTGTGCCATTCAGGGCCTCCGCCTGTTTCAGCCAGGAGCCCCCTGGGAGGCCCCCTCTGGGCAGAGACCATGGCCACCTCAGGGCCCACCCAGCTGGCCCAAACAGGGCCGCATGGCCACATCCGGGCCTCTTCCCATGTCGTTTATCCAGTCAATTCTTTCGGCAGGTATCAGGTCTCCCCAGCAGTGTCTGGACATGTAGGGGAGGTGTGAGGAGCAGCCACATTCCCCCTGCCCTCTGTGGACTTGGGGTAGGAGTCCTGGGCAGGTCCCCAGAGCCTCCATTTCCCCGTCTCTAAAATGGGCCAGCCCTCCCAAGAGCTCATGAAGCAGCACAGGCGACCACATTTCAGGGCCCCCGAGTGCTGAGCCAACGTAAAGGATGTTGTTACTGCCGTCTGGGGGCAGCCGCACGATTTCTGCCCACGAAGCAGCCGGGACGCACCCAAGTCCAGCGTGTAATCAGCGCCTTCATTATGTGGCTCCGACTGCAAGGGCTGCGGGATTTCTGAGGACAGACACCCCCCGAGACCGGGGTGCAGCTCACCCTCAGCCGGAGAGCGAACACAGGCTGCTCTGAGCCAGAAAGAGAGGGTCGGAAGCTGGAGGCGGTTAGAAGCGGGGTCAGGTAGGAGGGAGTCAGAGGCTCTCTCACTACGAAGTTAATAAAAAAAGTGAATGAGCCACACATACCGGGTCCGCAGCCTTCACTCCAGGATTGAGTCGACAGTGACCAGGGAAGGCACTCCCCTAAAACATGTCCCCCCAGCTCACAGGTTTTCCCACTTGAGGTCTGGGGCAGATCACACATGGAGGTAGGAGGGGCTTAAATTCAGAGCCTGACTCAAAGGTCATACGAGGTCAGCAACCCAAAGTGTGATGTATCCATCCAATGGAATATTGTTCCGCCTTGAAAAGAGGACATTCCCGCTCCTACAACACTGATGAGCCCCGAGGACATGACCATGACTTAGTGAAACAGGCTGGTCGCCAGAGGACAAATACTGTAGGCTCCCACTTCCTGAGGTTCCCAGAGTTGTCAGATTTATACACCGTGGGGTGGTGGGTGCCAGGGGCTGGGGGAGGGGAACGGAGAGTTCTTTAATGGGGACAGAGTTTCCGTTTTTTGAGATGAAGAGAGTTCTGAAGATGGTGGCGATGATGGCTGCACAATGTGAATGTATTTAAAAACTGGGAAAATAAATTATAAAGGGTCAGGACACCCCTGGGTCCTAGAGAAGGTGCCACATTGGAGACCCCTCCTTCTCTCCGTTGGTCCATCTTAGCCCAGTCGCAGGGTTGGAGCATCACTCTGCGGGGAGGGGAGGACAGGGGAGGGGAGGGGAGCTCGTATAGGCTCGTTATATAGAAAAATACAGGCCTTGCCTTTTCCGTCCCAGGCTCACACTGAGCATGGCAGGAAGGCACGTGGGAGGTGCCAGGGACCGAGGCCTTCTGCAGAAGGGGGGGGTTAGAAGCGGGGTCCCACCCCACTCCCGAGCACCAGCCGGTGGGGGGCATGGCTGGCAGAATAGCCTCTGCTGCTGAGATGTGTGCACACGCACAGGCGTGTCCCCGCACAGACGTGTGAAATGATGTGTGTGCATGAGACGACTCTGCTGCGCTCAGATCTGCGGCCTTGGGGCCCAGCCCAGAGGGGCCCTTGGGGGACATTTGTTGACCTGAGCTGTGGCTTCATCTGGAGCCATGCCGGACTCCCATCCTTTCGTGATCACGTGCTTCTCTCCCATTTGGCACAGAAATGTGCGGTGCTGGGCGCCAGGACATTGACCCCTGAA
>NW_006292094.1:1842666-1847502 GCF_000327345.1 Myotis davidii | reverse complement strand
CCCCCTCCCCCCTCCCCCCCCTCCTTATGGCAGAGATGGTCGAGGCTCCCTTCACCGAGGAGCCGAGGTGGCAGAAGAGCAGGGACTTGGGCAGTGGGAGGTCCTGGGGGTTTCAACCTCATTAACCTGGGGCCTTCTAGCCTCTGCCTAACTCGCAAAACAGCCCCCCCTCCCCACGTTAGCACTGCATACCCGGGAGCTGGGACGGACTCGCGGGCACGTCAGAAACAACCGGAATGGTCTCCGTGGGCAGCGAGCGGAGTCAAGTGTGATATCATCTAAGCAGTGACGCCCACCACCCAGGGGAGCTGGGGTCGGGGAAGAACAAGGACATGGCGTGACGTTCACGGTTTATGGTTCTGTCTAAATATGTGCGCATTATGTATGCAAACATGCCTGTAATGTGCATGTGCATACATGGGGTGGGGCTACAGTAGGGTTACAGTTGTTTGGATGGAACATAATACAATAATTAATAAATAATAATAGGAAAAAAACAAAAAAAAATAATAATAGAAGAATAAACTGTTTTGTGTGGTCACAACTGTAAACCTACTTAGCCCTCACCCTGTACATCCAGTGTGTGTGTGTGGGGGGGTGTCCCCCAAACCAGCAGCAGCAGCACCAGGGACCGTTGGAAATGCACATTCTCAGGCCCTGCCCCAGACTTGAATCAGGAAATCTGGGGGTGAAGCCCTCGCGATCTGTGCTTTAACGAGCACCCCCCATCCTCCCGGCTTCTGCTGCCTGCCAAGGGGGAGTCCCCTGGCCTAGAGCATGCCCGACACCCTCTCCTTCCTTCGCACTCACGAGTGTCTCCTCTCCAGGCCCTGATCCAGCTGCCCCCCTACATCTCCCAGTGTGATGAGGTGCTGCAGTTCTTCGAGACGAGACCCGAGGACCTGAACCCCCCCAAAGAGTAAGTTGGCTTGGGGACCTCCCGGCGCATGCCCAGCCGGCCCCAGGCAAAATCAGACTGCTCCTGTGCAGCCGTCACTCGCACCCGGTGGGCAGTGACAGGGTTCACGGGGAGGAAGCCGGCTTCGGGCACCTGGGCCCCTAACTCCTCCCTCCCTTTCTGCCTCAGTTGCTTCATCTGTGCAGTGAGGTCACGTCCCTGGCCCCACCCACATCATAGGGTGTTGGAGGCTGCAATGAGAGAATTGGGAATCTCTGAGCTTGGAGCTGACAACATGCTGACACCCCCACCCGGCTGTCATGTTTGATAATTCCGCTTCCTGGCGGTGCAGTTTTATTCTGATGGTTTTCAGGAGAGTCCACGTCCTCACTTCCTACGTGGGAATAACAGTAATGCGTACTTCACAGGGTCACAGTGAGGCTTGGGTATGTGTATGAAGGCCTCGGCACAGGGCCTGGCACATAGTAGGCACACAGCCAGATTTCGCAGCTCCTGGGCTGGCGGGACAGCTCCTCCCTGTCACCCTGAGGGAGATGTGCTGCGTTCACTGCTCTCCAGGCTGCTGCCCGGTCTTGGTGTGTTCTGTGTACCACTTACCACCGAGGCTTTCCCTCCGCGTCTAGTCTGGGGGCCCGAGCCCTGGGCAGGGCCTCTGTGCCTGGCCAGGTGGGCACCGGCTTGGGGCAAAGGCTCCTGTTTTCAGACTGAGTCCCCTCCACCCATCAGCTCCTCCCCGGGGAGCCGGAGCACTTCTCCAAGAAAGGGAGAAAATGAAGCGAAATCCATTCTTTTTTTTTTTTTCTTTTTTTAAAGAAATCTGGGTCCCTGGGGCTGGCTTAAATGTTATTCATTGCCTGGAGATATTGTGAGGTGGAGAATCTCAGTTTTCTAATAGACTAACTTATGTCAATTTCACCCCCATTCTTTCCTGTACAGGGAGCATGTTGGGAAAAAGAAATCTGGTAAGAATATTTTCAATTTTCTCCTGTTCATTCCATGTTCACCCTACTGAGCACCTGTGATGTGTGTGCCAGGCCCTGGGCTTCGCATTGGGGATGCGGCCATATCGATGGATGGATGGATGCATGTGTTCCACATTGGGGATGCGGCCATATTGATGGTGGATGGATGGATGGATGGATGGATGGATGCATGTGTTCCACATTGGGGATGCGGCCATATTGATGGTGGATGGATGGATGGATGGATGGATGCATGCGCTCCACATTGGGGATGCGGCCATATTGATGGATGGATGGATGGATGGATGGATGTGTTCCACATTGGGGATGTGGCCATATCGATGGATGGATGGATGGATGGATGGATGGATGGATGGATGGATGGATGTTAGATGGATGGTTGGATACTTGATTGCTTGATTGATTGTTTGATACCACATGCTGTTTCTCCCCACCACCACCACCTCCCCCACCAAAAAAATGATTGGAGGGTATTTCATCTTTTGGGGGTTTTTTATTTTTATTTTTTTTTATTGATTTTAGACAGGAGAGAGAGAGAAACATTGATGTGAGAGAGAAATGTCGACTGGCTGTCTTCTACCCGCCCCCTACTGGGGATTGAACCTATAACCCAGGCATCAAACTGGGACTCGAATCAGCGAACTTTTGGTGCATGGAACGATGCTCAATCAACTGAGCCACACCAGCCAGGGTGGCTTCATCTTATACAAAAAAATTACTAAGTGGATGAGACCTATCTTTCCCAGAGAATACCTTGGAGGGGCAGGGGAGACAGCTTCTAATATTCTGTAGTGTGTTAACCGCCCCCACATCTGCACAGGCCCAGCCACACCACACCTGGGCCAACATGTTCTTCAGAGCTCCCAGAATCCTAAGTTACTTTATTTGAGACTCCAGGAAGCTTGAGGAGGTTGATAAAAATGGGGGAAGGGGCCTAACTGGATTGGCTCAGTGGATAGAGCATCGGCCTGCGGACTGAGGGGTCCCAGGTTCTATTCTGGTCAAAGGCATGTACCTTGATTGCGGGCACATCCCCAGTGGGGTGGGGAGGGGGGGGCGGGGTGCATGAGGCAGCTGATCAGTGTTTCTCTCTGTCCCTCTTCCTTCTTCTCTGTGAAAAATCAGTAAAATATATATATATTTTAAAATGGGGGAAGGGGACCCAGCAGAGGTCCTAGAAGTAAAAAAGGATGTCTCCTTCCATGGGCCTCAGTTTCCGCATCTGAAAAAATGGATTTATTATAATAGTCATCTACCTATACCTCTAAAGCACTCCGAACAGTGCCCGGAATGTGGTAGCTGACACATGTTTGCTGCTGCTATTAATTCAGAGGCCCAGGGTGTCCTTCAGAACAGCATCAGTAGCAATTTCAACAGCTCTGGCCCCGGTGCAGGCCCGACGCCGTTCTTGCCAGGGAGAGTGGAGAGGGGTGTTCTCGTTGCCTCGAGGTCTGGCTGTGGCATGAACTCTGGCCTCTTCCCCCGCAGCCTGTTTACCGCTCCTGTCTGCTTTAATAGGCACTGGCCAGCCGGTGGCATCTGCTCCGGCTGCAAATAGCCCCAGAGCCTGAGGGTAATGACATGTTTCCTAGAAAAGAGCCGATCGGGCGGGTCACAGAGTTCCTGGCTCCCAGTGTGCAGACCTGTCCTGGGAGGGCGGGCGCGGCAGAGAGGAGAGACAGCGCTGTCCTGTGGAAACAGAAGTGTCCCGTCGGGCGGGCCGATGAGGAGACTGGTCTGGAAGTCGGAGAAGAAGCTCTGATTTGCGGCAGCCGCTGCCACATCACCCACCTGCAGTGGTGGGGCCGGGTTATTTGTGGTCCCGTCGGGTGGGAAAGAGCGTCTTTCTCCCTTCAGACGAAGAGTCCGTGCTGGTTTAGCCTTGTCTTTTGGCTGACCTTTGACCTTTCTGTTAGACCCAGCCTTCTTGCTGCAATTTGAAAGGGACTGAAGATAGACAGCCAGGCTCTGAGGTTTCTGGGCCAGAACTGAGCTGGAGAAGGCTTATCCGTCTCCAGAATTTCCTGGGCCCTGGCTGGCATGGCTGACGCCTGCAGACTTTGGCTCATGTGGTCTCCATTTCTGCTCATCCTGCAGAAAAAATCCGCCACCAACATGTAACAGGTCGCATGATTATCCAAGGAGCGTCTTTCTTCCTGATTTATCTACCCTCTTCTTATTTATTTTATTTTTGGGGTTTTTTTTTGGTTAAACCTCACCCAGGGATATTTTTTCCATTGATTTTTAGAGAGAGTGGAAGGGAGGGGGAAAGACGGAGAGAAATATTTATATGAGAGAGAGATATCAATTAGTTGTGTCCCACATGAGCCTGACCAGGGTTGGGGATCGAGCCTGCAGCCGAGGTACATGCCCTTGACCAGAATCGAACCCAGGATCCTTCAGTCCCCGGGCCAACGCTATCCACTGAGCCGAACCGGCTGGGGCTCTACCCTCTCCTTTCTGAGGTCTTCTCTCATTTACCAACGCAGAGCAAGACTGGCAGTGTTGTTGTAGTTCTGGAAAGAATGTTCTGCTCTGCTGTTTATTGCTCATTGTATTGGTTTGCTGGGGCCGCTTAGAGAGCAGAAACTTACTCTCTCACAGATGTGAAGGGTACGGTTGGGGTCTGGAGAGAGGCCTCTTGGTGTGTAGCCTGCTGCCTTCTCGCTGTGTCCTCACATGTAGAGACGGAGATCACGCTCCCTGGTCTCTTCTTACAAGGGCACAAACCCCAGCATGAGGTCATGACCTCATTTAACCTAATTACCTCCTGTACCATCACATAGACCTTCCACAGGTGGCTTTGGAGGCGTGCGGTTTTATCCACAGCAGTTATTTTTAAATTTCAAAACATGTCATCTTGAATCAAAGCGTGGCCAACGAGGCCCAGCCGGCGTGGCTCAGTGGTTGAGTGTCAACCTGTGAACCCGGAGA
>NW_006292094.1:1830639-1842153 GCF_000327345.1 Myotis davidii | reverse complement strand
TGAGAAGCTGGTATGTCAAATCCTGGTGTGCCTCCTTTTGATACGCTGAGCGCTATGGGTGAAATGCAGGCAGCAGCTCTGGGGGAGCTGGTGTAGAGAAAGCAGCCCCATGCACCCTCGTCTGAGCCACTCATTGGCAGGGAATGAGTCTCTTGTTCACAGTGAGTCCCGTAATTCCCCAATTTGGTCACTGCTTGTAGTTATGCCAGATCCTGTCGGCAGCCCGGTTAGGAGAGTTGGTGCAGAATGGAGAGTTTCTAGAAGTTTCCATTTGCCCTTTGTTCATTCACTTCACAAATGTCCATTGAATATGTCTGTGCTAAGTGCTGAGTGAACAAGATGGCCATGGTTATTCATTCCACTAGAGGCCCAGTGCATGAATTCATGCACAGATGCGGTCCCTAGGCCTAGCCAGCGATCGAAGCGCGAGTGTCTAGCGTGGAAGGGCAGGTCCCAGCTGACCTCTGGGCCCTAGGCAACACCAGGGCCCCCTGGCCCCCACGCAGTCCCCTCTGCCTGAGTCACAGCGCCCGAGTCCCCATGCGGAGATGCAGTGAGCACAGGTGGACACCATGGGCCAGGGCACAGTGTGGGCCTCTGGGCCGCCCAGTAGCACCACAAGGAAGCCAGGCAGGTAGTGCGCTCTCTCCCAGCTGACCTTGCAGACCAGCTCCTGCACTAATCCATGGGGAGCCTGACCAGCCCCTGTGGTCCTGGCGGCTGTGGCTTGGCTCACCCGGAAGCCCATTGGGGCCAGGAGCAACTCCACTACCACCCGCTGCCAGTGCCTCATCGCCTACACCCGCCATGTTCTGCGCCGCCCCCGGTGGTCAGCACTGGTCATGGCGAGCAGTCAAACTCCTGGTCGAGGGGACAATTTGCTTATTAGGCTTTTATTATATAGGATGTTTATTAAGCACCTACTGTGTGCCTGAAGGTACTCTAGGTCCCCTGGGAATATGAAGGTGAACAAGATGTGGGAAGTTTTCTCCCACCCTGTAGGAAAGAGAGCGGTGACCCTTCACCGGGCTAGCACGCCCTGTCTGGTTTTCCACGTCAAGAATCCGCGGTGCCTGGCTCTAACAAAGGGCCTTTGTGCTGCCCTGGGCGCCCGGGGCTGGAGTGCAGGGGCGTGCTGGGAACGACTTCACAAGCAGCTTTCTGTGGTCACCCCTGCTTTGTAGCATTTGCCAGCTCCGTGGTACAAATGCTCCCACCGTGGCCCGTTTCAAGTGACCAACAGGATGCCACCCGAGAGAGTCGGGAAGAGGAGCACGAAATGGGCTCCATGTGAGCCAGCCCTCACGCCCCCTCCACTACTGGGAGTGTTTGGAACAGAGCTGTGGGGCTTCCTGGATGTTCCTGTTGTTTATGGAAACAATAGAAGGGAATGTTTTGGATCAGAATGTGCAGGCCATGAGGGTCCGGCGGCCACAAATGTCACGCTGCCCTCCCACCACGTCCAGCCTGCTGCTCTAAAAGCGCTGCCCCCTTCTCTCGGGAGCGTCTGAACTCGTCTGATCTTTTACATCCCTCGTATTCTGTGGTCTCTTTCCATTTATTTATCAGCTTGTCTGAGACCTTAACCAGGACTGCCCAGCTCACCATCCACTGAGCCAAACCGGCGCGGGCTGGTCTGCTTTCTTCTTTGCCAGCCTCTAACCCATTCTCCATGAGGCAGCCAGAGTGACCTTTTTAAAGATGCAGATCTTCACGTGTTACCCCCTTCTTAAGTCCCTTTCGAGGTTCTATTCAGGGATTTTTTTTTAAAAAGTGGTTTGAAGTCCTCACTTCTGGGCGTCAGCCACCCTGGCCTCCCTCCCGGTCCTGGAAGGCTCCAGGCCTCCTCCCACCTCCCGGTCGGCCTGCACCATTCTTTCCCCATTGTCCTCCTGGCTCTGCTTTAGGTTGTTTCCCGGGGAGGTCTTGCTGACCATCCCACTAACGTAGCATCCCCTGTCTTGTTTGTTCTGTTTCCAGAAATGCATGTATCCAAAAGGAATACTTTCTTCCTATATGCTTATGGATCACATGTACTGAATATGTGTCTCTCACTCCAGCTAGGATGCTGGGAGCCACATCTGTTTCATCCACTTTAGCACCCCCAACCAGCACCTAATAGAGTGTCTGGAATATCATTGGTGGTTTCATGTATTAATAAATGAGTAAATTTGGATGGCTTACTGGTTGGTGAATGTATGGGTAAATGAGTGGATGGATGATCGATGGATACATGTTTGGTTGCATGAATGACAGATGGGTGAATAGCGGCTGATGCTGGATGGGTATCTATGAATGAATGAACTTTCCCACTAGGCTGTCTGCTTCTTCAGGGCAAGTACCATATCTTACTCTGAATCTCCAGTGCCTAGCACAGTGCCTGCACAGGACAGGCACGTGGTAAATTGTGCTGGTCAAGTGAGCAAATGAATAAAAGAATGAATGGATGAGACAGGTCCTCTAGCAGCTTCTCTCTCTATTTAGAATGCCCTCTTGACCTCCCCTCTTCCCCGGCTCCTGCTCCTGTACACCGAGCGGTGGCCAGACGTGACAGCTGATGGTGTTTTCCATCCACAGGGAGCGACCCGACCTCGGTGGACCCCATGGTCCTGGAGCAGTACGTGGTGGTGGCCGACTACCAGAAGCAGGAGAGCTCGGAGATCAGCCTCAGCGTGGGCCAGGTGGTGGACATCATCGAGAAGAATGAGTCAGGTGGGCACCCAGACCACCTCCTTCCCCGCCCAACACTCTCATCAAGCCCCTCGGTCAGGGACACGGGGAAGCGCAGCAATGGCCATCGCCGATCGGGCTGGTCGGTTTCCACAGGTCCGGCGGATGACCCCCGTTTGGTCCGAGTGCTCAGATCTCCTGCTTGGTCCCAACCCACCAGCATCCTGTTGCGTCAGATGTTACCGATTGGTTTTGAGGTTCACATTTCATGAACATTCTTCTGGCTTCAGAGCACCTGGAGACACAGAGCCTAGCATTCCCCTGAGAATTTGCCCTGTTGATTTTCTTTGATGATTACGGGCGTCTCCAGCTGTGGGCTCTGGTGTGGACTGTTCACACCGCCTGTCTCCCCAGCGCACCTTCCCTTCGCAGTGACCACTGGTCATGTGCACTGGCCAGGTCTGGGACAGATGGGGTACGATCGAGACACTTGGCCTGGGCCTCCATCTGAAGTCTGCATTTCCCAGCAGTCCAGGTGGCTGCTTCCCTCTCACCACCAATTCTCTCATCTGTAAAGAGAAAAATGAGATAATATATGGAGAGTGTCTGAGCCTGTGTTGGGCACACAGTAGGTACTTAAAAATGTGAGCTTACTTCCCTTTTGCCTTCCTTAGCCACAAAGCAGCCATTGGCACTGTTAAAATCAAAGAATGGGGAGCAGGAGGCGAGTGGATCCCCTCTAGGAAAAAGTGACATAAATCTACTGGCTTTGTTGTGACTAAAATGTGACATTGGCTATAATATCAATAGCAGACCAGTCTCTGTGATACCCCGATGGCTAGTTAAGTCCAAAAAATAATGGAAAGGCTCTGCTCCGAGCAGCATGTAGATTCCATTCCCATTCGCCATGAGGTCCAGGTTAGCCAACCAAAACTTCTTAATTATTCAATCTAGCGATTGTGACCCCTGCCTCACAGCTGAAGGGACAGAGTCCAAGTGACTTGATCGCTCACCCAAAACCTCCCGACAGGATTCGGAGCTGGAATTCCCATCCAGTGCCAGCTGGCCACAGGCCATGTGGCTTTCTCAATCCTGGGAATGAGTTTATGCAGATTATCGGTGTGGCTGGGGTGCTCCTGGGGACCAAGGAACAGCGCACCCACTCCCCCAGGCCTCCTGCTTGAGTGAAGTCAGAACAAAGGCATTGCAGGAGAAGAGTGGGGGCTGGGATGGGGTTGGAGACAAGCCTGGTGTGTCCAGGGGGCAGCGGAAGGGGGGAAGGCAGGTAGTCAAATCTTCAAGTAAGATTTATTACTTATCCAAGTAGTACATGGTTACATTCTTCTAGAAGCATTCATGATAAAGTAAAAGTCTATTTTTCCCACCAGCTTCAAACCCCAGATAGCCCTTCTATCGGGTTGGTATGAATTCTTCTATGATAATTGTGTGCACACGGCGCACGTATGTGTGCGTGTGTGCGTGCGTAAGGCCGCACCTTCGCCATATTGCGTGTGTGGTTCTACACCCCCGCAGTGAAGCAAATACCTCATATATCACAGTAAAGCGAATCGCACAAATTGGTTTCCCGAGGCATGTGAAAGTTACGTTGACACTATAGTCAATAGATAACATTATGCCTTAAAAATGTACACACCTCGATTTAAAAATCATCTATTGCTAAAAAATGCTAACCATCACCTGAGCCCTCAGCGAGCACGTAATATTTTTGCTGGTGGAGGGTCTTCCCTTCAATTTGTAAAAAAAACGCACTGTCTGTGAAGTGCAATAAAGTGAAGTGTACGGTGAGGTGTGCCTCTGTGTGTGTGTGAGTGTGAGTGGCAGCCCTTCCTCCATCCTCCCAGCTAGCCGTGCGGTGCCTCTTCCGTAGCCACGGCTCCCCCTGCCTCCTCTGCCTCCCTCGTCCATAGTTCCCGACCTGGCGATGACATGGGCCACCCAGATAATCCCGGACCGTCTCCCTGTTTGAAGGTCATCTGATTAGCAACCTTAATCCCATCGGCAACCTTTCACATAGTCACAGGCTCCGGGGATTATGTGGGTTATCTCCGGTGGGCCATTATTCCGCCCACCACTAGCTCCCTGGGACTGTTCTCTGAAGGGGGAGGGCCTGGGTCTGGGTGAGCGGCCTCTCGAGCAGTTACACCTGCAGCCATTTGACCTTGACATGAACAGACGCACAGCCGGAGGGTTACGAGGGCAGTGGCATCAGCATCAGACAGCCGCCGCACAGCGCAGCCCTGCCGTGGCCGTGAGAACTTGGGCAAGTCTGTTCGCCTCTTGGAGCCTCGGTTTCCTGCTCTGAGCAGTGAGGACAATCACGTGAAGTTGCTGAAAGACGATGCGAGTACAGTGACTCGTACCTGGCACACCTTAGTGAAGGACTCTCGCCATCCAGGACGGCCTTGCCCTCCCCGTCCCCTCCCCAGCAGTCAGTTGACACGGCCAGCTGTGTTCCACCCATAGGACGGTGCCTGTCGGCCTTAGCCTGAGTGTGACGCACACAGTGCCTGAATGTGTCATTCTACGCCGACGCCCAGACCTCACAGCTGACCCACTAACATCCGCCTGCTCTTGTCTTCCCAGGTTGGTGGTTCGTCAGCACCGCTGAAGAGCAAGGCTGGGTGCCCGCCACCTGCCTCGAAGGGCAGGACGGTGGGCAGGACGAGTTTTCCCTGGAGCCGGAGGAAGGTGAGGGGAGCCCTGTGCTGGCCGTCACCACGTGGGGCCTCCGCCCCCAGGACCTTCTCCTCACATCTGCCTCCGAGAGGGCATGAAGCCAGGCATGGGGTTGGGGTGATGGGCAAGCCCGCCCTTCCTCAGGGCCTTAGGGAGCTGGGCCCTGACCCCTCCGTAGAACCCCGGGCGGCCCCAGCCTGGTTGCTGTCACAGGGTCACTTTTCCTCCCTGGAATGATCCTGGCGGCCAAGGTCCTGGGGCTGCTTCCAGCTCATCTGCAGGCCATCTGAGGCCGTCTGCAAAGGGCTCTGCTTTCTCCGCTGGTATAACAGCCCTGGCTGGGCGTCGGGATTAGGGCAGACCCCCTTCACTCACCCACACACGCCTCCATTTCCCGGAGAACTTGCCCCACGGGTGTCCCGAAGCGTGGCTCCTGCCGTGTCAGAAATGCCTAGGCCCCCTGACTCCCTTCCCCAAAAAAACATTTCTAAAACGAGAGGATGCGTGCATCTTCGCTGATAAACAGAGGATGGGAGGGTCAGGCAGACGGGAATTCGAACCTCAGCTGCTCCACTTACTGACTGAGGGGACGGGGCCCGCAACTTAACCTCTGCCGCTCAACCACCTCCCAAAACGGGAGTGATGTCCCCGTCATGAGGTTTTATTTTTTAATATTAAATGAGACCCATATGCAAAGCCCTTGACAAAGAACCTCAACCAATAATAAAAAACGAGGACCCATTGTTATCATATAGCTATGCCTTGCCTTAGGGCCGAACACTTGGGGCTTAGTTGACTGTTTTGAGGAAGCACAAAGCCTCTTACGTGTACAGTTGTCAGAACGCAGGGTGAGGAGAAGTGGCATATTTCTGTGCTCAAAGGTGAGCAACAAGAATTACATGTAGCAACAACAGCCCACAGCCCTCAGAATAAAATGAAAATGTCTGTTGGATTGCCCTGTGTTTGTGGGCCCGGGAGGCACTAGTGACCAGGCTAGCCTGGGAACACTGCAGAATCAGCTCAGGGTCGGGGGCAGTGGTGCACTGCGTGGAAATTCCAGCTCCCCTACACAGTTAATGACGGCCACGCGGCATGCCTCTGCAAGGGGCTGGTCGTTACCCCATTTCACAGATGGAAAAACAGGCTCAGAAAGGTGGAGACGCCTGCCTGGGGTCACACAGCTAGAAAGAGGGAGAGAGAGACCACATTTTCCCAAGGATTTGTACCTTGTTCTTCCCTCTGCCATCAGGACCTCTCTTCGGGCCTCGTTGTAATCATGCCAGGGATAGAATTATGTCTACTGGGCGCCTCTTCACTCAGCTTTAGGGTTAATACTCAGGACCGTGGGCCTTTGGCGACACCTGGGCTTGGTGTGGACTCAGAAATAAGTATTCTTAAATGGGAAGGCGCGCTTGGTGCCCGTTTTGCCTGGAGACACTGGGAGTGCTGTCTTCTCACCTCTGCCTTCTGCCCTTCACCTCCACATGCTGCCCATCCAGTCTCGTGGAGGTACTGGTCTTTGCCCCGGCCCATGGGCCGCCGCCGGACCCTGGGGGACTTGTATGCCATCAGCTGGCGTCAAGGTTGTCTACGTCGATGTTTTCTTCCCCGTTTGGGGTTGGGAGCCGGGTCCTTGCGTCTGCATGCGCCTCCTGCTCTGGGCGGCCTGTGCCTGCTGCATGTGAGAAAGGGATTGTGTCTGTGCCATGTGTGTGTTGGCATGCAGGTTTGGGAGCGGGGAGCCTGGGGCTTAAAGCTTCCCGGGTTAAGAAAGGCTGTCTGGGGGCTTCTAGGATGCTGAGCCGGCGACCTGTCCCTTTCCTTAGGCACATTTGAGTGCAAGGAAAAGAAACCCACGTCACACTGGCTTAAACTAAAAGGAAAGTATATTGACTTGTCGCTGAAAAGCCCAGGGTAGGGCTAGCTCGGCCGTGGGCAAACTATGGCCCGCGGGCCGGGTCCGGCCCCCTTTCAAAGAAAAAAAAAAAAAAAGACCGTACCCTTTTATGTAATGATGTTTACTTTGAATTTATATTCACACAAACACTCCATCCATGCTTTTGTTCCGGCCCTCTGGTCCAGTTTAAGAACCCATTGTGGCCCTCGAGTCAAAAAGTTTGCCCATCCCTGGCTAGCTTCAGGCATGGCTGGATCCAGGGACTGGAAAACATCCTGGGGTCCTGAGACTCACTCTTGCCACCTCTCTGCTCTGCTCTCTGCCTGGCTGGAGCCATTCTCTCACGGCGAGCGTAGTTCCAGGCACCCTCCAGGGACACCCACCAAAGAAGGTGCTTCTCCTTCAACACAAATCCCAGGGAGGGTTCCATCTGGCCCACGTGGGTCATACACCGTCCTTGTATCAGTCACGGTGGTCAGGGGATGCCAGGGTCACACCCTCCTCTCCCTCCAGGAGGTGGTGCAGTCAGCTCACCCAAACCCTGTGGGTGGAGTTGGTAGGAAGGGTGGGTGGGCGCTAAGCAGCAATGCCACCGGGCGCCACCATTCAGTCTCCACGGTCTACCTTAAGCTTTGTCAGGGCTCACTGAGTGTCCCGTGGGGCCCACGGAGGCTCTGGAGGCTAGAGAACCCCCGTGTGCGATTCAGCTCACTCTGGGTGCCGGCCCCTGGGGTCCAGGGCCCGCAGCACTAACCGCACTGAGTCTGGGACCCAGCCAAGCAGGACTGTGTCTGTGCACAGACAGGGTCGAGTTACCCCGCCCCCACCCACAGCCACCCGCCTGCCCGGAGCGAGGGGAACAGCTGACTCTGCTGCGCACAGGATATGTGCAACTCGAGTCAGCTCAGCCCCGCGGAGCAGGTCAGTGGGCCAGATCAATAAATAAATAAACGCCCTGTGCGCCTTCCGCCTCCCTCTGCACCAGCTGGGCAGGCCCCGGCAGACCGCGGTGTTTTCCCAAAGGCAGAGTCAGCGCCCACGCTAACCATCCCACCAGCCCACAGCTGGCTCCCCACTCCCCAGGGCCGGGATGTAACCAAGACCGGAAAGCCCTCTCCTCGGGGCTCCCCTGGCGCTCAGCTGTCGCCTGGCTCAGCAGCCATCTGAGCCGTGGCCCAGTGTTGGGGAAGGAAGCTATTCTCTTGCTCTCTGATGGTCCCTTGCTTTGGGGGAGGGAGAGGGAAACCACCAGAGAGTGGGGTGGAAGGCGCCCCAGTCATAGTAATGAAAGTTGAAGCAGGCAGTCATTTCTCGAGATATATGTGTCCGTAGGTATAGATCTGATCATTGTGATGTACACCTGAAACTAGCTGTGTTAGATGTCAATTATATCTTAATAAAAATATTAATTTAAAGAGTGAAATTGAACTTCAGGCATGGTCGGTTCCGGAGGCTGAACAGAATGAATGGGAAATGAAGATCAGTTCCCAGCTTGGTAATGAAAATGACTAGCCGTCTCCTTGGTAGTGATCTCAGCTTGAGATCAGGAGCTGCCAGGTCTGCTCACCCCTGACCCTTCGCGGTAAGAACTGCGGAGGAGCCACAGGCGGTTTGACCCCCTCTGACGTGAGCAGGTGGCTCCCGCCAGGCCTCCGGGACCGTTCACCTACTAACCAGTTACTGAGTGTTCTGGTGTCAGACTCAGTGTTGGGAGACAGGAATGAACAAGACAGACACACGATCACTGCCTTCAAGGGCATTCGTATTCTAGCGGGCAGACAGACCCAAAACACCATAAAGGAGTAAGTTTATGGTTAGAACGGAATGCCTTGCATGGGGGAAACAGACCTGGGTAAGAGGAAAGAGGATGCAGTGGGTCTGAATATTGCATGAGGCAAGGTCATGGAAGGTGACCTTGGAGCGCAGATTTGAAGAAGGCGAGAGGCATGTGTGACGGCTAAGGGATTTGGACCTGCCCTTGGTCCTGGGTCCTGTGGCTGCATGTGCAGGGTCATCTGGGACTAAGTGAGGGCCTGGGGGTGCACAGTAATTTCTGGGGGAAATCTTTCCCCCTGATGGGCAAGGACATCTCACAGATCACAGCCTTGACCTTCAGTGTCCTTGACTTACCCCATCATCCCTTTGTCCCCGCAGAGGAGAAGTACTCAGTCATCTACCCATACACGGCGCGTGACCAGGATGAAATGAACCTGGAGAGAGGGGCCGTGGTGGAGGTCATTCAGAAAAACCTGGAAGGCTGGTGGAAGATCAGGTACCCGCGACGGCTGGGTGGGCTCCAGGTCACGTGGGCTCCAGCTGCCCAGAGGCCTGGGAGCCGGTAGATGGGGTGAGGTTTTGGCCTGAGCCACGAAAGGATGTTTCTCCTCTGCGCTGTTTGGCCTCCCTCCCTCCTCCGATCCTTCTCTAAAAACTCATCCTAAGCAAAACCTCCTCCCAGTAGAACGAACCGCAGAGAGCAGTAGCCCTGTTGAGCAAGACCGGTCTCCACCGCCAGCTGCTCTTCTTCACAAGTAACTGGAGGCTGAGCCGCCGTGTGTGGGATTTCCCCTTCAGCCCCACACAGATGGAAACGCACCCCAGAGCCCATCGTTGGCCCTCATCTCTGAGTCCAGGGTGGGAGGCATTTCAAACACGTCGTCCCAGCTCCTTCGCCTGTGTGATGACGTCAGAACCCATGGGCGGGGGGAGTGGCTGAGCTGCCTGGTACTTTCCCCGGTTTGCTAATGAGTCCTGGGAACCCCCTCCTTGCTCAGCCTAGAAGCCAGGCTGTGACCACAGGAAACATGGACCAGAGAGGAAGTCTGAGGTCCCTGTGACCCCGCATCTGTGCTGGGATGTGAGGCGGGACATTAGGGCCGCTCACGTGGGGCTGAGTGTGGGGCACTTTATTCATTCCACGAACACACACCAAGAATCTGTTCGGGGCCAAGCACCGTTCTGGGCGCTGGGGAGTCGGCAATGAGAACGACACTGTACTTCCCACTTCCCACCAGCAGGTGCGGGGGGTGGAGAGGGCAGACACAGGCCCGGGTGGTGCAGGTGTGCTGGAGAGACACACGGGGGTCGGGGGGGTGGGGGGAGGAGCACAGAACAGGGGCTTCCTGGGGGAGGGGAACCTCGGAACTGAGGTCTGGGACAGTAATGGCCGCGGTACAGAACATCTTGAGTGTAAATGCGCTCTGACTGCATGACAAATAGTCCTGACACCCGGTGGCTCTGGAATTCAGGGCTGGCTGGCTGTCTCCGGGTCCCTCCTGAGGCTGCCGCATGATGCCAGCGAGGGCTGCGGTCATCTGAAGGTTTCACCGAAGCTAGAAAGGGCCAGAGTCAGGATTTGAACCCGTACCTCCCTCGCCCCAGAGCCCACTTGCCACTGCATGTGTTGCCTCTCCGCTGTGGCTTGGTGCCCTCAAATGAACCGCCTCGTGCTGAGGGTGAGGACTGTATGTAGCGTGACATGTTCCAACTCAGACAGGATTTATTTCTGCTCAAAGGGAAGAGATTTTAAAATTGGCGGACACCCAGCTCTGCAGGTTTCTATGTCCTTACAAATGTGCTTTCAGTTATAAAGGACCTTTTTTCATTGAAACATAGTTCTGTTTTGTTCTTACAGTAATTTTGTCATTGTTGTTAATCCTCACCCGAGGATATTTCTTCACTGATTTTTTTTTAGAGAGATTGGAAGGGAGAGGGAGAGACAGAAACATCGATGGGAGAGAGACACATCAATTGGTTGCCTCCTGCATGCACTCCGACCAGGGCCATGACACAGCTGGGCTAGGGCCTTACTGTAATTCTTTTTTTTTTTTATAGTAATTCTTGAAAAGATACTTGGCCCTGTCATCTATCATTGCTGGTCAGTTAGGTGTGTTAATTCCCCCAAAGGTGTGAGCACCTAATTTCCACTGACCAGACCAGTGCGTTCAGGGAGATGTTTAACAATCGGCTCTCCAAGGGGAAAGTGCTCTTGAGTTGTTTGCTGATTTCCGTAGTATAAATACTCCCACCGTGGTCCGTTTCAAGCACCCAGTGTGATGTCACTGAACGTGGAGTTCAGAGGAGACGGGCACAGGTGACCGTGTGGTCCAGACCAACCCCTTGGGTCCTGCCATTAAACTGAGTTCCACGCAGAGAATTAAGTGATTTAAAGAGAATTCCGTGAGCTGGCCTGTCAGGGTCTCCATCACTCCGCAGTCCAGTGACTCCCAGCCGACCCCTAGTGACCCAGA
>NW_006292094.1:1829878-1830560 GCF_000327345.1 Myotis davidii | reverse complement strand
ACAGAGCCTGCCCTCCCTGTGCCCGGAGCTGGAGCTGCTGGAAGAGGCAGCAGAGCATGGAAGTTAGGGTCACGGCCAGGTGCCGGCCGCCCGGGTCTGAGAGCCTGTCGGCCACCTCCCAGCATCGGCTGGATGAGATCCATCGACAGCTCTAAAGTACACAGAACAGGACAGTGAGTGCCCTCTGACTACCAATTATCATTATTGTTGTCACCGCAGCGATGGCTGTGAGGGGACAGCCACTATAGTGGAGGCCACTTCCCCTTGCCAAGCCCATTTGCAGTTTTTCCTTCTATTTATTCACCTCAAATGAACTGCCTCATGCTGAGACCCTGGGCACACAGAGATGGATCCAACATGCCCCCGCCCAGAGCTCGCGTTCTAACTGGGAGACAGACCAAGTGCGGTTGTGTTATAGGCACTGGAAGTGTGGTATGTGCAGGCCACTGGGCAGCGTGGAGGGAGGGAGGGCTTCATTCTCCGTGAGGCTCAGGGAAGGCTTGGGAGAGGACATGGTGTGAAGCAGAGCTGGGAAGGGAAGCAGGAGGGGCGGGGGAGGGGCTTTGCAGGCAGAGGGTCTCCAAGAGCAGGGGCACGGAGGTTGAAAGCGCGTTTGGGAGGCTGCAGGCCGAGTAGGGTGGGTGGGACATGGGGGTGGCTGTGAGAGACGAGGGGGAGGCAC
>NW_006292094.1:1800320-1829826 GCF_000327345.1 Myotis davidii | reverse complement strand
TGCCGAGCTCTGAGGGCTTAGGCTTCGCCAGGAGGCAGTAAGCAGTGTGCCAGCCTCTGGCCCCGGGCACTTGTGCCCCTTCGTTCCTGCCATCTGGGCCGGAAATGTGATTCACAGTAGGCGTGTGGCTTCTTCACATTCGCCTGGCAGAACAACCTGACCAGCATCCTCCCTCCTCCTCCCAGGCACCAGGGCAAAGAGGGCTGGGCCCCGGCCTCGTACCTCAAGAAGAGCAGCGGGGAGCCCTTATCCCTGAAGCTGGGCCCCGGCTCCCCTGCCCACACGGGCCTCCTTGACCTGGATGGAGTTTCCCGGCCGCAGAACTCGGGGGGCCGGGAGAAGGAGCCGCTCAGCAGCCAGCGGGACGGCCGCTGTGAAGGCCGCCCGGTGCCGGACGGCGACGTCAAGCAGAGTGAGTGACACCCACCGCTTCCCGGAGGCTGGGGTCTAGCGGGCGAGGCTCTGGGCTCGGTGCTCCTCATGCACGGTCCCTCCTCCTGTAGATGAGAAAGCAGAGCCTCAGAAACCCCAGGGAACTTGTTCCCGATCATTCAGCCAGCAAGTTGCAGAACCGAGTGGAGAAACACTGCTTTCCTACTCCAGATCCTGTTTTTCCGCTGTTTCTCAAGCCCCTCCTGTGTGCCCGGGATCTGATCATTAGTCTCATGGACTCCATATAGCCTCTTTCTACTTTATTTTTTAAATAATTCTTTAAATACATTGTTATTGATTTCAGAGAGAGGAAGGGAGAGGGGGAGAGAAAGAGAAACATCAATGATGAGAGAATTATCGATTGGCTTCGTCTTGCACGCCCCCCTCTGGGAATCGAGCCTGCAACCTGAGCATGTGCCCTAACCGGGAATTGAACCGTGACTTCCTGGTTCATGGGTCAACGCTCAACCACTGAGCAACCCCAGCCGGGCACTAACTTTTATTTTACAGATTAGAAAACAGAGAGATTAAGCGGTTTGTCCAAGGCCCCCAGCTAGTAAATGGTGGGACTGGGACTTGAACCCAGGCCCATCTGGCTCCACACCGGTGTTCTCTCTACACTGCCCCATTTCCTCTATCCACCGAGCCAAACCGGTTAGGGCTACACAGCCCCATTTCTGAGCTAGAGGAGGAAAAAGCTGACCCTTTTAAGTTGGGTTTACTCCAACAACATTTCTTTATCCATCTTGCTTTCCGAAGCCTCCCCATATATATTTTACCATTTAATATTCCCAGCACACCCGAGAGCAGGGCTCATTGCTGTCTGCCGCATCCCTAGGGCTCCACCCGCACGCACGTGGCTCTGTCCTGGTGTTCAGAGCAGAAGGCATCTGTCTGCTGGGAAAAGACTTCCTATTAGCTGTAGGGATGAAGTCACTTGTTCCTGGCTGGGCTTCTCCAGCTGTTTATAGCGGCTCTTTTAGTCCAAGAACTTCTTGAGTTTCACATTCTCTGCTTAACTGCTCTGAGAAAGCACTGACAAGCTATGGCAGGGTTCTGTCCAGCACCTGGCTTCTGTGATTCTATTCTTTCATGGCCAAGAGCACAGGAGGATTCCCATTAACCTAGAGGAGCAAATGAAAATCTGAAACCTTGTGTTGAGATAGGTTCAGGTGCTCAAAGACACCCCCACCACCACCACAAACATACACCCTATAACAGTGGCTCAAATAATTTAGATGTTTGTTTCTTTTTTTAAATATTTTTTTTGCGGGGGGGCGGGGGGGGGATGTTTATGTATTTCTTAAAAAAGAGTTCAGATATACGTCCAGGGCTGCAATAACAACTGCATGCAGTCAAGAATCTTATTACACTGCATCTATTGTGTGTTGCCCTCATCCCTCCAGTCTAGGATGGTTCACCACTAGTCCAACCAATGAAAAGAGCAGAGAGAAGTGGCAGACTTGACTCAGAAGCTACCTTATTCCCATTCTCTCACATTCTGTTGACCAGAACTTAGTCACATGGCAATACCTAGCTGCAAGGGAGTCTGGGAAATGTAGTCCTTATATAGTCAGCTAAGTGCCTGGCTAAAACTCTTGCTATTTATTCTAATAGAAGACAGAGGAGCTGGTTGTTTAAGAGGTGAGCAGTCATCTCCACAACCCAACTGCCAAACTACCCCTTCATGTAGACCCAGGCTAAACCAGCTCTGGCAACACACGAGGTGCCTTTCTCAATGGTCTGCCTTTAGCCAGGAGCCTTGGACCACTGCAAAGGCACCCTCGTCCTGACCCTGAGGCCCACAGTGAGGCAACACCAACTCCAGAGTAAGAATTCCTGAAGTCATCAGCCCACGTTGGTTTGGTTCTGTTGACGTGTTTAAAAATGGGTTTGTTGTAGAGCACAAAGCCAGGGGCAGTACCGTGTATGGCATGTCTGCCATGTGCCAAGAGCCTCACGTGTATTGTTTACTGTCACCCCCACCGCTGCCCTGGGAGGCAGGCCTTACTCCCCTTCTGCAGGTGAGGGTCCTGTGGCTCCATGAGTCATATGACTTGCTGCAGCCGCCTCTGCATTATTCTGAAGCCTACACGTCTGCCCTTCCTAGAAAGCTTTCCAGTGCTCCAGCTCACGGCTGTCCTGAGCCAAGTCTGACCGGCCCCTTCCAAACCCAGCTCTTCTCACGGGAAGGGTCCCGGCGGCTCCCTAACGCCTGTGCAGACCATTATGCCTTACCTTGTGTAGGACGGAACAGATCTTCCCCGGTGTCCCCCTCGGGAATTTTATCTGTAGAATTCTGCACGTGTGTGAAACGAGATCTCTCTCTTTATAGGATCGCCCAAGATGAGGCAGAGACCCCCTCCTCGCCGGGATATGACCATAGTAAGTGGCCCCTTGCTTCTGGGCAGCCAGCCAGCCCCTGACCTGAAACTAGCCCCTCACACGTACCTCGTCCTTTCCAAAGACGCTTTCTTCCTGTGCACACAGCGGCCTGGTGACGCAGGCTGCACAGGTGGAAAGTGCCATTAACAGGTGGAAAGACAAGTTGCCCTCCGCTTCCTGAGCCCTTTGTCTTGTCGGTCTCCTTAAACAAGGTCCCTTGAGACCAGAACTGCGATAAAGCACAAATACCGCTTGTGGTGCCATTATGATATTTTACTTGCATACTTTTTTTATTCTTTTGGTATCTTTCTAACCAATACATTGAAAAATGGGCCGTCTTTTTTTAAAGCCTGCCATTTAGTGAGCACCTGGTGGGTGCCATGCAGTGCGCTGGGTGCTCCGCTCCCTTCACTTGTGGAATGTTTACAGTGACCCCACCAGGTTGACCCTGATATTATCCCCATTCCACAGGAGATGAAACTGAGGCCCCAGAGGGGTGTGGTTTGTGCACGGTCACACATGTAATCAGTATGAGATTCTAACCCAGATGGGTCTGACCTGCAAACCTGTGTTCTTTCCACAACCCTCGCTGCCTCTTCAGTTCAGAGAATATCGTCTTGCCTCGCATTTTCATGATTGTTGGCAAATGTTTCTTCTCTTTGCTCTCAAGCCGAAGGACCAGTGACCCATCGAGGAGATAATGATCTGAGTGGTCCTCTTTGTTTAGTCCCATGGGTCCACCAGCGCCCCCTTGAGGATGATTGTGTGCCCGAGTCCCTTTGCACCCCCCTTGCGCGGCCCACCCCACCCCCGTCTCCCCTTCTTCAGCGCCATGGTAATGGACTTCATGGAACTGGACTTAGCACTGTGTTTAATCATACAGCCTCGAGGTCTCAACCTGCCCAAGCCCCCCATCCCACCCCAAGTGGAGGAAGAGTATTACACCATTGCCGAATTCCAGACAACCATCCCTGATGGCATCAGCTTCCAGGCGGGCCTCAAGGTCGAGGTGAGTGAGCCTGCTGTCCTACCTGTGATGCTTTTTTCTCTTTTTTTTTAATTTATTGTAGTAATATTGGTTAGTAACATTATATAAAGATTTTGGCTTAACCAAGTTTTGGGGGGTTTTTTTCTTATGATAAATTCTACATCCTCTATTTTCCTCTTCTCTCATTTTGCTTCCTGGTTCATTTCAGTATCGCATTAGCCTTCAGAATTCATGAGCAGAACCACACTGTGCCAGCAGTGGAGCTACCAGGCACTCCTAACTCCTTGCCTGGCCTACGTGTCTTCTTAGCATGTGTAATGATGATGATATAGGCACCTGTCTGTGCCTGGTATGTTCCATACTGATCTTCACAGAAGTTCCGGGAGAAGTCAGTATCTTCAGTCCATTTTACAGATGTACCTGAGACAAAGCGAGGTTAGGTAAATTGCTCATGCTTACATAGCTAGTAGATAGTGAAGCTGGGATTTGAGCCTACGTATCTTTGGTTTTGAAGACCAGGCTCTTTTCTTTCCTCCGTGTTCTTTTGATTTTGAATTTGCTTTTATTCATAATAGCTCTTAGCTTCTCTCTAGTAAATGAAAACTCCCACAGGTCATAATTAAGAGCACACATGTTTAGAGCTTTCACAATAGTACTTTGTATAGCGTGTAAGCTTAGCAAATCCTCATTGATGTATTTCATTTTGATTATTCTTAGTATGTTGAATTCACGGATGCGCCCGCAATGACTTGTACTAGTATGCCCAGAATTGCCTTTAATTGTTACCATAGCTACCAAGTGTTGGAAAAATGCCAGTCACCCTCAGGTGAAGGGCTTACATTTACCAGCGCCCTTTTCTGGAGAGCGTCCAATGGGACTTAAGTATATGCCTGTCACGTGCACCCTGCTCTTTCAGTAATCTCTGCTGTAATTTAATAACAGGCAACGCTTACCTTTCAGCATCAGCCACCTGCTGTGCGCATTAGCGTGTGTGGCCATCGGGAAAACCTGCAGCGGGTGTCATTGTTCTTACCGCTACCTCTTTTGTGTGGTGTGGAACCTCAGGAATGTGGTTTGTGCAGGGCCATTTGGGCAGTAAGCGGTGAAGCCAGAACTAGAACCCAGGACTGCAGGCCCCGGAGCCCAGCCTCTGACCCCTCTCCGAGCTGGGCGCAGAGTGCAGCAGCAGAACTATGCCCGCCGCCCTCTTTGCCCCGCGTTTTATTACCCCAGGCAGCTCCTCCCAGGCAGGGTACCCTTCCTGGGACAGGGTCAGAGTGGGAAAGGCTCGGGCTCTGGAGCCCACCGACCTGCCTTTAACTCCCGCCCCCGCCCCTTGACCGTCTGCGAGTCCTCAGCTCTCCTGAGGCTCGGTTCCGCACCCGTGAAGTGGGATCATAACCCCCATCTCATGGGGCAGTTGTGAGCACGAGTCAGATGGCATGCACGGAGCCTGCCAGAGAGCTGCAGGTATGTATTAGCTCGGGCTGCCGTCTCAGAATACCACAGTCTGGGTATCGCCAACCAGTGGTCCGTGAGGTCTGAAAGGTTGGCGACCGCTGGTTTAAAAAACAGGGATTTATTTTCTCACAGTTCTGGAGGCGGGAAGGCCAAGGTCACAGTGTCAGCAGGGTTGGTTTCTCTTGGGGCTTCTCCCCTTAGCTGCCCATGGCCATCTTCTCACTGTGTCCTCACATGGTTGTCCCTCTTTCTGTATGTTCTCCTGTGTCCTAATCTCTTGTTATAAGGACACCAGTCGTATGGGACATGGGCCCACCCTGATGAGCCCATTTAACTTAATTAACTTTTAAAGGTTCCATCTCCAAGTAGAGTCACATTCTAAGGCACAGGGCTTCAACATGAGTTTTGGGCAGATCCAGCTCAGCTCACAGCATGCAGCCTGGGTACCTTTCACCCATGTCAGTTTAGTTACATGGTCCTGAATGAAAGGCAACAGGTAACATAAGATCTTAAATACGGAGCGGGGTTGCACCCACCGTTCCATTCAGTGGGTGTGTATCCCAGAGGGAGAAGGCGGTGCGATGAAAGTTTGTTTTGGCTCCTTCATCACCAGTTCCCCTGTGTGTACACGTGAGCTGAGTGAGGTGCCCACATTTAAGGATACACGTTTCTCATGCCACATGGCCGTCAGCACCCGTCAGCCACTTTATCTGTGCTCAGCCAAAGGAGCAGCGGACCAGGGCTACTTTGGGCTGCCCATGCATTCCACCTTGCACTTTAGAATTGTAGCCGACACCGCGGGGGCCCGTCCTGCGTCCCAACCACCTGAGGTGACTTGCAGCTGCATACAGGTCCCCGCAGCTGACAACTGACGGCTTCCTACCTTCCATGTAGCCCGAGGGCACCACCCGGAAACAGGAGAGTTAACCCCTGGGAGAAAGGACTGTGAGTCTTGGGGTAACTGCCCCCACCCCCAGTGGGGAGGTCTGACTCTGCTGGGTCTCTCGGAGGGTCCCTGGTGGATGAAGCCCCCGTGGCCCAGAGCAATAGCCTGCTCATAGTAGGCCCTCACCTTCCCTGTTTCGTCACCTGTTACTTCCTGAAGTCATCCCCCAAATTCACCGCCTGTGCGCATGTCCGTGTGTCAGGGACTGCTTCTGGGGAAATCCAGGGCTGGACTGGAACCCACCCGCCTGAGAGGTGCTCCTGACACACGGTAGCCTCCATCGGCTGTCCGCCATAGATGCCTGGGAACCTGCCGAGTGCCATTCCCTCTTCCGGGACTCGGGTGCACGTGGGTCTCCTGCTCCGCCCTGGTCCACTGGCTCTGGAACCACACCGACTAAGTGCTTTCCTCTTCCTCCCGCCCAGGTGATCGAGAAGAACTTGAGTGGCTGGTGGTACATTCAGATCGAAGATAAGGAAGGCTGGGCCCCAGCAACCTTCATTGACAAGTATAAGAAGACCAGCAATGCCTCCAGACCCAACTTCCTGGCTCCCTTGCCCAACGAGATGGCCCAGCTCCGGCTGGGGGAGGCAGCGATGGAGAACAGCATGGGCGGTGAAGCGGGCGGCCCCTCGCGGCCCCTGCCCGATGCACCACCCGGTGCCGTGGACTCGGGGATACCGCGGTCCAAAGACTGGAAGGGCGGAAAGGACGCCCTGAGAAAGGCGTCTTCCGACGTGCCGTGCACAGGCTACGAGGAGCTCTCCGACCTCAGCCAGGAGGAGAAGCCCAGCCTCCCTCCCCGGAAGGAATCCATCATCAAGTCGGAAGGGGAGCTGCAGGAGCGGGAGCGGCAGAGGCTGGAGCAGCTCAGGGGCTCCTCGCCCAAGCCTCCCGGCGTGATTTTGCCAATGATTCCAGCTAAACACAGCCCCCCGACCCGTGACGGCAAGAAGCCAGAGCCCAAACCTGACAAAAGCAAGGTGTTCCAGCTGAAAAACGAGATGGGGCTGGAGTGTGGCCATAAAGTATTGGCCAAGGAAGTGAAGAAGCCCAACCTCCGGCCCATCTCCAGATCCAAAGCCGACCCGCCGGAGGAGAGGCCGGAAGCCGTGTCCCAGAACCCCTTCCTAAAGTCCAAACCTCAGGTGAGGCCGAAACCAGCTTCCTCCCCCAGGATCGAGGCACCTCAGGGCGAGGAGCAGGTGGACATCTGCAACCTCAGGAGCAAGCTCAGGCCCGCCAAGCCCCACGAGAAGCCCTTGCTGGACGGAGAGAGCAGCCACCAGGCTGTCGGGGGCCAAGACGCGGCCTTCAGCCGCAGCTTCCTCCCAGGGGAGGGGCCTGGACGCGCTCCGGACAGGACGGGCAAGCAGGACGGGCTCAGCCCCAAGGAGATACCCTGCAGACCCCCTCCGAAGCCAGCCAAGACCATGGATCCTGCACCTAAGAACGTGCCCGCGCCTCTCAAGGAGGCTCCCCAAGAGGCTCCCCAGCAGAGACCCGTGATCCCGCCCCGCAGACCACCGCCCCCCAAGAAGACCTCCTCCTCACCCAGGCCCCTCCCGGAGCCCATGGGGCCGCAGCGGGAGGCCAACGAAGGCAGGGCAGCCCCTGCCCCAGGCCGGGCCCTGCTGGTCCCTCCAAAAGCCAAACCTTTTCTGGCCAACTCCTCGGGGGGCCAAGATGACATCCGAGGGAGAGGCGGGCTGGGCCCACGGCTGGTGGGCAAGATGGGAGAAAACAGGGAGAAGGCGGCGGCGGCCCCCTTCCCCAATGCCGACAGCCCGAAGGATGTGTACGTGGCCGTGGCCAACTTCGAAGGGGACGAAGACGCCAGCAGCTTCCAGGAGGGGACGGTGTTCGAGGTCCGGGAGAAGAACAGCAGCGGCTGGTGGTTCTGCCAGGTGCTCAGCGGGGCGCCCTCCTGGGAAGGCTGGATTCCTTCCAACTATCTCCGCAAGAAGCCCTAGCCTCCCCGCGGGGAGGTCCCGCGCGCCCCCGCTGGTTTTGCCCACATATTTAATATGCCTCTTAATTTATCATCCTCCACGCGGCTGCGAAGGAAGGCGGGCTCTGGAGGACTCTGGTTTCCTCCCTCCCGTGGGTGGAGCCAGCCCTGGAGGCGCAGCGGCCACGCCCCAGCTTTCTCTCCACTCGGTGTCCCTGCCTTAAGGCCCGTGGCATCGCCACCCGCTTCCCTGCCCACCTGGCGGCGGACCGTGACTCTCCAGGCCTCCAGGAGCGGAACCCACCACGTGGAGAACCTGTGGGAGGATTTCTCGTTGCTGGGACGGGACCCGGCACAGTGAGGGGAGTCCCTGGTAGCCCATCCGGCCTGTGGCCCCTTGCTTCAGCCTCCCATGTCTAAAAGCCAGTGACTTTATTCACCCCCTTTCCCAAATGCCTGGTACCAGGAAGGACTGCACCCTATGGAAGTGGGCTCTGTGGGCGCCTCTCCGAGGCCTCAGACCCCTGGGCCTCTCAGGTTTGACCGGATGCAGCTGCCCCACGAGTGAGTGGGGCTGGAGGTCCCTCTGCCTCCCAGCTTCTGTCTTGGGAACCTGATCCGTCCTGAAGGAGCGGGTCCCGCCTGGAGCAAGTGCCGGCCTCCGGACAATCCCCGCCCCGCCCTGGGGCCCTTCGCTTCTGTCCACTTAGAGCAAGAATCTCCACGTTTGCTTGAAAAAAGAGGACCATTAACAAGCCATGCTCCGTTCTGAGCACCCCTTTGCCGAGTAGACAGCCGGTCCCAAACTGTGTACAAGGCACTTTGCATTCATGTTTAACCCTCACAACAACCCTCTCTTGTAATATTATACCCATTTCATAGATGAGGAAACTTGGGCGCAGTGTGCCCAAGACACACTAGCAAGGAAGAGGGGGAAGAGGACTTGAATCCAGGCCTGCCTGGCTTCCACCCCCGTGCCCTTCCCCTTGGAAGAGGCAAACCAGGCAGGGGAGGGAGAGAGAGCTTAGGGAGCAGAGGGAGCTGAGGTGGTCTCACATGCCAGCCTTGAGGGGCCCAGGTGGCTCAAAGACCAGCAGCTGGTTCTCCATCAGGCTGAGCGTAGCGAGCAGTGGCCCCCTCAGATGACAGGGCCAGGCAGCGCCTCCTGTCGCTCTCTGCTGCTGCTTCCCACTCCTCTCTGGCTCTCACAGTCCCCTTACACACACACACACACACACACACACACACACACACCCCGCATGCTCCCGCTGTCTCACCGGATAGAACCCAGGGCAGCCCTCCCACCCATTTGATGGTGTGGTTCACATAGTCATGGCCACATACGGGCCTAGAACCAGGACCCTGGGTTTCCAGCTCCAGGCCCAGAGCTCCTGCCTGTGGGCTGGGCTGCCTGTGGGTGAGAGGGCAGTCCCCCTCACCACCCCCACCCTGCAGGAGAGGACCTGGCCCTGTCCTGCCCCAGAGGCTCCGAGTCAGGGTTCATTGGCTGCCATGCCTTTGGAACCCCAAAGCCAGCTTTCCTGGGGGTGCTCGCTGTCCACCTGCAGTGCCAAAGGCCCTCCCCACAACCTGGGCTCTGGATGTGTCTGTGGGAGGAGCCTCCTCAGACCCCAGACCTTCTCTTCCTTCGGGTCCGCCTGTAAGTCCCATCCCCCAAACCCGGGGGCAGGGCCCGAGGTACTCCCTGCCCCTGCTCACCCTTGGCCCCTGGGCGGAAAAGGGGGGCGGCTGGAAGAGGGCCACCCCCTCTTCCCGGCCCCAGAGCACGCTTCCCTGAGCGTTTGCTCCCCTTTGGTTTGCGCCACCTTCATGACGCTCTCCTGCAGGATTTGACTACATTTCAAGACAGAACTCTAAATCTCTTATCCTGGTTCCCTTTCTGCTTTCAAGGACCTTTTCAAGTTTTTCCTGAGCTCCTACTGCGCGCCAGGCGGGGGCAGGCCAGGCTGCGCACGGCCCCCTGCTGCCCCCTGCCCGGCTGGCTGTGGGAGCTTTGCTTCCCCTTTGTTCGCTGACTCCACTGAAGGTGCTTGTCTGTGACCTCAGACCCTCCTCCCGGGATCAGCCGGGTGAGGAGGGACGCGTTCTTTCTCTGGGCAGAATGTTTTTCTGCGAATGAAAGAACTTGCCTTTATTATTATTATTGTTATTGTTATTGTTATTATTATTCTGATGGGAACTGAAGGTACTAACGCCATTTCCCTCTCTGGTCACTGTTCTTTCCGGGGATACACTGGTGTCCCGAGGCCCCTCCCTCAGCACCATTTGCCACAGGGTGGGCGCGTCCCCAGCGACCTGGAAGTGGGGGTCTTGGTGGCAGTGGCTCTCCCTCGCTGTCCTTGACTGTGGACTTACGTTCACACCCTCCAGGACTGTGGCCTCTATTCGGTGAGCAATTGACAGAGCAAACGCAGAACTCCCCTGGCGTTCCCGCCGCCACGGGAATTGGCGTCCGGCTGTAGGAACGGCCCCCGCGCCAAGCTCCGGCAGGCCCCCGGGGCTCAGACACGCTCCCTGCTTTAGCGTTACCCTCGAGGTAGCCCTGGGAGGGGCTTGAGGTCAGTCCCAATCTGTAGTGAGAAAAATCGGGGTTCGGGGGGTGAGGTCGCGTTCCTGTCTTCATCCAAATAGTGACAGTGACCGAGCGGAGACTGGACCCCGGGGGTTTTCTCCCCGCGCCCGTGATCTCCTCTGCCCCCAGCAGTGAAGTGTGTGTGGGCTTCCAGGGGAGCAGGGGGCCCTCGAGTTTCTCCTCCGCCTGCCCCACGATGACAGGTCCGTGGGTCACAGGTAAATGCGACTCTGGAAGGCAGACAGTGACACCGCCATCCCTCTTCCTTCCTGTATTTCACCCTACATCTTAGGGTAAAACTACAGCTCGTGGTGCCACCAAATCTTAGGAAAATCTGAGTTTCGGGGGTTACCGCTTGATAGAATAGGCCTTTGCTGAAATTCTCCCGCTCAGAATTTCTTTGCCATTCGGTGGGGTTATGTCCTTGTCCCGGGTTAAGGCGTGGGGAGGGCCGGAGCCGCTTTCACTGCCCTCGCCGTCTGAGGAATCCAAGGGCCAGTCGGGCTTCCAGCCTTTGTGAGCCTCCGCCACGCTTTCTCAGGCTGCGTTCTCGGCCTTAAAATATTCCTGAGCCCACGGGGGATTTCACTCCCAGGTGGAAGAGGAAAACAAAGGCCACATTCAAGGGCAGGTGCCCGATCTCCCAGGGTCTGGAAGACCTTAGGGATAGGCAGTCTTGTGTTTATTCAGCCCGTACCAGGTCCCAGCCCTGAGCGCTCCCCCCTCACATAGCTGAACTGGACACCAAGAAAGAGCAGGTCCCGAGCTTGGCCGTCATCCTGTCCTTGTGCCAAGTCTCTAACTGTTGGGTCCACCTCCTCCTGGGAGGTCTTGCCTTGTCTTAAGACTGTGACAGTGGGCACACAACAGCCTTAGCCATCCACGGGCCATCTTGTGCCCCCTTGGTCATCCAGGCCCATCCTTCAGGGCTTTCGCTCCAAGCAGCCATACCATGCCATAGACCAAAGACGACCTAGTGTCAAGTTGTGGCTCAAATGAGTGGTCATGGGCTCACTCGGAGGCCTGAGCGTGCAGGGCACCCTCCCTTGGCCCGGAGGAATTGCTCCAAACGTAGACACGGTTCTGACTTTGCAGTTAAAGCCAGGAGGCTCCACAGCCCGCTCAGACCACCTGCTGAGGACCCTACCCACCGCCGCGACGGCCCGGCTCCGTGGGGTGATGTCTGTTGCTGGCGCTACCCTGCGGGTTACTGAGCCCGCCTCGTGCTTCAACATTCCATCCTCCTTCCCATTTCTACCCTGTTCTCTGGAGGAGGCCTCCCTGGTTCCAGCCAGGGACAAGGGGGCTCCATCTCTCTCCTGGAAGAAGCCAAACCCAGTGCCACAGCCGGCGCTTTCCGGGTCCTCTGTGGACTCGCGGTGCCCTGCCGGGCTCGTTGCAGCAATAAGCAATTCTGCGGCCACAGAGGTGTCCACACCTCACCCCTCTGTGTGCCTGTCCATGCCTTTGGGCCCATCTCCCTGTTCACGGTGCCCCTTTCGCTTCCGGGGGTGGTGAGGAGCAATGGTCACCTTTGCCACAGCCCCCGTGTCCCGCATCAGGGAGCAGCCACGTCAGCGGGCCATGCCTGCATCCCTCCAGGAGCAGCGGGCTCCGGCACCGTTGCCCCGCCACCTCGTGTCCGCTCACAGGATGATGCTGGTGATCTCTGGACACTCAGCATTCCTACACCCTCGCCAAATGGACAGATTCTGGTGGTGGTTTTTGTTTTCTTTTAACAAAAAAAGTACATGAGGATATATAATGTGAGGGGGGTGGTGGTGAACAATTAGCTGTAGCATGTATAGAGTATACACTTACCATTAGACTTTCTCCTTTTTTTTTTTTAATAAAAAAATAGTGCTTGACTGGTTTCAAGCTTCATTGTGAAGATGCCGTGTGTGTGCATTTATTGGGCTGCGGAGCGGGTGCATAGCTTTTGCCCTGGCATCTGGGCCTGCAGTTCTGAGGTCCGAGAATAGAAGTGAATGTGAGCGTTTAGGTTTGGGCATTGCCCAGAGATAGGGCTGGCTTCTCTCTCTGGGCCCTAGTGCACCTTGATTCTCCCAACTACATTGTCCAGAAACCACGGGAAAGCTGTGTCTCCCACATGGTAGCTCCGCCTGAGCCGGAGCACATCACATGGCCTGGGAGTCGAGGTCTCGTGTTGCCTGACAGACAGGCGTGTGTGGTGCAGGCTGGGGGCTCTGCAGGGACCGCCTGGGCCATCTGCTCCCAGGAGGTGGAGGGCATTGCCTGAGCTTCTGTGACTTTCCCAGGGGCAGACCCAAGACAAAACCAACCCCGGTGTGCAGCCTTCTTGTTCCAGATGAGTCTTAAATGACGCCCGCCTTCCTAGAGCAAGAAGAGTAGGACCAGCAGCGTCCTGAGCAGAACTGCCAGCGGGGTTTACATACACTGTCTGTTCTCCCTCGGAGGGAACATTGCAAAGAGACACGTACCTGCTGGCAGACCTTGCTGAGGGACAGTGGTCATTCATTGCGGTGTTATCTCTGTTCCCATAAGAAGGAAAAGCATTAGGGGGTTCAGGTCGCCCTGGGAAGCGTTTTCTCCCAAACCTTCCAAACCAGGAGTGCTTGGCCATCAGGATACAAGCAGCCTGGGCTTCCCTGGCAGGTGGAGAGGGGCGCAGGGCCTCCTGGGATGGGAACCGGACCGTGGCCAGGAACCAGACCTGACCTATTCTCAAGGGGCGCTCATCCCCCCACCTCCTGCAGGTCTCGCTTGGAACCAGCGCCCACCGTGCTGTCCTCTGCTCTGGGAATGCCACACCACACGCCTGCCAGCTTTCAGTCACCCTCCCAGGAGGCGGAGGACATTGGCGAACCCGTGGGTCCACGACACACCGTGGAGCTGTTCCTCTGAGTCCAGGGTCCTTCATGTCCGTCCCTTCTCCAGTTCCCTGTCCATCTGGTCCTCACATTCTTGCCACCCAGGCTTCCCAGCCAGTGAGTCTCAGATTTTGGTGACCCTGGAATGAGCCAGGGGGCTTGTCACAGTGCCTGTTCCTGGGCTGCACCCCTCGAAGTCCGAATCAGCGGGAATCTGTACCGGTTAAGGAGTTCATTGTGAGGAAGTAGTCCGTGTGCTCCTTCTGAGAAACGGGCTTGGCACCTTGCCCGGCGGCATCGAGGGTGTTCAAGGATGGTGCTTTGTCCTATTCGTATCAGCGTCACCTGTCATTTCCTGAGCATGTGCTGTGTTCCGGGCCTGGGGGGCACACTACGTACACTTTCACTTCACCCTCAAAGTGCTCCATGAAGTCGACACCTGCATTTGACATGTGAAGAAGGCACTGACGGGGTCAGCGTCTCCCAGTGTGTGGTGTGTGGTTCTATGCAAGCTCTTGTACCGCACACTGTGTCCCTCCCAAGTGCTAATCGAAGCACAGATCTCACCCTGGTGCAATTAGTTCCTGGGTTCAAGATGGTCCTCAAGAAATACTTCCTTTTCCAAAAACCCAAGTCCGTACAAAGGAAAAGGTCTAACTTCCCTTGAGCACATGCTATCGGCTGGGAACCTTGTAGCTATATCTGTTTAATCTTCACTATGACAGTTCTAGGTAGGCATTCTTTATACCCATTTTATGGATGGAAGTTAATAGTCCAAGGCTAAGTTTACCCATGGTCATAGCTAATCTGAGGATGAGCTCAGGTGTCTAACTCCAGAGCCCCTCACATGATAAGATCTGGGATCTCCCCAGTCTACGTCTTCACTCGGCACTTTCCAAAGTGTGTTTCCCGGAGCAAATGCCAGTGAATACTTGGAAGGAAGTGTTCCGTGGGCATGTTCGTTTGGGAAATAAACAGTTTCTGTACTGCAGGGCTTCTCGAAGCCTATTATATAATAACAAGCAGTTTCAACTTGGTTGCTCAGACGTACTTGACCGTGAAGCCATTCACAGGAGCCGTGTTTCGTGTAATATAAAAGCTGGAAAATGTCACATTTCACATTTCAACTCTACCATAAATTCTCTCTGAACCACGACCCTTAGCCAATCCCTCCCCCTAACTCCAGCTGCAACTCTCCCCCCTCAGGGGAATCCAGTCTTTAATACTAACATTCACGGCATCACAGACACTGTCCTTCTCCGAAGGGACAGCTGCACGTGAACTTGGGTGTCTCCTATTCGCTATTGGTCTGACTCGGAGAGATCCGAATGGATTTCCCCGTTGTCTGCTGGCTGCTGACGAGGCTCATTTTAGCTGATTTCTTATAATGAGATATATATACAAAATTAAAAGTGTCTAAAGGATTAGCTAAAAAATGTATAATGAAAAGATCTAATTTTTCACTGTGCTTCTGTGGCAAGCCTTATGCGTCCCCCTAGGGCGCACGGGCCCTGCTTTGTAAACCCCTGAGGAAGGAACGGTGATGGGCTCTGGGGCTAGACGGAGCTGGGTTTGAGTTCTGGCTCTGATAAAACACAACCTCTGTGAGGCTGAGCATCCTCAACTGTAAAACGGAGACCAGAAAGCCTTCCCCACAGCGTTGCGAAGAGGAGTAGAAGTCATGTGTGCCTCACACACAGGATTCATAGTCTTCAAACGCGTTCACTGCCTGGTGCCGGAGTCGGCAAACTGCTTAAAGAGTCAGATAGTAAATATTTTGGGCTTTGGGAGCCAGGAGGCAAAACCAGAATGTTATGCAAGGACTTACATAACTCCTTCAAATGTAACCAGTTGGCCTGTAAAAGCCATTCTTAGCTCTGTACAAAGACAGGCAGCTGGCGGGATTAGGCCTTGGGGCGGTAGTGTGCCAACCCCCCTGGCCCAGGGTCGCTGCATCTCCTATTTTATTACTACTTTTCTCTAAATGGAAGTTTTTCCACCGTGTGTTTATGGAGCATCAGCCCCTCACGTGATCGTGGCACAGCATCGTGCGGTCAAACCCATTTGGCAGCCGCCGCGCGGGCATCGTCCAAGCCTCCTCCTTGGGGATCCGTGCTGCACGCTGCGTGTAAAAGGCCCTGAGAAGCCTGCCATCACGAACCCGTTTACCCTGCGTTAACCCAGCGTCTCCAGATTGTATTTGACAACAGAGTTCTTTTTTTCCCACATAGCGCTCAGGAACTTCCCACAGAACAGACTTCGGAACATGCCGGTGTAGATCCCAGAATTTAATCGTTACTCAGAAGGTCGCGGTGTTAAATTGGGTCCAGGCCCCGTCAAGCGAGCCTCTGAGGATGTGACTTGGATGGTGCGTCTTAGGATCTTCAGCGGAGTAGCCAGGCCAAGTCAGTCTTCCTGCAGAAGGAACTGCATTTTTCTCCCCGGGTGTGTCTCCCCGGGACCACGTGGAGGACCCCGGGAAGTCCCTCCGAGAAGGGTCGAGGTGTGCACCGTGGGAAGTAAGCAGCAGCCACTGGGTGTCCTGGGAGGGGATTGGAGAACCGGTCACGTTCTTGCTGTTGAGAACATGGACCTGCCAAGCCACTTCCCGTGTATTTTTTCACTGGTCAAGTGCAGTGCCTCCGACCATCTTAGTCCGTTCGGGCTGCTCTAACCAAGTGCCGGCGACTGGGTGCTTACACACAACGAAAGCTGGCTTCTCACAGTTCTGGAGGCTGGAAGTCTGAGACCAGGGCGCCAGCATGGTCGGGTTTGGGGAGAGCCCTCTTGTGGGTTGCACACTGCTCACTTCTTGTTGTATCTTCACGGGGTGGAGAGAGACCAAATTGGCTCTCTGGCCTCTTCTTATAAGAGCACTCCTCTCAGCTGTCAGCCCCCCGACCCCGACCTAATCGCCTCCTAAGGGCCTTGCCTCCAAATATCACATTGGGGATTCGATGTCAACGTATGAATTTTGAAGGGACACAGACATTCAGTCCATAACGTTTTAAGTCCAACTTGGTTCTCTCCTCATTTGCCCATGATATTGGAAGTACTACTCGCCTGGAGCACCAGTTCACTTGCTGATAGAACGCAGTGGCTGAGGTTGACAATCATATGCCTATCCATCTTTTAAAAAATATCACCAAGCCCTAACCGGTTTGGCTCAGTGGATAGAGCGTCGGCCTGCGGACTGAAGGGTCCCAGGTTCGATTCCGGTCAAGGGCATGTACCTTGGTTGCATCCTCAGTAGTGAGTGTGCAGGAGGCAGCTGATCGATGTTTCTCTCTCATCGATGTTTCTAACTCTCTATCCCTCTCCCCTCCTCTCTGTAAAAAATCAATAAAATATATTTAAAAAAATAAAAAATTAAATTAAAATAGAAAATAAAAAATATCACCAAAATGGAAATGCAAAGTGAAAACGTTCTCATAGAGAAGTTTTATACCCGAGTTAAGAAACACTGTTTCCCTGTTTCCTCATAACCCTCCTCTTCACTGTGCCAGGCCCTGGGGCTGAGCAGACAGACATACTCAATTGGAAAGTCTTTTTGCTGCCGGCCCCTCCACTTCCCGTCAGCACCCTGGGCGCAGGGAGGAGTGTGCACGGAAGCTCTGGGTTTGTTCTGGAAGGCGCTCAGAAGTGCCAGGATCACCCAGTGACTCACGTCCACGCCGGGCTGGCTCCTGGGGGGCACACAGCAGCAGCGTGTTGAGAGACACCCGAAGCTGCTTCTGGAACTTCATTTCTACCCAAGAATTCATTTGGGGGGAGGGAGGGAGGGAACTGGGAGTCAAGATTTAAGCAATTTAACCAGCAAGTTATTTGACACATGTTTATGTTAAACAGGGACATGTTGTGCAATAGAATATAAAGCTTGCCTGCGCTTTTAAGAGAAACTGCAGACTTTGAAGAAATGGTTTCACTGGGCTGCTCGGGGTCAGCCCCGGGCCCTGGGCCCCAGGCCCCTGAGGGAACTTGAGTAGGTCAAGTTTGAGAAGCTACGTGATTCATCAGCAAGGAACACAGAGCCCTTCAGACTTCCCTTCCAAGAAGGTCTTATTTTCGATCCAAACCAGATGCCCCATGCAGCGGGGAGGAGCTGTAGAGCGTCTCCAAGAAACAGGACACTCCATGTTCGTGCTTATTGTTTCTGAAAGCAAATGCTTTTGAGAACTTCCTGCTTTTCAAAACTTTCAGTTCTTCTGGTCACTTCATGGGGAGTGTCTATATTAAGTTGTATCTCTTTTAATTACCTTAAAGAAAACAACTTGGGCCCAGCTGGCATGGTTCAGTGGTTGAGCGTTGACCTGTCAACCAGGAGGTCACGGTTCGATTCCAGTCTTGGCCTTTTCCCCGGGTTGGGCTCCATCCCCAGTGTAGGGCGAGCAGGAGGCAGCCGATCAATGATTCTCTCTCATCATTGATGTTTATATCTCTTTCTCCCTCTCCCTTCCTCTCTGAAATCAATGAAAAAATATATATGTATATATTTTGTTATATATATTTTATTGATTTTCTACAGAGAGGAAGGGAAAGGGATAGACACAGGGGTCCTCAAACTTTTTAAACAGGGGGCCAGTCCACTGTCCCTCAGACCGTTGGAGGGCCAGACTATAGTTAAAAAAAAAAAACTATGAACAAATCCCTATGCACACTGCACATATTTTATTTTGAAGTAAAAAAACAATTGTTTTCAGCGGGCCACATGTGGCCCTCAAGCCGTAGTTTGAGGACCCCTGGAGAGAGTTAGAAACATCAATGAGAGAGGAACATCGACCAGCTGCCTCCTGCACACCTCCTACTGGGGGTATACTCGCAGCCAAGGTACATGCCCTTGACCGGAATCGAACCCGGGATCCTTCAGTCCGCAGGCTGATGCTCTATCCACTGAGTCAAGCCGGTCAGGGTGAAAATTTTTTTTTTTTAAAAGAAAACAACTTGTTCATTTTTCAGCTAAGGAGTACCAGTTTGGGGGTGGGGGTGGGGTAGGGTGGGGTGGGAAGGGAACACCTGAATTCCCACAGGTACACGTCCAATATTTAGCATCAGGACCTGGGACTCATGTAAGACCAAGTGACATTCAGGTGCTACCTCACCATCCACTGCCTATCCTCACCCACTCACAGACCCGAGTTTAGGGAAAAGGATAAGAGTTTCCACCTCTATGCTTCTCACTCATCATCGAAAGCTGGATAGTCCAACAATAACTAAAATGTCCCTTCTGTGTGGGCTGAAACACAGCTGCCCTGTGGTAGGCTAGCAAGTGGCTTTGGTGGCAGGAAGAAGAGAGCTAGCATCCCCTCAGAATGTCTCCTTCAGCCCAGAGGGGCAGTATGTTCCCTGCAGAGCCAAAGTCCACCCAACAGTGGGTCAGTAACATCAGCAAAGAACACACACACTCGCCACTCACGTCAGTTATGAATCCAACGTGCCCTGGCTGAGGTGCCTGCACAGGCATCCCTGTGGCCCCCAGCAGACCCATGACAGGGAGACTACCAAGGGACAGAATTGCCTTGGCACGAGATGACTGAGTCTAGAGCCCGTATGGACATCCTGAAACCATCGTCATGTGTGAGAGCCCGGGAATGATCGCCGGAATCCTGGGGCCTGCTCTGGGCCAGGCTTGGTGCTGGGAGCTGAGGATGGAGATAAGACTAAGAGAAGTGTCGTCTAGCCAAGAGGGCTGACCTGCAAACAACTGCAGGGGACTGGGGAGAAACCTAAGAGAGCAGCTACACAAAATATTGGAAGGAAAACTGGCCTCCAGGGTGAGGATTAGGAAAAGCTTCCTGAAAGGCCCAAAATAGGGGACCCACAAGGTGAGGGCAGTGTTCCCCAAACCTGAGCTGTGTGAGGAGCACCCTCACAAATGTTGCCAGGCCCACAACCCACCTGTTTCAGCATTTACTTAATAGTCTACTTTAAGTTGATTAACTCAGCCCAGCCAGCGTGGCTCAGCGGTTGAGCGTCCACCTATGAACCAGAAGGTCATGGTTTGATTCCTGGTCAGGACACATGCCCAGGTAGCAGGCTTGATCCCCAGTGTGGGGCGTGCAGGAGGCAGCTGATTAATGATTCTCTCTTATCATGGATGATTCTACCTCTCTCCCTCTCGCTTCCTCTCTGAAATCAATAAACATGTATTAAAAAATTAATTAATTAATTAATTAATTAACTCAAAAGTTAAATATACTTCTTTGAAGGGAAGCATTCTATCCTGACAATAAATTGAAAAGGTGTATAGTTTTCCATTATTAGTAAGTACCTCTAAAAGTAATGAGTGGAAGTGAAATGATGTCACTGAGTTCCAGCGAGGTCCAGTTAGTTACCTATGGAAAGTTCTGACCTTGAGTTCTCTCTCTCTCCCTCTCTCTCTCTCTCAATAGAAGATTAGCATGTGTTAAGGAGGTGTCAAAGACAAGCTAACACCAAACTGAGATTTTATAGTTCTAAAAGGAAAAGAATTGCAGTACAAAAAATGGTACTAACTTGTACACTGTAATTTGATGTCATTTCATGCAACTGAAAATACCACCCAAATCGCCTTTCCCACACTGGATTAATTTGAATGCTTTTGTTAGGTCTAGGGGGCATGAGACAATTTAACCCAAACGTAGACTAGCCGTGACGGGAGAAACGTGGAAGGGTAATTACGGACCCTCCTCTGGACGCTGGGAAGCAGTACATTTCCATAACTGCAAAGTGAAATCTGAACAGGACCACCCCATTTGATTACCCTTTTCAGGATCTCATAATGCTTTAATAATGCTAGAGATAATTTTGATTTTAATTAAAATTCTTTTGTTGGCAGTGATAACGGCATCAGGCATTAGAATGGTGGGGTCAGACCGGACCTCAGTTCAGCAACCTCAGTACTTGAGTTCTGGCTAAGAAAGAATTCAGAGCCCAGACTCAAACTATAAGAGAAGTTTATTTAGAAAGGTGAGAGACAGGCAGGGATGTGGGGGGAGCGGCCCCGCCCGCCCTCCGCAGAGGCCGGCCCAAGTCTCACCGTGAGCCCCGGGAGCGGCCTTCTGGGGAGGATCCCAATAGAATATTCATTAGCTTTCCAGGTGTATCCTTTCAGGATTGTAGTCTTCATTGATTGGTTAGTGCCAGGTCAGGAGGTCATTAGTCATTGCAGCTGGTCCTTGTCCTTGTGTCAGCCTGGGCATTGCCCTGCATGGCCTTTCTGCTTTTTTGGGCCTGGACCTGAGATGTTATCTCTAGTCCTGAATGCTTAAAAGAGCAGTTCTGTAGGGTCTTGCATGGGAGTCAAATGAGGCTAATCTCTGGCCCCCTTCTTCCTCCCCTAAGGGTTCTGCCACATGACTAGAAACATGTGAGGGGAGGAAAGGTCAGGGGAGGGTCTGAACCACATGACCGTCCATAGGAAAGGTCACAGGGTGTAAGCATGACCAGGGATATGCTAGGGGAGGAAAGGTCACCCTGGGGGCGAGGTTCCAGCCCAGTTTTGCCCATTGATAGGTGCCCAGGGCTTTCCACCCTGGTGACCTTCCATACCTGGCCTGTTGTCCTTGCTATGCTCACGCTAACTGCCTACCACTCGTTGAGCCTCTTTTCAAGACACTACTGAATTATAATAAGATGTTTTAAACCCTTTGTGTGGAAGGAAACAAAAGCAAGAATTCTTTATAGAGAATGTTGCTATAACACTTACCACATTGCACAGCAATTTTGTGTTTATGTGTCTGTCTCCCCACCAGGCTGGCACCCCTGTGGGCAAGGGATCTGTTGCTTTTCCGTCTCCTGAGTATGTGGTAAAGATGGGGGTGGGGGTGCATTATTATAGTGCTCAGTGTCAGCTGTCTGAATGCGCCCACCCAGTTAGGGTGGTGGGAGGCGAAGAAAAAAAACACTAAACAAATACTCTAGTATGTGGCTGTTTTCTTCATGTGAGACAATGTAGCATGGTAATTAATTTGGGTTTAGACAGAACTGAATTCTCACCTCTAAAGTGAGAGTAATAGCACCTGCCTCACAGGGTTGGTGTAAGGATTAAATGAGTTGATAGATGTGGAGCCATTAGCACGGTGCTAGCACATAGTAAACACTCCGTTGTTGGTAACTATCATTATTTTGTTGTTGTTATTGATATAATTACACACACAAATTATCATGGTTGTTTGTGGTTTTCTTAATATATTTTTATTGATTTCAGAGAGGAAGGGAGAGAAACATCCATGATGAGAAGCAGTGATGGGCAGCCTCCTGCACGCCCCCTACTGGGGACCAGCCCGCAACCTGGGCATGTGCCCTGACCCGGAATCAATCAAACCGTGACCTCCTGGTTCTTAGGTTGAAGCTCAATCAGTAGGCCACGCTGGCGGGCCCAATTATCATGTTTGAATGGCGTGGACATTGTGCGTTTCAGCTGCCGGGAACCCACTTTCCTTTCTCCATTTTCTAAAATTAAATGAAGAAAGGAAAGTGTGTTCCCGGCAGCTGAAACTAAATTAGGGGAACCAATTTTCCCTGCCCCTCCATCCTCGTGATAGGAAAGGGACAGGCTTCGCTCATTGGCTACAGCAATAGGCACATGACCCAGGCCTGGCCAATCAGGACAGCCCAGACTGCCGGCTCCCATTGGCTCAAAGCCAAGCCAATGAGACGCCACCCCGGGCGCTTGGCCGGCCATTTTGAGGAAGAGGAAGTCTTCTTTGCCTGGCAGTCTGGCCGCGTGGGCACAGTCCTCTGCAGGGTGCAGTTTTGGGTGGGGCGGCGTTTCCGGCCACTAACCAAACCGATCTCTCACGTATCCGTAGAGGGAGCAGTTCTGGCTCCGTCTTCCTGTCGTCAGAAGGTATTTTTTTAAAAATCTTTATTGTTGAAAGTATCACAGAATACCCCCCTTCCCCCTGAGGGAATGTTAATTTCAGCTGGTGGGCTATGAGGTGAGGGGTCAGCACTGCTGGCTTTAAATGCAGCAGAAATGCCACGCTGCACCCCCTGTAGCTCTGGCGCGCGGCTGCTCGCGTGGCTGCTGCTTGAAGCCCCACAGTCAGGCCGCACCTGCCGGGCCTACAGCTAAGCCCCTTCGCGGCTCACGGTTCCTCCCGGGTGCGCCGAGCATTGTGCTAGGCTCTCCGGAGGCAAAATCAAATAAAACCTGTTTCCTGCCCCGTCAAGCCAGAGAAACGCAACTCAGACCGGCCTGCAGGGATGACCAGAGAAAAGTGTTGATTTATGGAACTGGACATTCCCAGGGAGCAGGTTCAGGCGTCGCTGGGTCCAGCTCCGATGATTCTCGGGGCCGGGGTGTTTCCTCTTCCTCAGCTGTATTTCCCTCCGCGCTGACTTCCCCTCTGGGTAGGCTCTCTCCTTTTGCTGAGTGGCCCCAATTTTCCCCTCCTGGAGGGCTCTCAGAAGCTCCAAATTTACAACACCCCACTTCAATTCATGCTCAGAAAAAAAAAAGGTAATTTCTTCTAAAAAAGTAAAAAAAAAAATGGCCCTGACTCTCACCATGATTGGTCACGTGCGCATCCTAAACCCATCATGTGTTTGGAATCACGCTGATGGGCTCACGCCTGGCCGTCAGGACCACCTGGAATGGGGGGTGGCGTGGGCTCCCTCGGAATCCTACGAACTGAGTCCTGTTGCCAAACGTGACGCAAGCAGAGGGCTCAGCCTGTGCTTGTGCAGTTGGCTGTCTTCTTGCACCACTGCCTTGGCCACGAAAAGAATGTACCTGTTTAGCATGTTGCTCGGAGGAGAAGGAGAGACATTCGAGACAACCCCTGACTCGGCCCTCAGCCAGGAGTGACGTCGACTTGGCCCCAGCTGACCCGAAGACACGTGGGAACCATCAGTTACTTGGAAATGGTTTTCAAACATGTGGAAAGGTTGCAGGAGAAGGCCGAAGAGCATCTTTACGTGGCTGTGCCTGTTAACATTTGCCCCACTTACTTTATCAGTTGCCCTCCTGATATGTAATTTTTCCTGAAACATTTGAAAGGAAGTTATGTGTTCCGTATCTTTTTTTTTTTCAATCCTCACCTGAGGATATGTTCTCTTGATTTTTAGAGGAAGGAAGGAAGAGAAAAACATTGATGTGAAAGGGAAACATCTATCGGTTGCCTCCCATCTGGGGATGGAACCCACAGCCTGATCAGGAATCGGACTCCAAAACTTTTTGTGCATGGGATGCTCCGGCCAACTGAGCCACCCGGCCAGGGCTATATCATATGCTTTTGCACCTAAATCCACGACTATGTCTTACTTAAGAATAAAAACGTTCTTTTATAATCACCGAGCAATTTTTCACTGCAGGAAATTGGACGTTGATAATTTTATCTACTCTGTCATTCATATTCTAATTTTATCAATTGGCCCCATAATGTCCTTTATAGAATCATGTCTCTGGTCTGTAATCTGGAGCAGTTTCTCAGCTGTTCTTTGGCTTTAATGACATTGATTTTTTTAAAATTTAGCCTCCCTCTTTTTATGATCGTATGTCCTCCATTTGTATTTGACTGACATGTCCTCATGATTCCATTCATCTCCAGAGTTTACAGAAGAAGCATTGTCATTCTCAAGGAATCCCATTTGGAGTCAAACAATGTCCACTTGGTCATTTGGTCAAGGTATTGTGCATTTTTTCCTTTGTTACTATTTTCTGCTTGCAATGTCTGTGGGGTGATAGTTTAAGATAATGCAAATATCCATTCACTCCTCATCAGAATTTCTTCATATATTTCACATTCATTCGGGATTTTTGCCTGAACCAGTCTTTACTAATGTATTAGTCAGATCAGGCTGCTACAACAGAATATCATAGACTGGGTGGTTTAAACAGCAAACATTTATTTCTATTTCTGGGGGCTGGAACTCTGAGATCGGGGTGCCAGCATGGTCAGGTTCTCGAAAGAACCCTTTTCTTTTTTTTTTTTAAATATATTTTATTGATTTTTTACAGAGAGGAAGGGAGAGAGATAGAGAGTTAGAAACATCGATGAGAGAGAAACATCGACCAGCTGCCTCCTGCACACCTCCCACGGGGGATGTGCCCGCAACCAAGGTAGGGAGGGAGGGAGGACAGGCTCTCTTCCTCTTATAAGGGCACTAATAACATCACGGGAGCTCCACTCTCATGACCCAATTACCTCCCAACAGCACCGCCTCCAAATACTGTCGCTTTAGAGTTTCAACATATGACTGGGGGGAGGGGCAGAAGCATTCAGTCCATCGCAACTACTGTGGTTGACAAATGATTTTCCCACTCCAGCGCTTCCTTCAGATCCCACTCTTCATTGCCTGCGCTGTGAAAATGGACATGGGCCCTTTAAATATTGTGCCTTGGCCAGTTGGCACCATGTTTAGCTTTGACAGTAGAGGGCACTGGAGAGACACTGCAGGAGGAATAACCATTTGCTCCCTCAATGGGCTCCCACAGCATGGGTAGCTCCTCCAGGGCCAGGCTCCTGGCTGTGTGCAGCCTGCCCATTGCCCAGACTCTGCAGCACGGACAGCTTCTCGTGGGGAGCAACTTCAGGATGCAGGGCTGCCCTAGCTGCAGGCTCCTGCAGCGGCTTCTCCAAGGCCCAGAACCCCTCAGGTGGCTTCATGGCATAATAGCTCTGGTGAGACACCGCCCATGCTATCTTTTCTGCACCCTACAGCATGGATTTCCAGCCATTTCACAGATGTCTCTCTACTGTTCACCAAAGCAGGGCCATGTCTTCTTTGAGGAGGTCCGGCTCTTAACTCTAGAGCAAGCATGTCAAACTCAAAGGCTAACACGGGCCAAATAAACAAGGTTTAAGTGTATGTGGGCCGCAAAATAAAAACACAGAAACTTCAATTTTCATAGAAATGTAGGTTTGTTTCAATAGAGACGTGCTGAATACAAAGGACTGAAATAAATGAGTAATCATTAACATAAAATAATAGAACATTTTAATAACAATATTTTTTCTTCAGTATTCACTTACCAGACACTGAATAACTGCACAAATTAATAAGCGTAACGCAAAGAAACCTATTTTTCTTGTTCTCCGAAAGCGAAATATTTCCTGTTGTGCACACCAAAACAAGTCAGTCCAAGACTAATGACATGGCCATCGGCTGCTAAAATATTTGCTGCTGGTATTAGTGGAGAGAAATGGTGTACCTGTGTGTAAGGGAAATGAATGCAACACGATTATAGTAATCAGTCATTAGCAAATGTTGTAGTTCGCTATTCCTAATTATGTATAACAGGATATTGTAAAAATTAAGTTACGAAACTTTTATTAAAACATTTCTTAGATACCATTATATTGGCTGGGCCGCAGAAATATTCGTTGTGGGCCAAATGTGGTCCGCAGGCCCGAGTTTGACATGCTTGCCCTAGAGCAGTGATGGCGAACCTTTTGAGCTCGGCGTGTCAGCATTTCAAAAAACCCTACTTAACTCTGGTGCCGTGTCACATATAGAAATTTTTTGATATTTGCAACCATAGTAAGACAAAGATTTATATTTTTGATATTTATTTTATATATTTAAATGCCATTTAACAAAGAAAAATCAACCAAAAAAATGAGTTCGCGTGTCACCTCTGACACACGTGTCATAGGTTCGCCATCACTGCCCTAGAGGCACCTCTCCCTTAGTGTACCGTCTCAGCCCTGGGGCATGGCTGCTTCTTAGTCAGCCACCGTCTATACTTCAGAGTTCCTTTTCCCTCCCATGAAATTGAAATATCAAAACTAAAGAAAGAATTTTAAAGAAAAACAACTATAGACAAATATCCCCCATAAATGTAGATGCAAACATTCTGAACAAATTTTTGGCAAATTGAATGCAAAAGCATATTAAAAAGGACAAACATGGTCAAGTCAGATTTATCCAAAGAATTCAAGATTAGTGGGCTCTGTGGCGCAATGGATAGCGCATTGGACTTCTAGTGATGAAAGAATTCAAGATTAGTTTAATATTTGAAAATCCATCAGTGTAATTCATCATAATAACAAATTAAAATGAAAAGGCCATATCACCTTAGTATATGCACAGTCATTTTTCAGAACATTTCATCTTCTTGATGCAAAAAGGCATTGGCAAAATCCAAATCCATTCTTGATTTTTTAAAAACAACTCAATAAACTAGGAAAGAGAAAGTCCTCAGTCTAATAAAGGACATCTATAAAGACCTACATCTAACTCTTACAACAGAACAAAAAAAGAAAAGCCAATTAAAAATGGGCAAAGGGACTTAAATAGACATTTCCCCAAAGAAGATATGCAAAAGGCCAGCAAGCACATGTACAGATGCCCAACATCATTAGTCACTAGGAAATGCAAATCAACACCACAGTGAAGTACCACTGCATACTCAACAAGGTGGCCATAGCAGCAATAATAACAATTCAGAAAATATCAAGTGTTTTTGAAAATACGGAGAGGAAAAAAAAAAAGAAAATATGGAGAAATTGGAACCCTCATATATTGCTATTGGTAAAGTGAAATAGCTCCTGTGGCAAAGAGTTTGGTGGTTTTTTCCATAAATTAAACATTAAATTACCATATGACCCATCAATTCTACTCCCAAAAGAATTGGAAGCAGGTGTTCAAACAAAAATTTGTACACAAATATTTATAACAGCACTATTCACAATAGTGAAAAGGTAGAAACAACCCAAATGCCCATCAGTTGATGAATGGGTAAACAAAATGTAGTCTAGCCACACAGTGGAATATTATTCAGCCATGAAAAGGAATGAAGGACTGATTGATGCTGCAAAATGGATGAACCTTGAAAACATTATGCTGTAAACATTATAACCAGTCACAAAAGACCACATAGGATTCTGTTTAGACAAAATGTCCAGACTAGGCAGATCTATAGAGATAAAAATAGATTAGGGCTGGGGCTGGGTGTTGGTAGGAAGTGGGGAGTGACTGCTAATAGGATGGGATTTATTTTTGGGGTGATGAAATGTTCTGAAAGTGACAGATTCTGCATATACTAAAAACCATCGAAATATACACTTTAAATTGATGAAAAATATGGCACATGAATTATATCTCAATAAAGATATTATAAATAAAAGAAAAGTGCACACACACACCAAGAAGGCACTTTCTGTGGAAGGCTTTAAGGGGATTAGGCCTCACCACAAGTTTAGATAAGTGAAGCTTGGCGTAAAGAGCCCCCACAGTTTGCATCGTTGTTATGGCCGAATTTACAGGAGAAACCGAGCTACACGGAAATTTAAGGTCCTATAGCTGGTACAGGATGGAAGACAGAGGCCAACCTCGGAACTAGATGCCAGAGTTTGTGTCCCTGCTCTCAGCTAGCAGCAGAATGGAGCACATCCATGGCTGCGAATCTTAGTGAGATTGCTCTCTCTCCCTGCCGCCAACTCCACAGTGCTCATCAGAAAGCACTCATCACTTGGGTGCCTACCATCTGTTTAATAGACATCCCAGAAGTCTTGGTTTCAGCAATTTCTAGAGCAAAAATCAGGACATAGCAATCCCTTTGAAGATAGTCAGCATGCAGCTTCTCTCCTCCAGGGAAGTGATGTCTGCCTACAGGAATACTCAGCTGAGAATAAGGAAGAAGGCTGTGTGACATAGTGCCTGAAAGTCAGAGCACCCTGTGCAAACTCCGAAAAACAGCCACATGGAGGCTCTTTTGAATGTTCATGACTATCCAGGACAACACTCATTCATCAGGATAAATTTAATGTAGCAGACTTTTAGCTCACAAGATATTTCTCTGCTTTAGGTATAGGGGTTGGTTGGTTTGTTGAGCCCTCGTTTTTACCTGATCATCAAATGAATACAAGGACCAACATCTCTGTCTGCATTTTGGATTATTTCTGAGGGATAGATTCCCATATATGAAATAATCCCAAGTCAAAGAGTGTGAACATTTATAAAGGTTCTTGAACCTCATTGCCAAATTGCTTTGCAAAAAGATTGAACCAATTTACACTCCCACCAGCAGTGTATGAAAATATATTTAAATGCAAATTCCAAACTGCAGAGAGGTTCCTTCTTGGGTATTTCACTTAAAATTTTGTTTAATGCTAAGCAAAAACTGACCTAGGATATTTAAAAAAAAAAAAAAAAGGAAGCCTGCTATAAAAGTGGAGCAGAAGTTAAAACAGCTCTTAGGCAGACATAAGCTTTAGAAAGGCCCAAGCAGGACTATGAAAATGTTGAGGCATCATCACAAGAAGCACAGTTCTGAAGGGACCATTAACAGTTTGGCTTGGGTTGCGATAGCAGCCGCCAAGAATGTCGGGTGTGGTCAATGTACCAAATTCTAGTTTAGAAAAAGGAGTGCATTTTATTTATTTGTACTTCACGTTGTTCCAGAGACCATTTAAGATACCGAAAGGCAGGAGAAGGAGCATTGTGCATGAATAGTCAAACGTGCAAGTGAAACAAACCCACGCCCCTTGAACTAGTCAAGTCTTATCTCTCCCTGTGCTCGGTGTCTCCCGCGGCAAATCTTGGGTTCGGTTTGCAACCACAGTGACCGCCTCTTCTAATGGGGCACAGCGATTTTAGGGGGCATGAGGGCGGGGCGGGCAAGGGAAAGCCCCGATCGGGGTACCGGCCCACTGAGTTCTACACAAATTCCTACGGTGCTGGGGCCTCAACCTTCAGCCAGGATCCCCGTTTGCCAGTTACTTGGGAACCGCCCGGTCCCTGCCTGCGAGTCTCCCATGACTTCTGCGCCCCCACCAGGAAAAGCTGACTCCCGAGGGGGAGCCGGAAACTCGACGGCGCCCCTTTTCACTTTCTCGCTGTGCTCCTCCTTTCCTGCGCCCTCCCTCCCTTTCTTTTCTTCTTCGCGTCTTCCTTCTCCCTCCTCCTCGCCTCCTTCCCCTGCCCCTTCCCCCGGACCGGCCCTCCCCCTCCGCCCGCTTCCCTGGCTTCC
>NW_006292094.1:1766411-1799780 GCF_000327345.1 Myotis davidii | reverse complement strand
CACGTCACTCTCCGCGCCCCGTTTCCGGCCGCCCCGCAGGCCGCGGGGTCGCCCCCTTCTGTCCGCCCCGCGAGAAAAGTCCTCCGCGCGCGGGCAGGTCGCCCTCGGCCTCCCGACCCCAGCGCCTCGGCCCGGGAAACTCGGCCAAGAAACTGCCTCCCCGGCCACCGCACTCCCCCTCCGGCCGCTTAATTATTCAGGAGCGGGATGGCGGCGCCGGGGTGCGGGAGCGCGGCGCTGGGGGCGGGGAGGGGAGCCTGCCTTCCCCCGACGGGCCCCGCGAGCTCTCCGCACCCTTCCTCGTGCGGCCGAGCTGGCGGGGCTCAGCTTTCCTGAGTTTCGGGTGACAGCTGCCCTGGTTGGTTCCAGTTTGGCCATTGAAACCTGCAAGTTTCTGGAGCTCGGCCGGGGAGTCTCCGGCGGCCACAGGATGATTTGGACGAGGGTAGGGGTTCGGGCTGCAGCTGGGGGTGTCGGGCCCGCCTGCCTCCGGGGTGGGCTAGTCACATTCCTCTCAGGCTGACGCAAAGGGAAATATGTAGGATAAAGGCACGATACACAGGGTCCGGCTTCCCGTAGGATCGGCACCTTCAAAGTTCTCGAACGGGACGCACTTCTGCTCCACTGTCTCCTAACTAGTTTGCTGAGGAAAGGCACTTTAATGCCGTCGGCACTTTAATAATAACATTAGCTCTGCCTTTACTCAAGTGACCCGTCACCGGATTCATTCTACAGCTGTGTGCGGGCTAGAATGTTTTACTTCAAGAGGAAACGTCTCCGAGGAGTAACGAAGGTGACAGTGTTGGTTTTGGTGCAGCCTTATGGTAGATGTATCACATGTGGGGCATGTGTATAATCACCAAATTCGGTCCTTTGGGGATCAGAGAGTTTACAGCTTTTTCTTAGACTGAAAGTTGTCGCTTGCCCTGTCACTTAGCTCCGTGTGGAACCCATGCACACACCTACCTCCGTTCATGAACTTCCTGAATTTCCTGACGCTTAGCCTCGCCCCTTCATGAAAAGCTGCGGGTCTCCTGTATGAGGGCTAAATGCTGGGCCAACAGTTGGAAAGGTCAGAGGAGCGTTTCTGAAAAAATGGTCCAGGAAAACTACTTCGGAGTCCATTTCAGGTCCTGCCAGCCTCTTGGTGGCATGTTAACAAAGATCCTCAGGGACAACAAGCAGGACGATAGAAAGGGGGATTTAAACCATAGAACAGCCTTGGGTTAAGGTCAGTTGGGGGTCACAGTGATTCTTCCTGCCATTGAAGTGGTACTTGTTATAGGTGCGGTTTAGTTTTAATTAAATTGTTTTACACTTATGTTGAAGTTGAAATAAACATTTTTTTTCTTCTTGGTAATAAACTTGAGCCAATGTATTTCTTTTGACAGTGTGACTTAATGACCAGCCTTCCATATTAGTGTGGGCTTCTAAAAACATGAAGTCTTGGGTTTTGGCTATTTATTACCAGTGGTATCTAGTTAGAATCTAGATAGTGATAGTATCGGTTTCTTTGAAAACTGAGTTCTCTGGACCTTAAGCAGTGCCATATTTTTCCAAATTAAAGTTTAGAAAAAAAAGAAATATAAACCTGTATTTTCTTCTGGAGAGCAGGCATGGCCTTGGGTGGAGGAAGGAGCTGTGTGGGATAAAGGACTATTTCTGGAATTTAATTATGGAAGCCTCTATTCTCCATTATTGTCCTAATAGTTAAGAGTTAATTGTGGTTTAAAGGAATCAGTTCAGGTGAGTGCTTCAGGTTAACAAATTAAACAGTTCTTGCTTATTACAGTAGGTTTTTGTTGGGAAAGGAAAGACTATTTTTTCTAAGGGTGTTGGCACAGATCCTTTGCATTTCAAACATTCAGTAGTGGTTAGTAGTTGTAATCTGGACATACTGGGTTATGAAAATCTTTTATCAACATGGAATAAAGTACAGTCTTCTGATGCTTTCCAGACAGATTTAAGATTTTCATGACAGATATAATTACATTCACAATGTCATGCAAACATCGTAGAACGGCAAATAATTGTATATCGAGAAAAGCTTCCTTACTAGGTGCATTACTTGTTTGAAGGAATTTGAGAAATTTTTGCAAAATACTGTAGAATGTGGAAATGACTTAATTCATGTAAGATTTGTGTTATCATTTCTAGGATCTGTGTAATCATTTCTAGGATCTTCCTTTGGCATACCTTGCCTAGAATTCAGTTTTTGAGTTTTATCTACTTTGACCATCTTTTAATGCCTAATGTTAGTCAAGACAGGTATATTTTGATAGTTATTTAACAGTTCTCTCCCCAATTTCATGCTCCTAGGATTTTCTGTTGTTTTGACATTTTTAGATAGCATGTTCAGTATGGTTGTCTGCCTTGTTATGATCACATTGTGATGTTTAGGACCTCTAGACCAGGTTTTCGCTCATGGTACTTGCTAAGGAATTAAACCTCTTATTTTTAAAAATAAGAGCTATGGGGTTGGGGAATAATAAAATGAAATTAATTGAAGACAGCCAACCAACTTCTTACTTTGTTCTCTTTAAAGACCATAGTGATGTACAAAGATTTTTACTTGGTGGGTGTGTCATTAATTCCATACATTGTGATATTCCGAAAGGACTCACCCTGGTGGTCACAAGTTTCCAGGTTTACAGGAGGATAACTGAATAATGGACATTAATTTTTTAATTTATAAAATATATTTTTATTGATTTCGGAGAGGAAGGGAGAGTGAGAGAGAGATAGAAACATCAATGATGAGAGAATCATAGGTAGGCTGCCTCCTGCACATACTTACCCCCACCCCCCACCCCCCTGGGTATTAAGCCTGCAACCTAGGCATGTGCCCTGACCAGGAATTGAACTCCTGGTTCATAGGTTGACACTCAACAACTGAGTCACACAGTCTGGGCACTAGTTTCATTTTTTAATGGTAGTAAAGACATAAAATTTGCCATATTAAGCCCTTACCAGAAATACGATTTGCAAATATTTTCTCCCATTTTGTAGGTTGTCGTCTTACTTTCTTGATGCAGAACAGTTTCTAAGTTTAACGAAGTCCAATTTATTTTTCCTTTTGTTACCTGTGCTTCTAGCTTTAGTTTTATATATATTTAATCCTTTGCTGATGGGGAAAGAATAGCTCTGTAACCAGTAATTCACAAATCTTTTAAACAACATTTGTAGTCTTAACTATGAATAGAAAGTTATTTTAAGTTTATTTCCTCTGTCTAATCTGGTAAAAAGGTTGATTAGCATTAAAATGGTTTTTTAAAAAGTTGACAAAGGTAATTTATAAACCCGCTTCAACTTTTTCTTAATCAGGAGATGATTGTTGTGTTTCCTAGGGAAGCATTGTACTATCAACAAGCATTGAATACCCACAATATGCCTAATGTTGTATTGGTTGCTATTCTAAAACTGAAAATCATGATCCAATTTCTTGAGTATGTAAAAATCGCTTTTTAGGAAAGCATAATAGAATGTGCACACATGAAACAACTATAAAGCACTATATAAACATATAAAAATACCATAGGATAAACTGTGAAAGTGCTGAAGGTGTAAAGGAAAACAAAATTATCTCAGCTGCTTGAAGGTGTGAGGTACTGTTCTTCAACCAGCAGCTTTAGCATCACCTGGGAGCATGTTGGAAATGCAGAATGTCAGGCCCCAACCCCAGCCTACTGAATCGGAATCTCTGTTTTAACAAGATTCACAATGATTCTTACACAGTCATCTGGGGGAGGTTAACTGAAGGTGTAAACGTGAATGACTGCTATATATAAGTGAAAAAAGAAGGAAAGTGCTAAGAATTTAGTCATGAAAATTTCATAAAAGGTGGAGAAATGAGAAATCACCTCTCAGGGCCTGACCATGGTAAGTGCCTTAGTAAACTGAATTTTGTTGAAATACCGGAAAACATAACAGGTCTGACTCTGAAGCTGATAGATCTGATTGTATTTGAAAAGCTCGTTCTTATAATTTCAGAAAATGATTTGTTTTGTTAACTTTTCATTCTAATGTGGTATTTGCAGAAATTCTAGCCATAGTTTGTTACTCATGTCCTAATACTAGACTTCTTGGGCATCCAGCCCAGAATATACCAGTAGCCCTTGTATATTGAGGTTGATGTCCTTGAGAGAAACACATTCTCTATGAGACATGAGTTACTTTCTTCACCAAGAATATCTTGCTTATCTCTTCCTTATATATTTTCCGTGACCCATATATTATTTTACATATCGCCTCACTTGGTTGTTTATTGACTTTTCTTATGCTTCTATTCTTGGGGCTGTGCCTATAATAAAAAAAGAAAGCAGTTTTGAGCAGGAGGAGGGCTAAAGATTTGGTCTCGTTCTATCCCTAGTGTGACAAGAGAAGTAAAATTATTTTGTATTTTCTGGATTGTTGAGCTCTGGGACTTTATGAGAGTGATGGCATAAAATTTTGTACCATTTGAGAGAGACATCCTGTGAAATCGGAGGCATTTATTTGATGTAAAGCAGAGGGTGGCTGATTTTACTAGTAGGAGTGGAGTTATGGAGAGCAAACCAAAAGGAAAATAGGCAGCAAGTAGGTATAGGTTGGAAATACAGTGATATCCTGGATGAGTAGATGTGGTTGTATGAGAACTGAATTTCGGTCATGGAAACTTGAGTTGGAAAATACTGGGATATGTGAAAAGCAGAATCTTCTTTGGGAAGAGATTTAAGCACCTGAGTTTACATTGCAAATTGACGTGGGATATTGTGCCCCTGCTTAATAAGCTGCCTTCCATTGGGCTAGTCCCACTCTCTTTAATTTTCTACCCCGAAATTGGTACTCTTATATTTTCCATGTTTTATATAAAGTATAATGTATTTTTATAACTATACTAGTGACCCGGTGCACAGATTCATGCACATTGAAAGGAAATTAGTCGTGCCAATAGTTGGTCTTCAGCTACATTCTGTCGATGACGCTGGCTTCTTTCAGCTTCAGAGATACATTATGCTAATAGTTGGTCTTCAGACATATTTTGTCAATGATGCTGGTTTCTTTCAGCTTCAGAATGTCAACAAAAAACAACCAAATTCATGATCAACAATGACAGATCGAAACACACGCATGCAATTGGTGCCAGCAAGAGCTTTATATGTATTGCACATGTACATATAAATGTTTATTTTTAAATTGCCAGTGCGTGTCATATGTACTGGCTGGTTGGTCAGACGGACGTACAGTTGGTCACTTAGCTTTTTGTATATATGGATTTCTATATTTTCCACTCTGTTTTATATTTTCAACACAAAGGGTTGAAATCTCTCCCACCCCTTCAACCCCCTGTTAAGATTATCTTGGAATTTATGTTAGAAGGGATTTCAGAGAGGAAAGGAGAGGGAGCGAGATTGAGAATCATAGATAGGCTGCCTCCTGCACTCCCCCTACTGGGCATGGAGCCTGCAACCTGAGCATGTGCCCTGACTAGGAATTAAACCATACCTCCTGGTTCACAGGTTGACCCTCAACCACTGAGCCGTGCTGGCTGAGCTGGAAAGGCATTATTAAAGAAGATTCTTACTATGGATATTAAATGTACTAGTTTTTCTTTTCACTGCTGATTTTATTTAGGAATGAGTTGCTAGTGCTATATACTATGGACAGAAGCTTTAAGCCTTGAGAAATGTTAGGAGTCTTCATTCCTCTGATTTTTTTATAGCTTTAGTCTATAACACTTCTCTTTCTTATGGAGAAATTTTAATAGATTTTATTTTAAAATTCTATTCTCTTACTGTAAATGCAAAACTTTGGCAGCACATTGTGAATAGTACTGTACTCAGGTGAGTCTCCTAATGAAAATTATTACTGAATGTTAATCAATAAGGAACCTTTGCTTTTATGTTAATTTAATGATTAGTTATCTCTCTTGTGGCTTTTGACCAAAACATATTCTTCTCTCATTGCAAGAAAGCAGTAGGTTGGTTTTGGTAGGCAGCATGATCATGTTAATTGGGCATGGTGATCAATTTGATTTCATGATTCTCTCATTTTTCCTTACTGCAGACCACCTGAATGGTTTATCTTCATTTGGTGGACCACTGCACCTGATTCTCCTGTCACCCCTCACCATTCTTACCCAGGTTTCTGCTTCTGCTTATCGGGCAGTACTAGGCTACCAGCAAGGTCCTCATGATTCATTGGTAGTTCAAGGACCATAGGTTCAGGCTTGACTCAATGCGTATGTACTTAAAAATGTATGTGTGGTGGCCAAGAACAATCAGCATGTATTCAACTTGCATCAGCTACTTTGATTTGCAGTCAGCAAGAATCAAGTTTGTTTCTGAATATACTCCATCCATATATTGAGCTGAGAGGTTAAATATTGCTGAGTATACATTAGGTATTATAATACCATATTTTTGCATGTTTGCAATAGAACTTGTAGAAGTTTCCATTTTAGTTCAGACGTGAAATTTCTGTTGAAGTTAGATGTCAAAGAAAAAAAATTTGTGTGTGAAAATTATTTAAAATGAATTTTACTTGTGTGGGGTCTTAATGATGTGTATTTGCTGAAGACTTCGCTAGGAAATGAACTAGTGACTTTGGGGCTTCTCTGATTAAATTCTTACCCTCACAGGAAACCCTACAGATAATTTTTTGCATTTAATATAATTGGCTTGTAAGTATAAGCAAGTCAGATTGCTTTTTTGCATTGGTTCAGATAGTGCTATGTGACAAGAGTATCAAAGGGACAGAGTAACAAATAGTAGAACCATGGTTGGCAAACTGCGGCTCGCGAGCCACATGCGGCTCTTTGGCCCCTTGAGTGTGGCTCTTCCTAAGCCTTAGGAGTACCCTAATTAAGTTAATAACAATGTACCTACCTATATAGTTTAAGTTTAAAAAATTTGGTTCTCAAAAGAAATTTCAATCGTTGTACTGTTGATATTTGGCTCTGTTGACGGTCTAGAACATTTAAGTTACAAATCTGCTTCATGATAAACTGTCACACTCAACTTAGGGCAGACACTTTATTTTTTAGGTGAATTGAGATGGTTCTTCTAAAACGTAAAAAATAGTCAGCCTACTGGCAGAAATAATTTTCTGACTTCTGCTCTGTGAAAGCAAATCGTTTGTGGTCTAATGGAGGAATCATACATTTAAATAATTAGGAAAAGTTTTAAGTCACTATAGCAATACAAAAAGTAGTATGGAAGCCAAAACCGGTTTGGCTCAGTGGATAGAGCGTCGGCCTGCGGACTGAAGGGTCCCAGGTTCGATTCCAGTCAAGGGCATGTACCTGGGTTGCGGGCGCATCCCTGGTGGGGGATGTGCAGGAAGCGACTGATCGATGGTTCTCTTTCATCGATGTTTCTGACTCTCTATCTCTCTCCCTTCCTCTCTGTAAAAAAATCAATAAAATATATTTTAAAAAAAAGTAGTATGGAAGTTCAAGGAGTAGTAAGGGAGCAGGGCCAGAAAACTTAGCTAAAGAGGTGGCATTAGAAGTTGATCTTGAAAGAGGGGCAGATGTAGGAAAGGCAGAAGGGCATTCTGTATACAGAGGAAATTACTTGTATAGAAATATGGGGGGGGGGAGTACACACACTAAAAAACATGCCATTTGGGACTGGCAAGTAGCTCGTGGAGTGGATAGGTGAAATGTGAAGTTATTAAGGTATGTTGTCAACTTTGGAAGGCATAGTTACCATAGTGAGACCAAGTTGTGAGACAATATTATCCTATATAATAAAAGCCTAATGTGCTAAGTGTCCAACTGTTTGACTGGCCACAATGACATGCACTGACTACCAGGGGACAGATGCTCCGACTGATAGGTTAGTTTGCTGTTGGGGTCTGGCCGATCGGGACTAGGCAAGATGGGCCAGACACTCTCTGGAGCCCTCCCACAGTCCCTCCCCAGCCCCGATCACGCACCTTCTCTCTCTATAAAAGCCTAAGTGACCATTCGACCGTCTGACTGATAGCTATGACGCTCAATGACCACCAGGGGGCAGCTGACGCACAGACTGGTAGCAATGACGTGCACTGACCACCGGGGGCGGACGCTCAATGCAGGAGCTGCGGTGACTTGGCAGCTGCGGTTCTCGGGTGACGCACCTGGAACTTGAGAGGAGGGAGCCCAATTCCAGGGTCTGTCACCCGAGAACCGCCCTCTCACAATCTGGCACCCTTCAGCGATGTCGGAGAGCTAGTTTCAGCCCAATCCCTGCAGGCCAGGCCAAAGGACCGCATGGGTCACGAATCTATGCACAGGGCCTCTAGGAGGTAATACTGGTTAAACACTTTAAATATTTTTTTTTCCTTTTGTATATCTAACAGTTATACTAATTTCCATTCACTGCTACATTCTGAGGTTATTTTATACAAGTTTCTGATGTACTAGGTTGTCATAGTCTTTAACAGATCTTTATTCTTTTGTAATTTTAATTGATTGTCACATATTAAGCATAAAAATTGTTAGATTTTTTTACATGTGCATGTATGTGTTTGTTCCAGATCAGTCTTTGTCTCTTAGGTCCTAGTTTTCTGGCATATGGAAAGAGTTTGGGTTAAGATTCTGCAGCTTGCCTAAGTTTTAATCTCTGTTGAGAAAAGGCCTGCATTAGCTGTGGTCCTTTGGACTCCATTCCGTCCGTTGTTGAAAAAAGAGAATGGATTAGATCTTTTTTTTTTTAAATATGTTTCTGTTCATTTTTTTAGAGGTAGAGGAAGAGAAAGAGAGTGAAACATTGATGAGAGAGAAACATTGATTGCCTGCCTCCCAAAAGCCCTCTACTGGGGATTGAGCCCGCAACCTGAGCATGTGCCCTGACCAGTGCACATGGCCACTGGTGACCTCTCAGTGTAAGGGATGACACTCAACCAACTGGGATACACCGGCCAGGGAAAATAAGAACATCTTTATCAAGGTTGTTAGACACATTTTTAAGTAATTTTCAAGTATATCAAGAAGTTGAAAGACTAGTACAATAAACACTTGAATATCTTTCACCTAGATTGAACAAATGTGTGTGTGCATACACATATACATTTGTTTAACTGAAAGTGAGCGCAGACATTATGACACTTCAACATGCATCTCTTAAAACTAGGGTTCTCCTACATAACCGCTATCTCCTGCATAACAGCTAAGAAGATTAACTATTATTTCCTAATTTCTAGTCCATAAGCAGAATTCCCCAGTCATCCCAAAACTGTTTTATAGCTTTTTTTTTTCAAACTAGCATCTAATCAGCATTTAGACATTGCGTCTGTTTGTCTTTAAAATCTAGAACAACTCCTCCCCCTTTCCTTCCCTATGACATTGACTCTTCCACCTCCAACATTGATTTTATGGAGTCTTGTAAAATGTACCACATTCTGGATTTGTTTCATTGTTTCTCTGTGGAATCATTTAGTGTATTCCTCTAGCCTCTGTGTTTTCTTTAAACTGGAAATCAGGTAGATCCAATTCTAATAGAATATGATTCTTTATTTCTAGGTTACAATGGTCCCAAAATGCAAACTTTTTCCAGTTCTTTTCTGCTGACTTTCACAGTAGGATAGCCTTTCATTGGTGAATAAGCCTGAGCCTGAGAAACCATTTGGTCTGGCCCTGCCAGCCATTAGGGGTGAGTTAGATGTTTGACCAAATATAGCAGGCTGATTTTTAAGTTGATAATTTTTTATGACACTCAAATCTATACTAATAAAAGGGTAATATGCTAATTAGACTGGACGTCTTCTGGATGACCATCCAAAAGTCCTTCCTGACAAAGCTGGGCCTGAGTGAAGTCGCCTGGGCACCTGCAGCTGGCCTAGGCAAAGCTGCCTGCGGTCCCAGGTGCCTCTGGCCACCCCGGGCAAAGCCAGCCTGGGTCCCAAGTGCCTGCGGCTGGCCAGAGGAGAGAAGCCTGGGTTTCGGGTGTGGGGGCCAAGGCAGAGGCAGTTAGGTGCAATCAGGCCAGCAGGGGAGCAGTTAGGGGCGAACAGGCAGGCAGGCAGAGGGATTAGGAGCCAGCGGTCCCAGATTGCAAGAGGGATCCCAGATTGGAGAGGGTACAGGCTGGGCTGAGGGACCCCTCCTCCCCCCATGCATGAATTTCATGCACTGGCCTCTAGTGATGTTAGAAATATCCAAGTGGCCTTTACAGAAAAAAGATTCTCTACCCCTGCTAAACTTTCATAGGACTATTCTTCAAGTACGTATTTCCCTTCTCCCATTTTCCCCCAACTGTCAGATGACAGTTTCCTTTAGTGAGGAATAATTGACAAATATAAGGCCTGATCGCCCCTAACCACCTCTCCTCGGCCCTGCCACCATGGTTTTGTCCGGAAGGACGTCCAAAAGGTCTCCTGGTCTAATTAGCACATTACCCTTTTATTAGTATAGATATTTATATTTAAGTGTACAGCATCATGATTTGATAATAGCTTTTCGGTCATTTAAGGTTTACAAATAGAATTCATAACATGAGAAGAACAGTGATTGTGATGCTTTTTGTTTTTAAAGAGTCTTCAAGTTCCTTTTTTAGTTTTTTTTATTACAGTTTACATACATCACTATATTAGTTTCTTCTGTAGCAACCGACTTGTACTTCTTTTTTTAAAATACATTTTTATTGATTTCAGAAAGGAAGGGAGAGGGAGAAAGAAAAAACATCAATGATGAAAGAGAAACATTGATCGGCTGCCTCCTGCGCGCCCCCTACTGGGGATAGAGCCGCAACCCAAGCATGTGCCCTTGACTGGAATCAACCCTGGGACCCTTCGTCCGCAGGCCAGTGCTCTATCCACTGAGCCAAACCGGCCAGGGCCACATACTTTTTCTCAATTCTTATGAGAAAGACTCTAACCTTAAGGAAGGCTGATGATAATATATCCATATTACAGAGAAGGAAGCTGAGGCATAGAGAAGTTTTCATCTGAGTAAGGAATAAAAAGAGTAGCCCAAACTGTAAGCTCTATCTTCTGTTTTCTAATTCAGTATTCTCTCCACAGATGGTGAGGGGTTTTGGTTGACTTTTCTTTCCTTGCAGCAGAAATATGCATGGGTGTTTCCCTTCATGGCAGTAAACACAGTTGAGTTGAAGTTAATGGAGTGTGGTTCTTAAGGATTCTTTGTGTTCATACTCCACATGGAGATGGCAGCAGTAAAAAAATGAAGTGGGTAATTGTCTTCAATCTTAGTCAACAAATTATATTGCATCTCACAAGATAGAAATTTTGAACTGAGTTCTTAATTATCTAACTGGAGCAAAGCGGGGAAAGTAATGTTCATCTTCTTTTGTGTCCCTTTACTCAGTTATCTTCTTCCTCATCATTACCTCTGCTGCCTCTACCAGACTGAATGTTTTCAGCCTAAAACTCAGTTTACTCAAGCCTGACAAATTTAGTAGTTGAACTGTGTGGGGAAACAGGTTTTCTTGAAGTGCAAGAAGTGAAGACTTTGTCTAATCTGGAGGAAGATTAATAAAGTTTTTCTAGGCCTGTGCTCATAAACCACGCTTAGTGGTGTATTAGAAAAATCCATCTGCCTCAAATCAAAGTGATTGTCCCAAGGGGTGAGTTGAAAGAGGTTACATGGAAGTCCTCTCTTGTGTAGCCAGCAGTTAAAGGATGGGGACTAGAACGTAGAAGTGAATGAGTGTCTGTACTTATAATATCAGCATATGGACATTTAGAACCACCTCCTGTTTTATAGCAGATTAAAAGAGCAGACACCCTCCCTCTCCTGGGGTGTGTCATTCAGAAGTGGGGTGGGTTGGGGACCCTATGGTGGTTCCATAATATGGTTTCATTATAATAGTTTGTGCTTTTCTGGCAGTCACCAATGAATTTCTGCCTTGGATTTCAGTTATCCTGGAAAAAACTAATTTTAACTTGGTGGTGATTAAAATCTTTTGGGCCTTTGATCATTGTTGTGTTCCCCAAAATTAACACAGAAAGCCTGTTGAACAAACCCTTCTGTGAATTTGGCTTTTGCTGCTCTGGGTTTGTGATGGTTGTACCCTGTCACAGATAATTACTCTCTTCCTAAATGACTCAGAGTAGTTTAGATGCCCTTTAAATTCTCATCATTTTGAACTGAAAAAGTGAGGTGTGCTACTACATTTAATAAGCAGGACATATTGAAAAGTAACTTGAGAAACAAAATGATATCTCATACTTCCGGAATGAACATTGAATTTTTTTTAAAAAATGTACATTTTATTGATTTTTTACAGAGAGGAAGGGAAAGGGATAGAGAGTTAGAAACATCGATGAGGGAGAAACCTCGATCAGCTGCCTCCTGCACACCCCCCACTGGGGATGTGTCTACAACCAAGGTACATGCCCTTGACCGGAATTGAACCTGGGACCTTTCAGTCCTCAGGCTGATGCTCTATCTGCTGAGCCAAACCAGTCAGGGCTGAACATTGAATTTTTAAAACATTTAAGCTCTAAGAATGGGATTGCTTATTTGGCTTTTGTTTTGTTTTTTACTCTTTTTTTAATTTTTTTATAGAGAGAGGAAACGGGGGCAGGGGTGGGGCGGAGAGAAACTATTGATTGCCCCTGTACCTGTCCCGACGGGGGCACTGGATATCAAACCCAAAACTTGGGTATATGCCCTGGCTGGGAATTGAACCCGCAACCTTTTGGGATGATACTTCAACCAACTGAGCCACAAATTCAAAAAAGCATATTTAAGAAAAAGTACTTATCCTACTACCTAACAAACATTTGGTGTGCACCTTCTGGACTCAGGGTGTAAAGCCATATGTGTAACAGAGAGTGAACAAAACGGGATTCGTATGTTCAGCAGAATGGGAAGTGCTTTCTGAGGTCATTGCAGCCATAGCTTCCAGAGCAGTTTGGCTTTTACTGATGCTCTCACTTTGAACTGTAATGGGAATGTCATTGTTAGCTTTTCATTTTTGGAGGGTTGGTTTACCTATTTTTTCTAAAATTGGCTTGGCTATGTGTTTTAAAGTTAGGAATTAGTACAGACACCACAGTGATGTGAGAGATGCACATCCCAGGACTTAATCTGATAAATATGATATAAGTCATCCCTGGGACCCTTGAGTCCGCAGGCCAATGGTCTATCCACTGAGCCAAACCAGTTAGGGCTAGGCTTGGGATTTTGTAATGGTGATAACCAAAGATGAAATTTAAAAGTATTAAATGACATCCAAGATATCCCTCTCCTTTCCCATGAATCTAATCCCAAGGGCAATACAGTTCCTGGTAGTTTTTCTGTTGTGATGTTTAAGTTCCATTTCTGCTCTATGGATTTTGTGTCAAAATCTTGGCCAGGCCAAAATTCTATTATGTTTTATGGTTCTCTTGAACCTACTCTGATTCTTACCTGTTTTGAAAAAAGCAAGAGTGTTTTGACTGCACTTAGAAACCTATTCAAGGAGAAGGACTTGGCAAATGAACAAAATTTTAAGCAAAGTGTGTTTACCCACATTTTTACCAGGCTCTTTAACCTTAGAATTTCTCAAGCAATGAAGACTTTTCAGATTGATAAGGGAGACCACCTTGAATAAAGAAACTTATGGACTGCTAATGTCTTTCTTAAGAAACACTTAGTACTCCCTTGGCAGTGGGATTGGGACTGGCACCAACATACTTTTGGTAATTGGTGTATGCTGGGAAATAGTGTGTTGTTTGGGCACTTAGGATCAATACCAACTTGGTATGCCATCTTAAGCACCGATTCATATCTTTGAAACCTCATGGAGACCCAAGACCTTACAAATGGATTGATGATGTAGTTTCACTTTGGAAGAGTAGGTCAAAGTCTGGGAGTATGTTGAAAATTTATTCTAGTAACTTTTTTTTTAACGTGGTCTTTTGCAAACCTCAGGGGATAGTTTATTTTTATTTTTTGACTATATGTTTATTGATTTCAGAGAGGAAGGAAGGAGAGAGATAGAAACATCAGTGATGAGAGAGAATCATTGATTAGCTGTCTCCTGCACCCTACCAGGGATTGAGCCCGCAACCAGCTACTGAGCCAAACCAGCTGGGCTATTCTAGTAACTTAATGCCATGAGGTAGTTCTAGTGGCTAAGAATATGAACCTTGGAGTCAGTCAGTCTATGTTTGAATCTCAGCTGTACTACTTAGCTGTATGATATTTGGGAGACTTTTTTTAGAAATTTTATTCATTTAATAGACATTTAGGTATTGTTTTTTTATATAGGCACTGACTTAATTATATGAGAAGTATGACCTCATTAAATACTTATACCAATCCTATGGAATACATATTATTGTCACCGCCCTTATCCTCTTCCCCAGCTAAGTACTTTACCTTTTTAAGTTTGTCTCTTCATTTTATGATGACATTATTGGGTGAATTCAATGAGACAGTATATAGATAGCACTCAGCACAATGGCTGGACCATAGTAAGTATACTCTGTTAATCTTTTTTTTTTTTTTTCTAAAAACAGAATTTTGTGACAAACTGCTACCCTTTACCCATGATATGACAGAGTGGTAGGGGTCATTCCCTCTAAGGTATTCTAAATGCTCGCAGAAATAGTCTTGAAGAATTTTGAGTTTATCAAGAAAAGTCTCAAAAGATCTCATTCTCACCAGACACCCTTATGGTGTCCTGGATCTTTGGGACCAAGTTGGATCTAGATTAATATCATAATTGCCCTCCCAAACTCAAATCTATATCCAAGGGATTATCAGAGGGTCACAGGCCCCTTTTTATTTTTAATGACTATTATCTAGCCTTTTTAAAAATAGTATATTTTTAAATTTATTGATTTTAGAGAGAAGAGATGGGGGTGAGAGAGAAGCATCAACGTGGTGTTCCACTTATTTATGCATTCATTGGTTGATGCTTTCAAGTGCCCTGACCAGGGATCGAACCTGCAACCTTGGCATATTGACACTCTAATCTAGTCTTATTCAGTTTTATCCAGTTGTTCCACAATATCTTTCATAACTTTTTCCATACCAGGTTCCAAAGTTCATGTTTTGTTTCATTTATTATAAACTAGTGGTTCTCAACTGGGGATAGTTTTGCCCTCCAGAGTATATTTGGTAATGTCTGACGATGTTCAAACTTTTCCCTTTATCATTTGTATTTTCTATAAACAAGAAGACTTACAAGTTTAAATAGATTCAAGTTAAACATTTTGGGTAAGAATGGTTCATGTGCCCTGCCCGGTGTGGCTTAGTTGGTTGGAGCTTTGTCCTATACACTGAGAGGTAGGGTGTTCAACTCCTAGGTTCAGGAGGCAACCTGTCAGTGTTACTTTCTCACATGGATGTTTCTCTCTCTTATCCTCCCCCACTTCCCCTTCTCCCACACCCCTTCCTTCCCTCCCTCTGTCCCTTTCCCTCCCTCCCTTTCTCTCTAAAATCAATAAATAAAATTTTAAATAGATTATGCTTTAATTGCTTAAATTTTATAAACTTGATCAAAGCATAGTAAAGTACTCATTTATATAAAAGCCTAATATGCAAATTGTCCCCTCAGGAGTTCCACCAACTGGAAGTTAGATCGCTCGCTATGTTGTGCGCTGACCACCAGGGTGTGGCGCAGAACAAATGAAGGCTTGGACCGGCAGCCAGAAGGCCCCGATCAGCCCTGATTGCCAGCCAAGCTAGGGACCCTTCCTGTGCATGAATTTCATGCACCGGGCCTTTAGTTTCTATTATAAAATCATAGCACTAAAAATGATATATGTAACATCTACAGTAATAAAAGGGAAATATGCAAATTGACTTCATGATGCCCCACAGCCAATAGGCGTGAGTATGCAAATTAGCCCAACAAAGATGGAGGGTTGATTTGCATACACAGGTGCCAAGCGGCCTGGGTCCTGGAGACGGGCGTCCTTGGGACCCAGACCCCTCTGAGCTTGTAGGCCCGGAGTGCCTGTGGTCAGTCGTTCAGGGACCCCCGGCCACTCTGGGCCTACGCGCACAGGTGCTGAGCAGCCGGGGACCGGGTGCTTGCGTGCGCACTGACACCAAGTGGCCTGCGTCCCGGGGGCAGGTATCCTTGGGAACCAGGCTGCTCTGAGCCTGTAGGCCCATGTGTAGGTGCCAAGTGGCCGTGGGCAGGGTGGAAACATTTCCTACAGTGAGCAAGCAGACAGCAGGGTCCTGCTTGCCCCTGGCCGTGGCAGGGAGGGGCAAGCAGCCCCCCACAGGGACCCTACAGAGAGCAGACACCAGGGCCCTGCTTGCCCCTGGCTCTGGTGGCGAAGGGCAAGCAGGCCCCCACAGAGAGCAGACACCAGGGCCTGTGGTGGCATCAAGCAGGCAGGTCCTCAGAGAGCAGAGAACCATGGGGAGCAGGCCTAAGCCGACAGTAGGACATCCCCTGAGGGCTCCCAGATTGGAGAGGGTGCAGGTCGGGCTGAGGGTCCTCACCCCCCTCCCCTGTGCATGAATTTCATGCACCGGGCTCCTAGTACTTAGATAAGTATGCATACATGTGATCTTTAGTACCTAATCTGTTATAGAGGCTGAGTACTTACAAATTGAAACTGACAGACTAGAAAACTGCATTACCTCCTTCCTTATAATAGGATTCCTCATTGGTGAGCCAGCTATCTCCAAAGAAATGAATTAGATAGTTGATTGGATGGGGTTGGGGAGGTGGTGCTGCTCACTTAGCTTTTCCTTTGTCCAATCAGATATTCCATTGGTTATAATGAAGCCCAGGAAGGATGGATCAGTGCTACTAGAAAAAACTAAACACATGCTTTATTTTGAGTGAACCTTTGTTATTGATTGGGTATGTGAAAGAAAACATTTCTCAGCCCAGGTAAGACATGGAGTAATACAAGGATAAGAGAGGCCTGGACTTTGAATCTAGTTACAGGGTCATAGTCTTGCCACTTCTTGATCTTGAGCAAGTCTTTTATCCTTGTTAGCTCTTACATTACTTCCTGTAAAATAGTAAAGGTGGCTTGTACCATCTAAGGTTTCCTCCACCTCTAAATTCTCAGACAGTACAGAGGATATCCTATATAATAAAAGCCTAATATGCAAATTGATCGAATGGCGGAACAACTGGTAGCTATGACGGGGGCAGATGCTCAATGCAGGAGCTGCCCCTAGGCCCCAGGCCAGCCAAGACGGGTGCCAGCAGGGGCGCCCCAATCGCCCCGCCGGTTGCCCCACAGATCGGCCCTGATCACCAGCCAGGCCTAGGGACCATACCCATGCACGAATTTCATGCACCAGGCTTCTAGTGGTTATGATAATAACTGTTGGCATGTTAATGCTTTTATTTTAGGCATTTTAATCTCCATATCCTATTTTTATTTTGGCAGTTCGCTGCTTTAGATTAAGGGAATATATGTTATATGTTTGTATGTATAAATAGTGCATTCTGAATTTATATGAGAATAAAATATTTTATGAGTATCTTTTTAGGCTAGCACAATCTGCTATGGAATGGTCTGTAGGATCTACTTTCACCTCTTAGAGTGGCAGGAAAATTTCCCTTTTATTTTCATGATTTTAAGACTCATTTTCTAAAGTGGGAGCATCATCTCAGTACTAGTCCTTGCTGCTTTACAGTCTTCAGAATTCTTTGAAACAACATTTTGTCTTTGACGGTGATCTCTTTAAATACCCCTTTTTCTTTTCTTCATCTTTTTTTTTTTTACTCCCTGTCAGTTATTGTGTTAGGGAAAGTGATGCTTTCAGTCTTCAGTCTGCTGAAGTTATTTTGCCTTGAGTTATATCTTTTTTTTTTAAATATATTTTTTATTGATTTTTTACAGAGGAAGGGAGAGAGATAGAGAGTTAGAAACATCGATGAGAGAGAAACATCGACCAGCTGCCTCCTGCACATCTCCTACTGGGGATGTGCCCGCAACCCAGGTACATGCCCTTGACCGGAATCGAACCTGGGACCCCTCAGTCCGCAGACCGACGCTCTATCCACTGAGCCAAACCGGTTTCAGCTTGAGTTATATCTTGATATTTACCTTATCTATGCATTATGACTTCTTGTTTCTTCATTTGAAGAATTCGATTATTAAATCCTGGTTTTCAAAGCGGGGACAATAGCAGGAAAATGACTGTAAACACATTTCACTTTGGAAATCATTGTTTTTAATCAATAAAGTGTCAAAATTAGTTAATGCAAAGTGCATTCAATTGTGGAGTAAAAATATTTAAGATTATGTTGCTATTTAAATCTGAGAAGCAAGCCTTTCTTGTTTTTATTCCATGTTAGAGCTCTTTGTCACAGAGTGGGAAGAAGTGTTGAAAGGTTATAAGGAAAGATAAGGAGTAGATGAATGTGATTTAAGAGGCTTCTGAGAAGATGGATTTTTGGCAATGTGTCTTGATAAAAACAGGTATTTTTTTAGATGCCTTTTTAAAAATTAGATTTCTGCCCTAGCTGGTTTAGCTAAATGGATAGAGCATCAGCCTGTGTACTGAAGGGTCCCAGGTTCGATTCTGGCCAAGGGCATGTGCCTGGGTTGTGGGCTCAATCCCCAGTAGGGGGCGTGCAGAAGATAGCCAATCAATGATTCTCTCTCATCATTGATGTTTCTATCTGCCTCCCTCTTCCTTCCTCTCTAAAATCAATAAAATACATTTTTTTAAAAAAAAAATTAGATTTCTGCCTTAGCCAGTTTTCTCAATGGTTAGAGTGTCAGCCCGAGTGACTGAAGGGTGTCGAGTTGGATTCCAGTCAGGCACAAACCTCAATTGCAGGCTCTATTACCAGTCCCTGATCAGGGCACATGCGGGAGGCAGCTAATCAATGTATCTCTTTCATATCAGTGTTTCTGTCTCCTCCCTTCCACTCGCTCAAAAAAAAAATTTTTTTTTTTCAATGGAAAAAATATCCTCGGGTGAGAATTAACAAAAAAATTTGTTTCTTTAATCTTTTGTTTCTTTTTTAATATATATTTTTTGATTTCAGAAAGGAAGGGAGAGAGAGAAATATCAATGAACACAGAGAATCATTGATCGGCTGCCTCCTGCACATCCCCTACTGGGAGGCCTGCAACCTGGACATGTGCCCTTGACAGGAATCAAACCTGGGACCCTTCAGTCCGCAGGCCAACACTGTCCAAATGAGCCAAACATAGTAGGGCCAATCTTTCATTTCTCATATGCATGGAATAAAACTAAGTATGGTTACTTGCCTGCAATTTAAAGATTAAGAAACAAATATGGTGAATAAGAGCTGTTTTCTGTCTTTAAATCAGAGCATAGTACTTAGTCCTATTGCATGAGTAATATTGAATACCTGTTTTAGTGTCAGGAGTCAGTTGTGTGAAGCAGGTACATCTGAAAGTTTCAGAGCATAAAATATGTAAATGAGTATATTTTATATCTGTTTTTACATAATTAGAAATGGTTTATTTGGTGCAAATAGAGCTACTTAGCTCCTTAGGCTGATTCCTGTGTCCAACTATTTGCAGAAATGCATTTTTGTGATATCAGCTAAAATCAAAACACAAGATTCAGTGAGCAAATTCTTAGAAAATGTACTCTGATAAATGCACAGGAAGTGCATGACAATCAGAACAATTCTTTTTAAGGTTAGGAAGGTTTACTGAAAAACTTATTTGTAGTTTTATTATATACCAATCATTATTATATGTGCTTTGCAAATGCTAACTTTTTAAGTTCTCATAACAACCCTTAATATTTATGTTTTATAGGAGCATAGTTTGTGTGGTTTTTTTTTTAATTATGTTTTTATTGATTTTAGAGTAGGGGGAGAGAGAGAAACATTGATGAAAAAAGAGAACCACCAATAACGCTGCCTCCTCCACACCCCCTCCTGGGAATCGAGCCTGTAACAAGCTCTCAGTGCATGGGACAACACTCAGCCAACTGAGCCACACTGGCCAAGGTTCATGGGAGCAATAGTTTAAATGCTTTTGCTAAATGTTATTTTTCTTTTTACAGTTAGTTCATCTAACATAAGGTAAGTTAGGTAATAAACTATATTTAGTTTCTTTAACATGAAGCTTTTAGCCTCAGTGAAAATTCTGCACTGCTCATTGGTTTCTCTAAAATAGTATTTTATGTTGCAGAGTTTTTAAAGTATTTTAGTAATGGACATTCGATAGTCAGATATTCTGTATTACGTATGTTTGTTATATAGGTAAAAATAATGAAGATCCAGACAGATAAAGGCAAGCTTACTTCATGTCACAAACTTACTTTTCTTTACTTTTGCACAAAGTAATTACTTTGGAACTTTTGACAGCATATTGATTTGAAAATGGATGTGGAATGATCATTATCCTTATGCAGCATAATGTATCATGTATTCTTTTTATGGAACTTTGTTCTTATGGTTTTACAGATCCGCGGATGTGCGATAAAGCTACCTCATATTTGTAAGGAGGGTGCTTTTACTTTTATGAAGTATTTTCTACCTTTATTATGAGACTAGAGACCCAGTGGTTACTTGCCTGCAATTTGCACTTTGGTGCAAATAGAGCTACTTAGCTCCTTAGGCTGATTCCTGTGTCCAACTATTTGCAGAAATGCATTTTTGTGATATCAGCTAAAATCAAAATCAAAGTAGCTCTATTTGCACCACGAAATTCCTGCACTCGGGGGCCTCTCAGCCCAGCCTGTGCCTTCTCGCAGTCTGGAAGCCCTCAGGGGATGTCCAACTGACAGGGAGTGGGCCTAAGCCGTCAGTCGGACATCCTTAGCACTGCCGTGGAGATGGGAGAGACTCCCACCACCGCCGCTGTGCTCGCCAGCCATGAGCCTGGCTTCTGGCTGAGCGGCACTCCCCCTGTGGCAGTGCACTGACCACTAGGGGGCAGCTCCTGCATTGAGCATCTGTCCCCTGATGGTCAGTGCGCGTCATAGCGATGGGTCGTTCTGCCATTCGGTCAATTTGCATATTAGCCTTTTACTCTATAGAATGGGATCGTTTTTCTGTTGGGTTCCTCTGTTTGAGGGCCTCTTTCAAGTTTCTTTGGTATAAGTACTGAGGTTCTGTAGGTTTTGCTGCTGTTTCTGCCTTTTGCCTTGTGATTCTCACAATGACAGACTTATACCAGGTTATCTCTCCAATAGATGTAATACAGTTGAGGCTAGACAGTTCTGTGGAACTCCTCAGGTAGACCCGAAACTTTATTAAAATACGTATCTACCCATCACGTCCTGTCTCCCACTTCTTACTCAGTAAACTAATGTTCAGCGTACTCTGCAAACTATTTCTGAGTCACCTAAAGATTAATCTAGCAGAAAATAAAATTTACCTTTCATTTTACGTTTTTGGTGGGATCAGGAGCTGGATTGTGATTGTCTAACACATTTGGGACACCTTTTGGCAAATAATGTTCTACCTGCATTGATCTGTATTTTTTGTAAGATGCAGTGAAAAGTCTTAGTAGATTGTGTTTCTCACATTTGAATTAAACCTGCTGCTAAATAATTTTCCTTCTCTGCTATGTACACCCTTTTAGAACTCAACTGGTGTGGGTTTCACCAGGACAAGTTAGAGGGCCAAAAAGTACAGTGAGTCAAAGTATTGAGTGTTTTAAGAGAAAAACAGCTGGCCAGTAGCATGGTGTACTCCTGTGAAGGTGAGAGGATGAGAACTGATGTGTGCTGCCTGGAAATAAAGAGGCTAGATGGGGTGAAGAGAGATGGTTTAATTCAGGTGCTGGACAGATATGCCTTGCAGCATTAGTTGGTCCTATCATCCAGAAACAGTCTGGTATAGGATGTAAAGATTGGCCAGGCTGGAGTAATTTTGTTTTCTTTCTGTAATGAATAGCCCAAATTTAATTTGGCCCTAGGCCAGTGAGGGAGTGGTTAATTTCATGGATTCCTTAGAACCATTTTGGCAGTAATTTCTTTTAAATTAGTGTTCTTCCTACAATTAAATATAGAACATTGAATTTTGATGTACACCCTCTTCTTCCCACCTGCTCTGTCATTTATGTCCCACCCACTCTTAGCCAACACTTTAGTGAGCTTCAGTCTTTTTACCTATTTTTCCATCTATCAAACTATTTTTTATGTATGGCACTGCATAAGGGAAGATTGGTTCTGTATGTCAGTGTGAGATCAGTGATTATGGGCCAAGTAAGTATCTGGGTGCAGAGAAGCGGCATGGGGCTTGTTCTGGCATTTCTGCTCTGTAACATTCTCTCAGGAGCTATGCTGCCACTTCGGGCAAAACAGGAGTGGACTCCTGTCTTCTTTTTGCTTCTCGTGGATGGAAACTAGAGTAGGGTTTTGTAGTTCTGCTCCTGTGGTTGGTGCGTCTCACCTGTTCCAATCCTAGTTCCTCCAAAGAGTGAAGCACTGATTGTGTCCCTTTCTGTCACCCCTTTCTAAATTAGCTCCTTAGGAATTTCAGAGCAAGGCATTCAGCAGTTCTTGACTGAAGTTCAGAGGTGGGGTTCCCTTGTGGAGCTGGTAGTTTAGCTGCTCTTCCCTCACCACAAAGCAGTCTCTTCCCTCTGTGCCATTTCTCAGTAGTTCCTACGTACTGGCTTCATATGTCCAGGGGTCCTGAGATTCAAGCTATTGTTGCCATTTGGTTTCCCTAGTATCTCACATCTTAAGGTATCTCTTTTGTGGCACCCTTTGACTCTTCATTTTTTAAAATATATTCTTACTGATTTCAGAGAGGAAGAGAGAGGGAGAGAGAGATAGAAACATCAGTGATGAGAAAATCATGAATTGGCTGCCTCCTGCACACCCCCTACTTGGGATCGAGCCTGTAACCGAGGCATATGCCCTTGAACGAAATCGAACCTGGGACCCCCCAGTCCGCAGTCCAACACTTTATCCACTGAGTCAACTAAAAAGCTAAACTCTTTTTAAATCCTGTCATTATTGTCCTGTGAAACACTTAACACTATTTTTCTAGGTAATTTTTTAAAATCATCCTTTGGAGAAGGAATACCAAGTGGAAAAGAACTCCTAACTTGTCATTGGAAGTTTTGGGTCGAGCCATTTAATGTCTCCGTTTGCTCTTATAGTTCTAAATTCGGTTAGGGGGATTTCAGAATGCAAGAAATAGCTAGAGGCAAACTTTTAACTATAATTTGATGAAAGAATCAAAGAGGAATGACCAGATAATTTTTAACACATCTTTTGTAAATTTTGGTTTTGATGTTAGCCTTTTATTCTCAGTTGCTTTAGGTCGCAACCAGCCTTTGAAAAAGGAGAAACCTAAATGGAAAAGCGATTATCCCATGACAGATGGACAGCTGCGCAGCAAAAGGGATGAATTTTGGGATACTGCACCAGCTTTTGAAGGCCGTAAAGAGATTTGGGATGCCTTGAAGGCTGCAGCACATGCTTTTGAGAGCAATGATCATGAACTGGCACAAGCAATCATTGATGGTGCAAACATAACGTTACCACATGGTAGGTGATCCTCAAGGACAACGGGGAACCCAGTGGGTTCATGTCTAATAGTAAGAAACCAAATGGGAAGTGTTCGTTTACTTGCTGTGCATTATTCTACCTTTCTTTTTTTTCCTAAAAGGAAGCATTTCTCTTTGCTCCTTTGTGTATATTTAACTAGAGGTAGCTTTACTTGATATGTCTGTATTCTAATTTTGAAAATATTTTTGATCTCAAGAAATAGAACTGTTGTTTATTGTTAACTTGTATTTTTTAGCTTCCATACAACCTAGTTCTCCATCAAGGTCCAATTTCCTAGAGCTTCTACTTCACTGGTTTTCTACTTGCACAAAAGTGGTAGTCTCAAATGTAGATCTCAGAAGCCATAGAGCAGGGGTCCTCAGACTTTTTAAACGGGGCCAGTTCACTGTCCCTCAGACCGTTGGAGGGCCGGACTATAGTTTAAAAAAAAACTATGAACAAATTCCTATGCACACTGCACATATCTTAGTTTGAAGTAAAAAAACAAAGCGGGAACAAATACAATAGTTGTATTTGCATGTGGCCCACAGGCCGTAGTTCGAGGACCCCTGTCATAGAGACTCAGTGGATGCTCCTTTAGTCATTATACTTTTTCATCAAGACTGTTTTTAGCATATACTTAGAAATGAATCTCATGTGATCCTAAGGACAGTTTCTATGATTGTAGCTCTGAGCATTATTAGAAACCTTTGCTTAGAAATGTGAAAGCTGTGGTTTTTTTAAAAATATGTTTTTACTGATTTTTAGAAAAGGGAAGGGAGAGGGTTAAAGGGAGAGAAATATTGGATAAGAGAGGAACAGTATCTATCAGCTGCCTCCTGTACACACCCCTGCTGGAGATCGAGCCCCAACCCTGGCATGTACTCTGACCTGGAATCAAACTGGTGACCTCTTGGTTCCTGGGCCAGCACTCAACCGCTGAGCCACACCAACTGGACATGGAATGTGAAAGCTTTGAATATTTTCCAGGGACACATATATACTGGACCCATGCACATCCTTTTGCTCGGTCTCCTTGATTAGACACACGCAAAAATGTTCATGCTATATAAGATTTAGGTGTTAATTTTATCTTTTTTATTTCTGTATTTATAAATTTATTTTTCTCTTCAGTTTTTCAAGTTAATAGTTTTCTAACTTCCTTTAGCCACATATATATATATATATATACATACACACACACATATATGTATACTAGGGGCCCGATGCACTAAATTCGTGCAAGAGTAGGCCTACCTTCCCCAGCTGCCGGCACTGGCTCCCCTCTGGCACCCAGGACCCAGGCTTCTCTTGCAGCCTCGGCTTCTTCCGGAAGCCCAGAGGGTGAGCACCACTCAGCCAGAAGCCGGATCATGGCTGGAAAGCACAGAGATGGTGGCAAGATCCCCTGAGGGGTCCCAGATTGCGAGAGGGTATAGGCCAGGCTGAGGCCTTGGGCAGCCCACCCGCCCCCGTGCACAAATTTTGTGCACTGGGCCTCCAATAAATAATAAGTCTAAGTGACTGTTATGGCGGAACGACCAGTCACTATGATGCACACTGACCAACAGGGAGCAGACGCTCAACACAGGGCTGCCCGCTGGTGGTCAGTGCACTCCCACAGGGTGAGCACCGCTCAGCCAGAGATAAGGAACAGCGAGCAGGTGGTGGTAAGGAGCAAGGGGTCCTGGACTGCAAGAGGGGTATCCGACTGCTGGCTTTGGCCCGATCCCCTCAAACACCCGTCCAAGGGCCACGAGAGAGCACAAGCCAGGCTGTGGTACCGCACTCCATTCCCAGTGCACCGAGCCTCGTGTGTGTGTGTGTGTGTGTGTGTGTGTGTGTGTGTGTGTATTCAGCTGTATGCATTGTTTCCTATTATTATGCCTTCGTTGTTCCTTTTTCATTATCTTCCTTTGTTTATATTTTCAGAAGAACAGTGCCTTTTACTGTTTAATCATCTGCTTTATGTCCTTTGACTCTTTTTAAAATAAAATGTGTTTAACTGTCTTTCCCAATTTTCTAAATATCCATTAATTTTCTGAATGAACTCTGCTCCCAAGAAACTTTTTGCCCTGGCTGGTGTGGCTCAGTTGGTTGGGTCGCATGCATCAAAAAGTTGCTTGTCTGATTTCACAGATTATTTTTATTGATAATTTATAATCCTGGATATTTAATTTGGGTAGAGGATAACCATGAAATGAAATCATATTTGACTTTATGATCTGGATTTCCCCCTCTTTGGTTTTACTTTAAAACTCTAGAACAGCCGAAACCGGTTTGGCTCAGTGGAGAGAGCCTCGGCCTGCGTACTGAAAGGTCCCAGGTTCGATTCCCGTCAAGGGCATGTACCTGGGTTGCGCGCACTTCCCCAGTGGGGGATATGCAGGAGACAGCTGATCGATGTTTCTCTCTCATCGATGTTTCTAACTCTCTATCTCTATCTCTCTCCTTTTCTCTCTGTAAAAAATCAATAAAATATATTTAAAAAAAACAAACTCTAGAACATATTTATAATTCAGTTTATACTTCATAAGAAAAAGTAAATCAGAAAACTTCGTGTTAAATACTAGTAAACTACAAGTTACCTTTCCTAAAAATGTTGAAATATTGGAGCTTCTGAGCAATACAGAGTCTGGATAACTTATTTCCAGCATCACCGATATGTGCTGTCTACCTTGTACTTCCATGGAATTTTTATTTTCACCCATTTGAGGTCTGAAAACTGAACCCAACTTGTTACTCTGAAGAGCAGAAGGGAAAAGACTCGGCTTTCCATTGTGATGGAGGAGTGAGTATTCAGATCTAGGAAGAGATCAAGTGCCTATTAGATTGAACGCTGTGTTGAGGTTGGCACACACTGCTATTTTAGCATGGTACAAAAGGCTGCCCTGGCACCTCTTGTCCTAGTTTCCAGGGAGCCTAAAAATGTTGCCCTTTGACTGCTTTGGTTTGCAGTCCTATGGTTTCTGTCTGTTGTGGTGCATGAAGATAGAGAAGCATCTGTGGGAACCACTTTACAGGTCAGTTTGATCCTGCCTCATTTTGCTGGTTGAGAAAGGTATTTCAGGTTAAAGAATGTTGCTCAAGGCTGTTTAGCTAGTTAATAACAAGGTTGGGAACTTCATCTTGGTTTCCTAATTCCAAAGGTATATTACACAAATACATTCTTATACCTACCAGGCTGTCATGACTGATCCTCCAAAATCTGGGATATGTATTTGAAGGTGTTTACTTAATAGAAGTGGTAGGTCTTTAGTGAACTCTCCCCTTTCTTTATTCTTCTGATAGCCAGCCCATCTGAAAAACACTGGTAGGTTTCTTTGTCCTAGGAATAAGCTACATAAAGTATATAAACAGTGAAGTTTGCATAACTGATCATACCTCTATTTATAAATAATACTAGTGTCCCGGTGAACGGATTTGTGCACATGGAAAGGAAATCAATTAGAAGAAATATTTTAATATCACTATTCGCCCTTTCTCTATAATAGAAGTGTCAACCAAATTCACAATCGACAATGACAGATCAAAACACACACATTGCCATTGGCGCCAGCGAGAGCTTTATGTGTATCGCGCATGCACGAGTCAACTTTGCCTTTTGATATATATAAACTTGCTTAATTAGACCTGCTTTTTGATTTAGCTAAACTTCTTCCAGCCCAGTGAAGCACCCCAACTTCTCTTTCAGGTGATTTGTCAGCAGCACAGCAGTAAATAATCAACATAAGTAAATTATTATTGTAGATCACACAGGGAGAACAAAGGGTACAATACTTAACTGCAGCAGTGTTTGACTGTATTCTGCGCAGTGAGAAAACCTGAAGTCATTTTTAAGTTCCAGCATTTCTTCTTTTCAGTTGGGTCAAGTTTCTAAACTTTCTAAATCTCCGTTTTCCGGCTAATGAAAATAAGATTCTACTGAGTCTCCTATCTACCTACTCCAGGACTTCTGTGAGGATCAAATGAGATGAGACATGTGAAAACGCCTCACAAACATTTGGTTAAAGTGTAAAATGTTTGCACCTAGCTATAAAGCAAGTCAGGTTCCTGGGCTGAAGAAACTCCAACGAAACTCGCTAGGGAGAGGAAACGGGGCGTTGCTATGTGATGTCATCAGCAAGTGCCCACAGCAACCGTTTCTGGGCTGGGGTCCACATTTTGTGCCATGGGGTCTTGGCAGCAGCTGCGATTTGGTGAGTTGTTGTTCCAGGGAGGAGGCAGGGCCTGTGTCCCACTTCGGAGAAGTCGAGTGTTGGTTTGTGGGCGCCAGGTCTGTGGTGCCGCTTATTTTTAAATGGCCAGTGCATGTCACAGTAGCTCCTGCATTATGCATCTGCCCCCTGGTGGTCAGCGTGCATCATAGCTACCAGTGGGACGAGCAGACACAGCCTTTTATATATATAGGTTGTTACTGGAATGTGATAGTTACTTGGTTTATTGAGTCAGACTCTAATATCTGTTGCACTTTGATTTCAATCCCTTCAATTTGATAAGCATCACCAAGTACCAATGATGGCCCAGGAGCAGGTACAATGAAGACCAATGAAGACCACGGCTTTGCGTCTGTGCCAGCAAAGCCGTGGAGGCCATTTACCCGATGTGCTATTCCATACATAACCCTATACTGTATACTTTATGAATCAATAAAAAATTTACAGTTTTTAATTACAAACCTGTGTTTTCTATCAAAATTACTTCTTGCGTGAATTTTGGGACAACCGTTAGTTACTAGTGTGGGGAACTGCTGGTGATCACAACTGTGCTTGGAGTATATCCATCTCTACAATGTAATAGCAGTGTTCAGATTCATTAGTAAACAGCACAGGCTGAACAATGTCATTAAACAGAGGAAAGGGGGCAAACATGGATGTTGTGCTTGGTGACTTAGTGCTCACCTCAGCTCATATTCTGTAACTGGAAGACAGACCCGATCGAACCCATGGTAGGTTGGTGACTGTTGAGGTCTCATTTCCGATGCTTTGTATTTTCAGCCTGTTGATGTGACCATAAAGATCAGCTTATTAACTCACTTGTTCATTGATAACCATTTCTCAGTGTGCCACTCCCCATATTTATTAACTTGTCCATAAGTGTTTTGAGTATGGTAGATGTTTTTTATCCACATTGAAAATCAGCTAACAATGTTTCAGTTTGCGTAAAGGACACATTATGAGTAGCCTTACAATGAAACATTTATTGAGTATGCTTTTAAGCTTCCCCTAAGGAGAAGTCCTAGTAATTATAATGCAGTTCCTGTGTTATTTAAAAAATTAGTCATTAATACTTTCTTTTAAACCATAAATACTTTTTTCCTTCTTCTGAGCGCCAGCTGGTTATAAACTTAATACCCATTTTGTTCTTTCTTTTTAACCCGTAGCTTCTCTGTAACATTGACTAATTGGGGTTAATAAAACACCTCCATTATTCCTTTGGTAATTGTGCTAATGAGATTCATATGTAAGCCATGAGCCAGTGGCATCTCGAGTTTGTTATCTCCTTGGACTATAAGGGGTCTGGCCAAGTACTTTGATTTAGAAAGTCTACGCAATAAGAAAACCACTCTAGAATTCTACTGTGTTGTAGGGAATTAGATTTAGAGATCCTTTTTTTTGCTTTTTCTTTTTTTAAGGTAGTTTATTCTTTCTTGAAAAGATATCCCAGTGCAATTTGAATCTCTCCCTTAATTTGGCCTAAGCATTAATGATATTTAAAATTTGAATTTTGTGTGCTATCTTTTCCTTTATCCTTTAATGAACGTGTGAATTAGGTATGAAATGACCTAAAAGAAATGAGGGTAAGGAACTAGAGCCCTGGTTAATGTAAAATTAGATAAACATTCAAAAAATTGGTGATGGGACATTATTATTGATGGTCAGTCGAGAGTGACTGCCATTAGTATTTTTCTCTATGATGGCAGGAGATGCTTGAGCATTTTGCAAGATATAAAAATAAAACTGCGTTTATTTAGATAAAATTCTTATTCATATCTTCTTCCTGAAGGTTCACTTACAGAGTGCTACGATGAACTGGGAAACAGATACCAGCTTCCAGTCTATTGCCTGGCACCACCTATCAACATGATAGAGGAAAAGAGCGACATAGAGACTCTAGATATTCCTGAGCCACCTCCTAATTCTGGATATGAATGTCAGCTCCGTTTGCGCCTTTCCACTGGCAAAGACCTCAAACTTGTAGTCCGCAGCACAGACACAGTGTACCACATGAAGAGGCGGCTCCACTCAGCAGAGGGAGTGGAACCAAGCAGTCAGCGGTGGTTCTTTTCTGGCAGACCTCTCACTGACAAAATGAAGTTAGAAGAGCTGAAGATCCCAAAGGACTACGTTGTACAGGTTATAATGAGCCAACCTTTGCAAAACCCAACACCAGTTGAGAACTGATCTGGTCCTATTGGCTGGTTCCCAGATCCCTCCCACTCCTTTGTATTGTTGTTTCCTACTCTATGGCGTGAAATTTATTTTCACTGCTCTGAATTCCGTATAATGGATTTAGTTCTGAGGAATTATCAGTGAAAAATTCCATCTGTGATGGAGACCAACAAAAATAATTAATAAAACACAAAGAGCTAGCATTTGAGACTCATGTAATTACAATTTCTAATTTGAGGGGCAGTTAAGAAATCGATAACCATTTATTTTCAAACACTCAGCAACTATGTAATGGCTGTATTTAAATGATTTGGACTGTACATAGAACATCGCATCAGTGAACAGCACCAAGCACCTTGTGAATACAGAGTTTTTATAAAAATAAAATATAACTTCCAAAAATCATCAATAACAATGATAAAATGAGCTTTTTAGCATGGAAACTGGAAAGAGCAGTATTTGAGGTTTGCTTCTATTCTGGTCTTAATTCTTTGCTTAATTAATATTTAGTCATTAAGGATTAGAGATTGGCAAATTTTGTCTCAGTATTGCTTTCCTCATCCCCATACGTTGAGTTTTTTATTTACATTCACACTAAATTTTGATGCCTTCCAGCACATTGGTGGCAGGCGTCCTCTGGAACACTAGGCAATAATTTAGTCAGTGCAATCAGATCTCTGATTTTCAACTGATACTCAGTTGAAAAGTCTCTTTTCTCTTGCTACATAGGTATTTTAAAATGTGTGTACAACAAAGTGGTTTTCATATCCAGGCATAGAAGGTCACTACTATTTAATACCTTAAATTGTTCTCTCCACTCTGCTTGGAACTTTGCAGAACTGTGTTCCCAAATGCATGGATACTGGGCCAGAGAATGCAGGGAACCAAGTACAGCTGTTTCCACTGTAGGATAATAAAGTCATTCTCCTTCTCCTCCAATTTGCAGGAAGGGTATAAGGAAACCCATTCCATCTGTGCCTAGGAGAATTGTGCCTATTTTCAGTCATTTAAAGAAAATTTTGACTCATAAATTCTAATATGAAAGGTTTACTGATGTCACTTTAACATCAGCAGTGAGACCAAATGATGAAACATTGCTTTATACTTTAGTGCTTTCCTGTTCACTGTTACCTTAGTTATGCTAGATGACCGTTTTCCTCTCTCCTCTTGCCTAGCAAAGAGGCAAATTAAGAACCATCCACAGATTTGATTATAGAGGACTGAAAAATCCAGTGAGATAACCTGATTCTTTGGTACTGTGACTGAATAAAGCTGCCAAGGATTATATTTAACTTGGAGCCTTTTCAAGGTTGGTTCCATTAGTGAGAGAGGGGCTACCACATGATCACCGTACCCCTGAGAATCCATGAGATGGGAAATTAGAGGAAGAAGGTACTTATGCTGTTTGCAGCAGGGAAATAATCAAACCTCCACACCTATTTGGATGTGAAGCACCATTATTAATTTCAGTGGCAAAATGAAACTGCTAATTAGTCTAAAGGTAATGTTCAAAATGGTATTAAACTTCCTATAGCCTGCTAGATCCTATATAATAAAAGCCTAATATGCTAAGCGTCCAGTTGACCTGTTGGCCGTTCAACCAATCAAAGTGTAATATGCTAATGATATGCTAAGGCCTCTCAACCACTCGCTATGACATGCATTGACCACCAGGAGGCATACAGTCAACCAGTCACTATGACGTGCACTGACGCCCAGGGGGCAGATGCTCCAACTGGTAGGTTAGCTTGCTGCTGGGGTCCAGCCGATAGGAACTGAACGAGACAGGCTGGACATGCCCTGAAGCCCTCCTGCGGTCCCTCCCCAGCCCCAATCATGCACCCATGGGGTCCCTCGACCTGGCCTGCGCCCTCTCACAATCTGGGACCCCTCGGCCCATCATTAAATAGTTTTCGTTCATTTGTGTGCCACATTGAATCAGCAACATCTCTCAAAGTTTGTCAATTGGGAAAAAAGTGTTCAAACCTATTTTTCTTAAGTAAATCTGGTGATATCATTAATAATCTATGGTTGGTGGAAGGTCTTTTTTGTTTGTTGAAGATTTAAGCTCTCAAGAGTTTATTTTAAAGGAACATATACTTTGAATAACAAATACTGGGCATGTTTAACTAACCTAGGTGAGAAAACTATGGTGCTGTTTAATTGTAAATAGATTGATATAAGATTGGACCAATACTTGATGTGTACAATTTTAGTATGTAGGATTTTGTGCTTTTTTTAAAAAAAAAGTTCAAATTTTCTCTTTGTCTTTGCCTTTTTTTCTTTGTGTGTGTGTTTTTTTATTGTTACTCTCTACAATAAGGGTAATTTGCCTCATTCTAATAAAACCTCTAAAAAGCCTTTCCTCTTTTTTAAAACTTCAACTCAATAAATAACTTCATTATCATCAGACTTAGAATCTGCTATGCCAAACCATATGTGGTCATTTATAGATATGCTTTATCTTCAGCATTGAAATCTTGGTCTAAAATAGGTTGTTTTAAGAATTGTGCTGTAAGTCAAAACTCCTAATTCAGTTTTTCAGAAGCACTGAGCTCATTTCTTACCCATTTTGGACCAAATTTGCAGGTTTTGACTGTTAAATTTTTATTTAAAATTAGTGGCATGAATTCAATGTGGATTCGTGCACTTTGAAGGGAAATTGATTAGAAGAAATATTTTAATATTGCTATTTTCCTTTTCTCTATAATAGAAGTGTCAGAGATGAAAGAAAATTAGTAAAATGTATATGAAAATAATATATAAATTGATTTAATAAATAAACAATAAAAACATAAAGACGTGACATAAAAACAACATTGATAAAAACAATGACTGATAAATTGATTAAACTTATTCTGATATCTCCCTGAATACCACATAAGAGTAAAAACACTCGCCCTAACTGGTTTGGCTCAGTGGATAGAACGTCGGCCTGCAGATTGAAAGGTCCCAGGTTGAAAGATTCCAGTCAAGGGCATGTACCTTGGTTGTGGGCATATCCCCAGTAGCGGGTGTGCAGGAGGCAGCTGATCGATGTTTCCCTCTCATTGATGTTTCTAACTCTATCCCTCTCCCTTCCTCTCTGTAAAATGTCAATAAAATATTTTTTAAAAAGTAAAACCACAAAAAAGAAAAAAGTAAAACCACAATACATTCTGTCAATGACGCCGGCTTCTTTTTGCTTCATGGGTACATCATGCCAATAGTCAGTCTTCAGACATATTCTGTTGATGATGCTGCTTTCAGCCTCAGAATGTCAACAAAAACAACCAAATTCACAATCGACAATGACAGATCAAAACACACATGAGCAATTGGTGCCAGCAAGAGCTTTATATGTATGTGCGAGTCAACGTTTATTTTTAAATTGCCAGTGTGCATCATATGTACTGGGTGGTTGAGCGGTCAGACGTACATACAGTCAGTCAGCCTTTTATATATATAGATAGTGACACATAGGCATAGGGGAGAGGGATGGGATCCAAACACCAAAGTGAGGAGTCTCACTCCTGCTCCTCTCCTCTTTATTCTCCCAGAGGTAACACCTGTTTCCAGTCTTCTGGGTATTTTTAAAGATCCTCTAGTACTATGGTTCTCAAACTTGAGCATGCATCAGTATTATCTGGAAGG
>NW_006292094.1:1764303-1766330 GCF_000327345.1 Myotis davidii | reverse complement strand
GACGCTCAAGTTAATATGTCTGAGTGGGGCCCAATAATTTGTATTTCTATAAGTTCCCAGGTGCTGCTGCTGCTGGTGGTCTGATGTATGTGAGTATATTCATCCACCTTACCCTGTTTTCTTCCATAATTACATGTATGACTCTACACCTTCGATTTCTCTTTAAAATGGTGACTAGTAGGTTGTCCATATAAGTAGAGTTAGATTTGCTCCATTTCCTCTTACAGCTGCAGTAGTGTTCCATTGTGGAATACCACGGTGATTTCAGACACTTGATTCTGGTGAGTGGCTGTTTCCAGTCGTTTGCCACTGAACCGTCTGCCATGAAATGTCCGTTTCTGCACTACATGTTTGTGACTGTACATCTATTGAATATACTCCTGAAGAGGTTGAATTGCTAGATCAATGAGTATATGCATATAGGGAGTAGATGCTGAACTGCCCCCCAAATAGATTTGACCAATTTAATACTATAGCAGTATGACTACTCTTATTTCCCTGACTGATCATTTGGTCTTTGACAACCTAAGTGAAAATCTATGTCCTCTAGTTTCTAATTTGTGTTTTTTTTCTTTGGGTAAAGGTTAGCACTTTACTGTATATTTTAAGACCATTGGTATTTTTTCCTATGAATTCTCTTTATGTTTGCCCATTTCCTAGTGCATTTTGGTCTTTACCCTCCTGATTTGCAAGAACTCTTTCTATATTAATGAAATTAGTCATTTTCTATCACATTGTTTTTTCTTTTTATGTAATTGATCGTGTGCAAATTTTAAGTGTTTCGTGGTCAGATCTATTAGTCTTACGTTTTATGACTTTTGGGTTTTCATAACTTCCAAAGGTCTTACCTACTCTGAGGTTTTAACAGTTTTATTCCCATGTATTTATTTTATGGTTTTATTCTGGTGCAAGGAAGGAAGTAGCGACTCAGGTTTACTTTTCCCCAGCTTTCTACCCTACTTTTCCTGATACTACTTACTGAATAATTGTCATCTCTTTCCCCCATTGATGTTTAAAAATCACTATGACAGTTTTTAAGACTATTTCAGTAGTCTTTTCTTGTTGATTAGTGAATAAGTAAAATTAGTAATAGGACAAATTAGTAAATAATACCTGTGTCCACCTCCAACTCTCAAATGCTATGTTTTAGTATTTTTACTTATGGAAGAAGCGTAGAGTGCGGCTGCGAACCTCCCTTGTTGTAGCCAGTCTCCTGTAATTTCTGTCCTCTGGCTTAGTCCTGGCTGTTCACAATGGTGACTGCCCACCTCAGCAGGTGTCAGCAATTTTGATTTGGCCTTTTGTAGTCCTTTGTTTTTGGCATGAGCCACCAGATAACACAGGAGAACTAAGAACTAATAGAAATGATTTCACTTTGCTTAACTAGCTACCTCTAAAATTCTTGCCTTTTTGTGGCTGGTCCTGGACTGGAACTGTAGTCATCTCCTCAATCAAGCCTGCCATTCACCTGCCCCTGCAACTGCTGCTCCTTGCCACCCACTGCTCAGGCCCCTGAGCAGACTTGCTTTGTCGACCCAGGAATTCTAATGTAACTATGACATAGTCCTAATACAGCGTTACTACCATCCAAAGCGTGTTAAAGGTACTTGGTCTAAGAAGCTCTATCCTTAAAAGCAGTGGGTTGACTCAATGTGAAAATAATGAAACTTAATTTTAAGTATGCCTACAAATACATTTAAAAAGTTTGTTTAGTTTTTTTTTGTAGGTTAATACTTCATGGTTGAGTGTTGCGGGCTCAATCCCCAGTGTGGGGTGTGCAGGAGGCAGCTGATCGATGATTCCCTCTCGTCATTGATGTTTCTATCTCTCTCTCTCCCCCTTGCTCTCTGAAATCAATTAAAAAAAAACAACAGCAAAAAAAAAACTATGGTCAAAATTCTACAGACACCCACTATTTCAGAAGTAAGCAAGGAGAAGCAAGCAGAAGTAAAATGCTATAAATAAGTTTCTAAATATGTGATCCAGAATTCTTGCTTTATTTGTACTTATTTCCTCATCAAACCTAC
>NW_006292094.1:1758351-1763960 GCF_000327345.1 Myotis davidii | reverse complement strand
CCAGCCCCGATTGTGCACTGGCGGGTCCCGCGGCCTGGCCTGCGCCCTCTCACAATCCAGGACCCCTCGGGGGATGTCAGAGCTGGTTTCAGCCCGAGGGTGGAACAACTGGTCACTATGATGTGCACTGACCACCAGGGGGCAGATGCTCAACCCAGGAGTTGCCCCCTGGTGGTCAGTGCACTCCCACAGAGGGAGCACCGCTCAGTCAGAAGCTGGGCTCATGGCTGGCCAGCACAGCGGCGGTGGTGGGAGCCTCTCCTGCCTCCACCACAGCAGTAAGGATGTCTGACTGCCAGCTTAGGCCTGCTCACCACAGAGAGTGGGCCTAAGCTGTCATTCAGACATCCCCCGAGGGCTCCTGGACTGTGAGAGGGCGCAGGCCGAGCTGAGAGGAGCCCCCCCCCGCAAGTGCAGAATTTCAATAAGCCCACAACCCAGGCATGTGCCCCAACTGGGAATGGAGTTGTGACCTGGTTCAGTCGATGCTCAACTACTGAGCCACACCAGCCGGGCTACCCTAGCAGATGTGATCCATTTGCTAAAGCACCTGACTCAGAGAGTAATTCAGATTCTAGGAAGAACACAACCCCAGTATCCCTAAAAGTCAGTTTCCCTTGTGGTTGGAGGCACTTCACCATTTGCCATTTTGAAGTGTTGCATCCAGGTAGTTTTAGCCTAAGGATTGGGAGACTAGAAAGGGTCTTGAAGTGTTGGACCACTAGGGACTAATACTGGGGAAGCACTGCCTTCTTTCAACTGCTCAGCCCCAAGAAGTGTTGGTAATTATTTGGATACACAGGGACCTAATGAACAGGGTTGATCTGAAAAGCAGCAGCAGAATTGGGACATGTGGATGGACAAAGAGAGTGGTTACTTCAGATGACATTCTTGTACCGTATGTGAGGTCAATAGGTTATCAAAGTTAAGAACTTTCTGTTTGAGGAACACTCATTTGGACCCTTCATATATCAAAGTGAATGTGTAGACATACCACTTTGGTGTTCACATTTATTTTTAAACATGCTAACCATTATAATTACTTATATTGTATTTTTAGATTAATTTCTTTCAAGAAGTTTCTCATTTGCCTTCCCCTCAACTTTGTGTGGCATATTCTTTTTCAAGCAGAGCCTTCTGTTCCTCCTTCTTATTCTCTGCTTTCTGCTTCTCCTGGTATTTGTCCATGGTGAAGATCGTAAACAGCTTAAATTCCTTGTAATTCAGGAGCTTTTGTTGGGGGATAAAAAGAAAAATTATTTCAGGGAGGACTTGATACTTTGTTTCAGGTGACAGCAGGATTATAAGCATTTCTCACTTAAAAACTTGGAAACTTAAAGAGGCTCAGTAATTAGGACAAAATTATCATCTGATTATAGTCTAGGAGCCAGGGACAGAGCGTCTATTGTAGACTCTAAAGCAGTGGTTCTCAACCTTCCTAATGCCGGACCCTTTAATACAGTTCCTCCTGTTGTGGTGACCCCCAATTTCATTATTACAAATTGAACATCATTAAAGCATAGTGATTCATCACAAAAACAATATGTAATTATATATGTGTTTGCCGATGGTCTTAGGTGACCCCTGTGAAAGGGGCGTTTGACCCCCAAAGGGGCCACGACCCACAGGTTGAGAACCGCTGCTCTAAAGGAACCGAGAGTCACTTGCTTTTACTTCAAGTCTAGACGCTTCAGGCTGGCACCTGAGGTTCAGATGTGGTCCACCTTGCTCAGCCTCACCTCCTCCTTGCTTCCCCAACATGGACTTCCTGGTTAAATAGGCAGAATTCACAGTCTTCACCGTAGTGGTTTCTTAGGATTTTGTTCCTGTGTTCCCATCACAGAATTTCTTCTTCCTACTTACTCAGCTCTCTATGCCCTTCCCCAACACCAACTCCCATCATATCCTATATAATAAAAGCCTAATATGCAAATCGACCGAACGGAGGAATGACTGGTGGAACGACCGGTTGCTATGACGCGCACTGACCACCAGGAGGCAGATGCTCAACACAGGAGCTGCCCCCAGCCCACAGGCCCCAGGCCAGCCAAGGTGTGTGCCAGCAGAGGCCCCCCCACATCGCCCCACCAGTTGCCTCCTGCAGAGAGAGGCGTCTGGCAGCATGGCAATCGGGACAGGGATGGCGAGCAGGTGGCGCTGGACGGGCCAAGGCGGGTGCCAGCAGGGGGACCCAATCATCCCGCCAGTTGCCCCACAGATTGGTCCTGATTGCCAGCCAGGCCTAGGGACCCTACCCGTGCACTAATTTCGTGCACCAGGCCTCTAGTTAATATATATCCTTCTCTAAGCTTCTGTAATTTTGTATCCATATTCTCGTATGTGGCACTTATTCAGTCCTCTCTCTTCCATGGGCCTATGAACCTCCAGTTTTTCTGATTCCAGTTACCCGGCATGCTGGAGCAGGTTTTATTTCTTTTCTTTCTTTCTTTTTTTTTTTTTCCAATCCTCACCTGAGGATATTTTTTCCATTGAGTTTCAGAGAGAGGGAAAGACAAAGAGAAACACCGATGTGAGAGAAACACATTGATTGGTTGCCTCCTGCATGCACACCGACCAGGACCCTGGCCAGGGAGGAGCCTGCAACCTAGGTATATGCTCTTGACTGGAATCAAACCCAGGACCTTTCTGACTACCGGCCGAGGTCCTATGGCCTGAGCCAAACCGGCTACATCTGGAGCAGGTTTTCTCACCCCCCTCCTCACCTGTCTACTAGGTAGTAGGACATTGCCCTCCACCTCAGGACAGAGAGGCTGTCAGGCCATCCCTGAGGGATCTGCACTTACACAGTCACCGGTGATGTCAAAGTCGTGGTAGAACTCTCGGAGGTTGTGTTTTTTAATATTGAAGAGAAAGTCGTACTTTTCAAAGCTCTCCGCCCCGATTCTCAGCTCCCCGTCCAGGTCCAGCAGCTCAAAGACCGGCCGGGAATGGCGGAAGATAAATTGCTCTTCCAAGTGGTTCTGCTTGGAGAGAAATGGGTCCGCCAAGGAACAGCATTGTTGGTGCTGTTTCCTCAGCTTGCCACATCAGGACTCCTCCTCTGCGCCCTAGTCCATTCCCCAGAGAGCGAAAGGCAAGGGGGGAAATCACAGAAGCTCGGGGGCGAAAGGGTGCCGTGGCCAGTGCTCTGGGTTCTGCTCCGGCTTCTGTCCTCAGGGGGAACTGAGCCGCCTGTAGTGATCATGCTGCTAGACCAGTGGTTCTCAACCTTCTGGCCCTTTAAATACAGTTCCTCATGTTGTGCCCCAACCATAAAATTATTTTCGTGGCTACTTCATAACTGTAATGTTGCTACTGTTATGAATCATCATGTAAATATCTGATATGCAGGATGGTCTTAGGCGACCCCTGTGAAAGGGTCGTTCGACCGCCAAAGGGGTCGCGACCCACAGGTTGAGAACCGCTGTGCTAGACAGACCCCTGGCCACTAGAACGCCTGTCCTCACCTTGACTGCAAACCTACTTGTGAAGCGTCAGGACACTGGTGGTAACGAGTGGGAGGTAAACACACACCAGAAGTGCAGGTCAGGCGGGAACCCATTTCCACCACCCATCCCTCTGGGAAATTCTCCGAGAAGGGGGAGGTGGCAGGGGGAGAGGCTGGGTAACAACTGGGAGTGTCTAGGTTATGGATGGATCACTTGGGAACTAGAAGTAGTTCTTCCCCACATTTTTTTCCTTCCTGTTTTGAGTGAAAGGGAAGAAAATGTTGGGTGTACTCTTAATTCAGGGCTACCTTTAGCAAGATGGTGGCAGCTGCCCCAGGGCCCGGCCGATACTCGCCTCGTGTGCCAGTAGTATGCACACCAGCATGTAGAACTGGTCAAAACAGATCTCGCCCGCTGCTTCCCAGTCCAGCATGTTGAACACACTCGTGATCTGTTTCCGACTGCAGTTAGTCACGTGATGAAGGAAGTGGTAGAACATCATATCTGTTGGGTGGGGGGAAGATGAGAAGATGAATTATTCAGAAACAGCTCCAAAGGCTAACAAACTGGGAGTCTGTGGCCTGGGAAAAGCAACAATTTTCTTTTTTTCAAAATCTTTAAAATTATATATATATATATATCAGAGAGGAAGGGAGAGATGGAAATATCTGACCGGAATCAAACCCAGGACCCTTCAGTCTGCAGGTGGACGCTCTATCCACTGAGCCAAACCAGCTAGGGCTCAAAATCTTTTTTTTTTAAACATTTTATTGACTTCAGAGAGGAAGAGAGAGAAACATCAATGATGAGAGAGAATCACTTATTGGCTGCCTCCTGCACACCCCGCACTGGGGATTGAGCCCTCAACTTGGGCATGTGCCCTGACCAGGAATTGAACTGTGACCTGGTTCAGAGGTCAACACTCAACCACTGAGCAGGGCTAGCAATGATACTATTTTGTTTCTGGCTTTGCCACTGCACCTTCCACGATTTCTTAACCGTTAATTGCCCTTGAGCTGTGTGGAAAAGGATGCACCGGAGGCGGGGGAGCAAGGGCAGAGAGGACTTGGTTCCTGACCCAGCTCACGCACTCCGCGTGCGGACAGGTGTGTAGAGGTGACCCGTGAAAGGCGCATGCTCCCCGTACATGGAAGGAAGAGCTAATTCTCACTGGGGACCTGGGACACTTCCATGGAGAAGCTGACCTTTCACCTGGGCCTTTCATTGGAGGAGACAATTCAAAGAGGAGAAATTAAAAAAATCATTCCCCTTCCATAAAAGCATCAATATGCCTTGTGCTTCTATGAAAGCGAGTGCATTTGGCTACGAGGGGAAGGCACCGCTGCTGGTGAAGCCGTTAGGGCTCAGTGTTGAAAGTCCACTCACTAATCATCTCTCTCGGGGTCGAAGATGAAAGGAACAAGCGTGGTGATAGGTTTATCCGGTGCCAGGGGGCTCTGCGGTGGCACACACACATCACCCAGGGTCACGGAGGGCGTCTCACGGGTCACTGTCTACATGCGATTTCCCTGAGCCCACGGGCTACAGAGCTTCCTCCTGCAGGAGACAGGGCTCCCCTACACACAGAGCATCTCCAGTTTGGAGTCCCAGTGGAAGCTTGCTAAGGTCACAGTGAGCCAGTCACATGTCCTGGTTCGGGGGCTTCTGATGGTCTCTTGATGATCCTTCCCAGTCCTCTCCAGGTATGAGCATGTGGGAACAACACACTATATAGATATCCTATATAATAAAAGGCTAATATGCAAATAGACCGAACGGTGGAACAATTGAACAACTGAACAACTGGTCGCTATGACGTGTGCTGACCACCAGGGGGCACGCATGGAACATGGCAGGCATCAACCACAGCGGGATGGTGGAGCAGGTGAGTGGGGGCGCCAGACCAAGGCAGGGTGCTGGTCGCTGTCATCAGGGCGAGCCTCTGGTGGTTACTGAAAATTCTTTGCTCCCGTGAGCTACGGTCCCACCTGGTGCTCGCACCCGCTGCCGGCCCCAATCACTCAGTGCCATCAGTCAGCAGGTGTGAGCGGCGCCTGCCAGCCCCGATCACCCGATCACCCATGAGGGCTTCTCCACCTCCTCCTGCTCCTGAGAGGCAATAGGGGCAGCAGCTGCCACTCGCCCCTGCTGATGGTGCCG
>NW_006292094.1:1750095-1758317 GCF_000327345.1 Myotis davidii | reverse complement strand
TCCGCAGGCCGACGCTCCATCCACTGAGCCAACGGCTAGGGCTACTTTCTTTTTTAAAAAAATATATTTTTATTGATTTCAAAGAGAAAGGGAGAGGGGGAGAGAGAGAGAAACATCAATGATGAGAGAGAATCATTGATCAGCTGCCTGTTGCATACCCCCTACCAGGGATGGATCCCACAACCTGGGCATGTGCCCTGACTGGGAATCGAATCGGGGATACCGGCCCCAATCGCTCTGTGCCATCAGCAGGTGGGAGCCGTGTCATCAGTGGGTGGGAGAGGCAGCAGTGGGAATGGGGCAGCCAGCAAACAGGGGACCAGGGGCCTTGGTTCATGGGTTGATGTTCAACCACTGAGCCTCGCCGACTGGCAACAAATGCTGTTTTTAAGGCAGCTGGCTCTGGCCCACTCAAGTCTCCAGGGCCTTCAGTCAACAATGACAATGACAGCCAACACTAAGTCCTCACCAGGTGCTATGCATTTCCCATAAGTCACACCCCCTGCCTGGAAGGCAGTACTCAGGGCTGTGTCTCACGCTTTCAGGTCACTATCCAGTCCCTTGGCGACCAGAAGACGCAGCCTGCCCGTCTCGGGTATTGCATCATCAGGGAGGGAGGGAGTTGCCAGGGAGACCAGACTCAGCAGACATTCCGGTGAGACTAAGAGTGGGCTTTGGAGTCCGAATGCCACAGGCTTCAGTCCCAGGTTTTCTGTTTACAGCTCGGTGCCCTGCAGCTGCGTGATCACAGACTGGGTTTTTGCAAAGAGTTGGTGACATACCCTGTGAAGATCTATGCGTAACGAGAAACACTGAGGCAGGAAATGATGAGAAAATGAAGGTGTCCTTTTATTATATTTTAAAGATTGAATGAACTCTTAAAAATCTTTATGGAAGAAACTCCTTAGAATTAGAAGGGACCTTGCATATCATTTATTTGATACAAACATCCCATTTGACAGATGAGAAGTCTTGAGGGGGGTCGACCCCCAGGAATTATTACAATGACAGTGAATTCCAAGTCCTCATCAGGTACCATGCATTTTCCATAATTGCCTCATGCAATTATCTTCTCCCCCGACCATGAGATGGACTCCATAATTAGAATCCTCATTCACAGACGAGGAAAGTGAGACTTAAACAGGGTGTTGAGCCCAGCTGCTGTGGCTCAGTGGTTGAGCATTGACCTATGAACCAGGGGGTCCTGATTCCATCCCCAGTCAGGGCACATACCTGGATTGCGGGCTTGATCCTTGGTAGCGGATGTGCAGGAGGCAGCTGATCGATGATTCTCTCTCATCATTGATGTTTCTCTCTCTCTTCCTCTCTGAAATAGAAGAAAAAATCCTATATAGTAAAAGCCTAATATCCTAATATGCTATCTGGTCATCTGGTCATCCATTCAACCAATCAAAGTGTAATATACTAATGATATGCTAAGGCTGCTCAACCACTCGCTATGACATGCACTGACCACCAGGGGGGCAGATAGTCGACCAGTCACTATGACCGGCACTGACCACCAGGGGGCAGACACTCAGACTGGTAGGTTAGCTTGCTGCTGGGATCCGGCCAATTAGGACTAAGCAAGATGGGCTGGACACGCTCTGGAGCCCTCCCATGGTCCCTCCCTGGCTGGCCAACCTCCCGTGTCCCTTCCGGCCCCTATGGTGCACCTGTGGGGTCCCTTGGCCTGGCCTGCACCCTCTTGCAATCTGTGACCCCTTGGAGAATGTCGGAGAGCTGGTTTTGGCTCAGGCCCGTTCAATGCAGGAGCTGCCCCCTGGTGGTCAGTGTGCTCCCACAGGGGGAGCGCCACTCAGACAGAAGCTGGGCTCAAGGCTGGCGAGCACAGCTGCGGTGGCAGGAGCCTCTCCCACCTCCACAGCAGCGCTAAGGATGTCTGACTGACAGCTTGGGCCTAAGCCATCAGTCGGACATCTCCCTAAGGGTTTCTGGTCTGCGAGAGAGGGCGCAGGCTGGGCTGAGGGACCCCCCACTCCCCTCCCCTCAAGTGCGTGAATTCTGTGCACCGGGCCTCTAGTAAATAAATAATAAAGAGGGTGAGGACACTCTCAGATCTCCAAGGGGTAAGGGGCAGAGCCAGGATGTAAACCCAGAGCCTGCAGTTGTGTCCTCCTCGCTGAGCTGCCACCAGTCTTCAGTGTAAGTTGGTGACTAGACACCAGGTCACGACCCCGCGGAGACCTCTCTGACAGCACTGACCGTTCATGGTGCTGTGGTGGTGCGGGTCGAGGAGGCCGAAGTACTCCACCAAGGCCCTCACGTTCCTCACGGACAGCAGGCAGTAGAGCTTGTCCAGGTAGAGGCACCACAGAAATGACCCTGTCTTCAGTTTCATCTTGGAGCTCCTCATGCCCATGGCTCTGGCAACCGGCAATGGAGCAGAGAATGCAGCTTCGGAACTAGAATGTTGGACACCAAGAAGCTCTGGCAGGAGGTCTTCCTCGATCAAACAGTGTAGGAAATAGTAGTAGTCAATGAAAAATGTCTAGCCAGCCCGGCCGGCGTGGCTCCGTGGCTGAGCATCGACCTGTGAACCAGGAGGTCATGGTTCGATTCCTGGTCAGGGCACATGCCCGGGTTGCCCAGTGTGGGGTGTGCAGGAGGCAGCCAACCAATGATTCTCTCTCATCATTGATGTTTCTATCTCTCTCTTCCTCTCCCTTCCTCTCTGAAATCAATAAAAATATATTTTAAAAAGAATAATAAATTATGAGGGCTTCCTCTCAGTTTTCCAGCCTTGCCCTCACCTCCCGTTAACCTGGTTACCCCTCCTTCACTAAAACATGACCAGTTCTAAACGCAAAGCACACACTGGAATGGAACGAGGAACTGCACACGTATGAGAACATGTTACACGGCCAGGGTGATTCTCAGAGGAATATTTACAGCCTCAATGTGTTTATTAGAAAACAAGCAATGAACAATGCACATAATTCTAAAAGAACCCAGAAAATTAAGTAACATAAAACCAGAGAGAGAAAGAAATGTTTACAGACCAAAACACACATAAGTGAACCAGAAAACAAAACAGTAAGCTTGATTAGTATAAACAGGATCTTTTTTTCTTCACGTTTTTTATAACAAAACATTTCAAACCTGTCCCAGAGCGGGTTAGTGTGATATACCTGCATGTAACCACTTAGCTTCAATAATGATCAACTCAGGGCCAATCTTGTTTCATCGATACTCCACCCACCCACCACCACCATCTCTGTGTTATTTTGAAGCAAGTCTCAGCTATGACTTTTCATCTGTAAAAATTTCAATATTTCAAAAAGAGTGACTTTAAAATAAAACAATAACCACATACTTTTATACCTAAAAAGAAACAATGACTATCTCTTAATGTTATCAAATATCCAGTCAGCATGCAAATGTCGCTGTTTGTTAAAATTTGTTTTTAAATATGATTGACATATAATATTAGATTCAGGTGCAGAACAGAGCCTAGACATTTATATACCTTTTTACATTTTTTTATTGTTTAAAGTATTACATATGTCTCCTTTCCCCCCAACTGACACCCCACCCCTTTTATGGTATATTTTTAACAGATGAATTATTTAAGTCAGGACTCCAGTGTAACTACATGTTACCTTTAGACCACTTCATAAGTATCGTGAAGTTCCCCCTTTCTATCTTTCTTACTCTTTTTGCAATTTGTTTGTTGGAGAATCCAGATTGTCATGTAGAGGAAAACAATCTTGATTTGTGCAGATTCTATCTCCAATGTGCTAACATGTCCTCTGTCTCCCCGATTTTATATAAACTAGTAGTTAAAAAGCTGGCTTTAGGAAAAGATCAATAAGAACAGACCATTTTTTTGGCAAGTATGATAAGAGAAGAAAAGATTTTTTTTTAAAATATATTTTATTGATTTTTTACAGAGAGGAAGGGAGAGAGAGATAGAGAGTTAGAAACATCGATCAGCTGCCTCCTGCACAACTCCCACTGGGGATGTGCCCGCAACCCAGGTACATGCCCTTGACCGGAATCGAACCTGGGATCTTTCAGTCCGCAGGCCGACGCTCCATCCACTGAGCCAAACCGGTTTCGGCGAGAAGAAAAGATTGAAAAAAAGTAAGAGTGAGGCCCTAGCTGGTTTGGCTCAATGGATAGAACGTTGGGCCTGCATTGGTCCTGGGTTTGATTCCGGTCAAGGGCATGTACCTCAGTTGCAGGCTCTTCCCTGGCCCAGGCCCTGGTCGGGGCTCATGCAGGAGGCAACCAATTGATGTGTTTTTCTCACATAGATTTCTCTGTGCCTTTCCCTCTCTCTTCTACTCTCCCTAAAAAATCAATGGAAAAATATCCTTGGGTGAGGATTAACAAAAACAAACAACAAAAAAGTAATGAGAAGGGAAGCTATTGGTAAGGAAGAGATTAAAATATATTTAAGAATACTATGCACAACTCTGTACCAATACTTTGAAAATCTAAATTAGCTCTATCCAAAAAATATATAACACAAGCTACAAATACATCACATATGTAGTTTTAAATTTTCTGGTGTATACATTTAAAAAATGAAACTAGTTTTGATAATTTTATTTAATCCAATGTATCCAAAATATTTCAATTTGTAATCAACATATTCTAAAATTCTTTTAGAATCCTTCCCCCCCCGCCCAGCTTTATTGGGATATGATTGACATATAACATTGTGTAAGTTGAAGATGTACAATGGGATCATTTGACATAGGTTCATGTTGTGAAATGCTTACCACAATAAGGTTGTGAACACATCTATCACCTCATATTTATTTGTTTGTTTGTCTCTGGTGAGAACTTTCCAGATCTATTCTTTTAGCAACTTTCATGTGTACAATACAGTATTGTTAAGTGTAGGGAGCAGCTCTAGGGTCAGGCCTCGGGCTGGCCTGTGGCAGGGCCACAAACAAGTCCGTCTGGAGGGCAGAGCTCTCCTAGCATAATGAAGCCTGACCTTGTAGCCCTCCCTAATTCCTTCCTAAGTAGCTAATGGGCTGTGGGAGGTGCAACGAGTGTTGCAAAAACAAGAACATTTGTATGCATGTTAATCTACTCTTGTGTTAATCAGACTATAAATAAAGCTACAGCTTGCAGGCTGGGTCTTCTGTGTCCTCATCCAGGCAGGGGAGATCCACCAAGCCCCAGCTGTATTCTCTGTCTCTTCTTCAATCCATCACTGCCCCTCCTCAGGCTCACCCTTGGCTGTGCTGGCACAGCACAGTTAAGTGTAGCCACCATGCTGTACATTAGATGCCCAGAACTTATTCATCTTATAACTGGAAGTTGTGCCCTTTGACCACCTTTACCATTTCCCCATTCCTGGAAACCAGTCTGCTCTCTGAGTTCAGGTTTATGCTTTTTTTTTTTTTCCGATTCCATATATAAGTGAAATCGTACAATCCATTTTATAGTAACTCTGAAACCCAGTGTGTATTTTATACTTACAGCAAATCTCTATTTGGGCTAGTTACATATTGGGTGCTTTCTCTTTTTCAATTTTTAGTTTCTGTTAATCCTACCCCGAAGATATTTTTCCATTTTTAGAGAGAGTGGAAGGAGGGGGAGAGACAGAGAGAAACATGGATGTTGATTGATTGCCTCCTGCCAGGGATGGAGCCTGAAACCGAGGTAGGAGGTAGGTGCCCTGGACTAGAATCAAACCTGAGACCATTCAGTCTGCTGGCCCACACTCTATCCACTGAGCCAAACAGGCTAGGGCCATGTTGAATGCTTAACAGCCATATCTAGCTAGTGGTTACCTGCCGGAAGCCGGTCCACCCTTGCTGCTTGACAGTTGCTGCAGAGAAGAAACATCTGCACAGCTTATGTTTCTTTCTTTTTTTTAAAAATATATTTTATGGATCTTTTACAGAGAGGAAGGGAGAGGGATAGAGAGTTAGAAACATCGATGAGAGAGAAACATTGATCAGCTACCTCCTGCATACCTCCTATGGGGGATGTGCCCGCAACCAAGGTACATGGCCTTGACTGGAATCGAACCTGGGACCCTTCAGTCCGCAGGCTGATGCTCTATCCACTGAGCCAAACTGGTTAGGGCAGCACAGCTTATGTTTCAAGTGACCTGGAGTATATGGCATATGTTTGCTCCCCTTCTTAGCGCTATGTGTTTTAACCAAGGTCACCTCTCCGAGAAAGGTTGTTTCCCCAGGTGGGGATTTTTCCCTGGAGTAAGGGATTAACAGGACTAAGGAAGGGAATAAATCAGTAAAAAACCCAAATGTTACAAAAATACCTGCTGATCAGCTGAACGCTTTCTCCGTGTCATTCCTTCTTTGCCGACTCTGTCCACACCTTTGGGAACCCCTGGACCTGCTGGGGTTGGACCCCAACAGTTACCATATTGGACAGCACAGACTTAGATAAATAGGAGTTATTTTATGAAAACTGGCTTACAAAGAAAGTAATCAATGATGAAATGCTAAGAAAAGATACCTGGCTCAGGTGGTTTTATGGGGAGGTTTCTCAAAACCATTAAGGAACAAATCATGTCTATGTTATATAAACTGTTTCAAAGCAGTTCTAATTTAGAAATATAATAGGAGTTCTATATGGATAAACTTCCGTACAACTAACGAATTTAGGGATGAAATCATTGCAGCTCTGAAGAGCTGAGAAGGAATCAGGCAGGAACTTAGAGGAGTAACTGGTTTGTATTAAGGGTTGGGGAACAAGAGAACGCCTGTGAGTATAGTGGTTACCAGGGGAAGCGGGGAAGAGGGCAGGTAGAAGAGGGTACAGGGGGGTAGGCAGTGATGGAAGGAGACCTGACTGGGGGTGGTAAACACACAATACATACTGATGGTGTATGATAGAACTGTACACCTGAAACACATAATTTTATCAATGTCACCCCATTAAATTCAATAAAAAGGTTAAAAAAAAGATTTGAGAACTTCTCCAAACTCACTTTCAAAGTACACATTTTTATTCACATTAACAAGGTATGAGCATGGCACTGGGCATTATCATTGAGAGAGAGAGACAGAGAGAGAGAGAGAGACGCCTTAGCCGGTTCTGCTCAGTGGATAGAGCCTCGTCCTGAGGACTGAAGTGTCCCAGGTTCAATTCAAGTCAAGGGCACATGCCCGGTTTGAGGGCTCAATCCCCAGTAGGGGGCGTGCAGGAGGCAGAAGATCAGTGATTCTCATCATTGATATTTCTATCTCTCCCTCTTCTTTCCTCTCTGAAATCAATAAAATATGAGAGAGAGAGAGAGAGAGAGAGAGAGAGAGAGAGAGAGAGAGAGAGAGAACACACTAGCAGTTCTATCTCTCTGGAAAGCCCTGAATGATAAACTAATTTCTCTGCTAACTATCTAAAACAAGGGACTCATGAGTCACCCATATTAAAAGTAGAATCTTACAATTATTCCATAGTAAACTTTATATACTAATATTCCATGGAAGGGAAACTTTACATTGTGTAGAGATTGCTATAATTTTCAAGCTGGCCTCTGACAAAGACTCCTTGCTTGATCCAACTATAGTCAGCCTCCGAAACTTTCTCCTAAGCCTATCTGTGTATGTCCTTATAAAATCTAGTTTTAGCAAGAACCCTTGCTAAGTCAATTTAACCCACCGGATCCGCCGGCGGATGGGTAGCCCGGGCCGGTGGTTCCCCAACCGGGCGCCACCACCTGAAAAGCGAGCGCGAGCAGCGCAACCTCGAGGGCGGGTCGGGGGCGGATTCAATGCTTAAAGCCGGTTCACCTTGTTGGCCCTCGGACCACAATCGGGGCGCGCTCGGGAAAGGCCAATTCGTTCTCCGTCTCCTTGGCAAAGAAACTTGGGGCGCCACAAGGCGTGGCTGGTCTTCCAGACTCAGGACGGCGCCGTCCAGGGGGGCCCTAGAACTCCCCAGGACCCACCCGGAGCTCGCGGGCGCGCGGCGGACTACAGTCTCCCTAAATACCATGTTATTAAACAATGAATGAGTTACCAAAGAGATGAAAATAAGGGGAAAAGATTCTGGATACAAATGACAATGAACACACAACAATCCAAATCCTATGGGACGCAGTAAAATCAGTCCTGAGAGGGAAGTTCATAGCACTATTAGCCTATCTCAAAACAAGAAAAACTGATAATTCGCCAATTTCCGCCGCATCCTGCGCCTGTCCACCTTCGAGAAGAGAAAGTCCCGCGAATATGAGCACGTCCGGCGGGACCTGGATCCCAACGAAG
>NW_006292094.1:1743210-1749946 GCF_000327345.1 Myotis davidii | reverse complement strand
GGCTCGGGGCTCCTGTCGCGGGGACCCTTGTTCTTTGGAGGGACCCTCGCTGAGCCCCGCGGAGTCCCCGCGCGCTGGGCGCCCCCTCTGGACACGGATCCTGCTCCCTCCCGGCTCAGTGTCAGCACTTCCTGTGCGTCTGGCACCGCGCTCGGCGCCGGAGGGGGAGACAAAGGGGCGCTTATGGGACCTTAGCTTCCGAGGGCCCCCCCGAGGCGGGCTCGCAGTACTGTGATGCGAGGAGACTGGAAGGAGCGCCCACACACGCTGTGGGAATGACTGCCCCGGCGAGGGGTCAGAGCCTCGGCTGCGTCTGGAAGGGTTGAGACCGTGGCATTGGGGACACACCTGAGAGAGAGGAAACGGCGCGCGGGACGGGGCTGGGGGCGGTCTAGAGGGAGAGGTTGGGTTTGGAGAAGCGAGCTGGGGCTGCCCTGCGGGGTCATATTTGATTCTGTGGGTGAGTCACCGCCGGAGAGTCTCGCAGCCTCAGTCACCTTTCCCCTGGAGGAAGACAGCGTGGATCGTTTGTGCAGGGCGGCTGGGGAGAGCTGATAAATCCTAGGCATGTTTGCAGCAGGGCATGGTCCGGTTCCTGCTCCTGTGAACCGGTTCCGAGTGGCCAGTTGTATTGGGACCCAAACACTTCGGGCTTGAAGCCACCCTGTCCCTGCGGGGCCTCCCTTTCCCCAGGAAACGGGAGAGAATCCTCCAGGACGCGAGGACGCCTCCTTCGTCCACTCCGACCCCAGGACTGCCCTTTAGGAGGCGGGGCTTCTCTTACCGCCCCCCTTCTCACCAGGCCCCCCTCAGAACCTGCTCTCTTTGCCTTCAAAATGCCCTGGTTACCAAAGTGCGGTGCCTGGGCGCCCCGTGAGCATCACCTGGGAGCCCATGGGAGCTGCAGATCTCACCCTACATCCACTAACTTAGCGTCTTTTAGGAAGAACCCCAGGTGAGCCTGGCCGGGTACCGTAGTTGGTTAGAGTGTCTTCCGGATATGCCCAGGTTTCCGGTTCAATCTCTGGTAGGCACATGCGAGAATCAACCAATGAATGCGTAAGTAAGTGGACAACAGATCGATGTTTCTCTCTCCCATCTTCTCTCTCTAAAATCAATTAAAAAAAATCCCAGGTGGTAGCTAAGCACATCAAAGTTTGGCAAGCACTGCTCTGGAGGCAATTTTGAGGCACCGAGGCCCATCTGGGTGCCTGTTTTGTTACCCTCGCACCTCCCCAGTGAGCCGGCACTTCCTGTTACAGGGTGGAACCCCCGCTGGAGCAAAGGTTCTGTGGTTGCAGGGGCGGGCCTCTGAGCCGTCACTCACACTCGTGGCAGCCTCTCGGGCTGCCCTGCTTCGCTGCCCTTCGCTGCCCGTATTGTATTTGAGGGCTGTGGGCACCTTCTCTCCTGGCAGCACATCTTTTCTTTACCCTTCTCAGAGCTGCATCTTCGTCCTCTTGGCACCGGGAAACTGTCCTGAGCCTGTGGCTCCCCCGGGGCCCCTGCCGTTGTACTGTCTCCCCAGGCCAGAGCCCAAGCTTCCAAATGCACTCTGACCACCAGGAGAGCAGCTGGATCCTGGGTCAGCTCGCCACACCCTTCGCTTTTCTCCCAAAGGCTCCCTGGGCCTTCTTAGCGCTTGCTGTTGGCTCTCAGGGATGTTTTTTCTCCGGGAGGGGCTGGCTTTCCATTGCAGTCTTGTCCCTCTCCCCCAGTGCATCCTGGCCTCTTAGCCTGGTTCGTTTTCTTTCAAACCTAAATGCAGAACTTTGCTTTTATGCTGCTAAGATTTCCCCTTGTCAGTTTCAGTTGTCATTTCCTCCTGCTTTGGCCCTGAAAAAACTCCCTGCTACCCTGGAAGTTTCATATCAAAGGGCTCCTCTGACTCAGGAGCTATTTTATCTCCTCCTGGCTCTTCAGAGCCCGTGGACCCCTTTTGAAAGTGAGTCTAGTTCTCCAAGCTGTGGACTGGCTGCAGGGTCCCCCCTCTCCCCAAACCCCTGATTTGCTCATCATTAAGGCAAGGGAACGCTAGACCACACGGACTGTGTGAGGGCTGACACACCCGAACGATTTATCGATTTATCGTATTACCTGCCAGATATGAGTGTGTGACCCTGTGCACTAACCCAATCCTGTGTTATGTGTGGGGATAGTAGGGTCCAGGGAGAGGAAGGGACTAGAGCCCGTGGCTCTGGGCTTCAGTTGAACACTTCCCTGAGTTGCTCCCTAAGGAGACCCATCCTGGGTCAGAGGTCCCTGTCACTCAGGCCCCCAACCCTGGAAAAGTGCTGCTGAGCCCCCGAGAGCTGAAGCGGAAGCAGGTGTTGCTTTACTAAAGGCGGACCTGGGGCCACATCTCCTTCCCACTTCATTCTTTCCTGGCGTGGCCACCAGGGCAGCGCTGGGGAGAGGTTCAGTCTAGGTCAGAGGTCGGCAAACTGCGCCTCGCAAGCCACATGTGGCTCTTTGGCCCCTTGAGTGTGGCCACGAAGTTTCAGTCGCACTGTACGTGCACGCTGCACATGGTATTTTGTGGAAGAGCCACATTCAAGGGGCCACAGTTTGCCGACCGCTGGTCTAGGTGTTAGGGCGGAGACCAGAACTTGCATTTTGTCATGGTGCCTGGGGAACCAGTTGGCCCGGAGCTGGACAGGTGGCGGCCGGCACCATTTCTCTCCCTGGCCTAGAACCAGCAGGTCCTGACGGCTTTCTTGAGGCCTTTGCTAATTTGTTGGACGCCGTCAGGAGAGGACTCTGACAACAGGCCTGATGGCTCACAGCCCAGGCATTGGCAGTCCGCACCCCATTTCCTCCTCTTCGCCCCGATAAGCCATCAGGCGGCCTCAGGAGAACAAAGAGGAGAGCAGCATTGATTTCTGAGCAAAGTCAAGCTCATTCTTACCTAATCCTCATGCAGTTGCAAGTTAATTTCAAAACAAAGTCACTTTCTAGTGCATTACTAGATACAAAGTGAAGGTCACAAGCTACATGGTTTAAACATTCTTGCTCTTAAAAGTAGTCTTTATTCTGAAGACATGAAAGGGGAGGAAGTGTTCGGTGCTTGCTGTCATAGCAGCGGATGAAACAGATACACACTCCCGTGCTGAACACAGGCAGAGTGGGCCCACCCTAAGCTGGATTAGCAGGCTGAGGTGATTTTCTGCTTCTTGACAATTGCTTGGGTTTGGGTCTTAGATTGTCTTTAAGATTTTAAAAGGTTTATGAGTTTGCAAAATTGGGGGGTAAACGGAAACAAACAGCCACTCTTAAGTCCCTTCAATTGCTATTGACATGTTGGTTTATTTCCTTCCAGACTTTATAGGTTTTTATGGTGAAAAAAATGTTAATGCAGGGTTGTCCTCATACCCACCTAGGGTGTTTTATGCCAGCCTTCATTCCTGACGTCTCTTCCTGTATTCTAAATGCTCACACGTAGCTCTTGGGATGGCTCAGTGCCCCTAGATCTTAGCTCATTCGATGTGTAAGTAAACTCTCTCGCTCTCTTTCTCCTTTTTAGTATTAACAAGTTACAGTTGATTCAGTGCTTATCACGTGCCAGGCGCTGTGCTGAGCACTTTACATAATATTAAGGCTGTAATATGCACTTGCACTCCCATGACTCCTGAGCTGTGCAGAGCCACGCAGTGAACGCCAGGAGCCTTGTTAGAACATAGGGCTAAGGACACAATACCCAGAAGCCTCATTGGAGCATGTTTGATGTTTTTGTTTTTAAGAATTTAAAATAAAAAATCTAATTTATTGATTTGAGGGGGGGGAGGGAAGGGGTGGGAGGGAGGTAGAGAGAGAGAGGGAAACATCGATTGGTTGTGCCACTTATTCATTGCTTGACCCTTGTATGTGTCCTGACCTGGGGTCGAACCTGAAGCCTTGGTGTAGGTAGCTCTAACCAATGGAGCTACCTATCTGGCCAGGGTGAAGCACATTTAAAAAGAAAGATAAGAACCTTAAAAAACAGTTGTACAAGTGTTGTGGATAAGAAATTTAAAAAAAAATGACAACAGATACGGTTCCTGGGTACTGTTGGGTGCGTGTGGCGGTGGGCGTCGGGGGGTGGCAGGGGAGGAAGGCAGGACGTCTGAGGGTGGGTGGGAAGCCCCCGCCGATGTGGGTGGGTGCGGCTCAGAGCGCAGACAGATGGCGCGTGTGCCTTCTGGGCGTCCTTCGCCGCTCGGTTCAGCTGAGCGTGGTTTTCGGCGTCCACCCTGTGTTTCTGGAAGACGGAACTGCACGCCAGCCGCGGGTGGCATTGTTCCCCGTACGCCCGTGGTGCTGGGACGGAGCGGGGTGTGCAGAGTTTGTGTTCCAGCCACGGTGGCTGCACTGGTGGACAGCGCTGCCCTCCCCAGGGGGCCTCAGGTGCCCTCCCGCTCCCTGTTAGTTAACCCACATCCTCCAAGGGCCACATCCTGCCCGCTTCAGACAAAGCAGAAGTCGGCGTGGGGAGGCCTCCCTCCCGGCCAGGCCCTCCCTCCACCGCCTCTCCTGCCTCATAGGTTTCAGTCCCGGGCGCCCCCTCCTCCTCCGGAAAGAGGTCTGGCCCCAGCCAGTAACCTTATTTCCGCTCAGCCTGCTGTTTTTAAACAGAAGTCCGTGCTATTGTGAGTGGGTTCCTGGCTCGGGCCCGAGACCAAGGTGGCCTGAGCTTCCTGGGGATGTCGCCTGCCGGGGGCTGGGCTGGGGCGCCAAGAGGCTGCTCGGGCACTTGCCGCCCAGACTTTCTCTGGCTGCCCCGGAGTTAAACTGCTGCCCGGAGTCCCAGCCACAGGCTCCCCAGGGCGCCAGCTCCTGAGGTTCCCTGGGCTGAGGGCGGATCCCCAGGGAAGCTGGGCCAGAGAGAGATGGGCCCCCAGAAAACAGCCCTGGAGGGGCTCCCCCAGGCCCAGCAGGGGAGTTAAGGGAAGAAGTTTGGGGCTTAGTCAGATCGGGGTTTCACCCCCAAGCAGGTGGCCTCCCCCCTGAGCCTCAGTCTCTTGACTAAATGGAGGTGAGACTTGGGAGGATGAGGGAGGGCTGAGCGGAGCTGAGGAGGAGGTACAGGGGCACCTGACCTGCACCAGGAAGTGGGCAGGAAAGGAAGGCCTTCAGGACTGTTGATGCGCTTGGTATCACGGAGAAGGTCCCGCCAGTTACTGTTAACGGGGGTGGGGGTGGGGGGGTAGTTGTAGCTCGTTCCTTATACCAGGCCTTCCCCACCTTGGCACTGTTTGGGGCAGGTAACCCTAGCCCTGACCCTAACGCTGACCCTGACCCTGACCTTAACCCTGTGCAATGTAGGACGTTAGCAGCATCCCTCCCTCTACCCACTAGAAGTACCGCCAGTGCCAGCCCCCCCTCGTCCTCCACCTCTCCCTGTGACAGCCAGGAATGTCTCCAGATGTGGCCACGTGTCCCCTGGGGAGCAGAATCGCACCCGTCCAGCACCACTGCCTCATACAAATGAGTGTGCCTCCGTTCAGTTCAGCAGACAGTGCTTGCTTGCCTGCGTGTTGGTCCCTGGGTGTATGATCGGACTTGGGCCTGTGGCCACCAGACAGACCAGGGTTCGAATCCCCGCTGTCCCGCTCAGCAGCTCTGCGTGATGTCAGGCGAGTGGCTTGTCTCTGAGCCTCAGGGTCCTGGTGTGTACGGTGGGGGCGAGACTGCTGCTCACCCCACTGAGAGGCTGTGAGAATTAACCCAGCAACTCACACCAAGAGGGTAGAGGGGCCATAGGAGGTGCTCGGAGGTGCTCTGCATGGGCCATCCCCCCCTCCCCCCCTTGCTCACAGTGCCACCAGGGAGGACAGAGGAAGGTCAAAGTCGGCTGGGATGGGGGGGGTGTCGGACAGAGACAGGGCTTGCATGAGCAGGGAAGGCTTCCTTCCACTTGGCAGGGCTGGTGGCTGGTGACAGAGCTGGAGGGAAGGAAGCCTGGGCCAGGAGAGAGACAGAGAGACGGACAGTGAGGCCTGAGGTTACCAGTGGGTGACCCTTGAGCCTGGAATGACCTGTGGCGGGTTTGGGTGGCTCCCAGGTGGCGGAGCCAGCTTCGCAGTGACTGCCAGCATTTTGACATCAGGGGATTCCACGTACAGGCCCAGATTTCTGTCTTCCCGGGCGAGGCCAGATCAGCTGGTACTGCCGGTCCGCGTGGCCGCGGCCGCATCTGCCGAGACCAAGGAGCCGCCTTCCCAGCCGGAACTGCCCAGCGAAACGGAACACGAGCCTCACACACATGCAGTTAACGGTGTTCTGTAGCCTCATTCCAACCAGGAAAGAAACAGGAGAGATGAATTTCAATGTGTGCTGAGGTTAGCTCGGGATGTCTAAAATAGTATCATTTTAGAATGTAACCGATACGGAATGCCAGGAATACTTAATATTCTTGTTTTTTAGGGAGTCTTTGAAATCTGTATGTGTTTTGCTGTTATGATACATCCTGGTCTGGACAAGCCACTTTTCAGGGGCTCAGAAGGCACATATGGCTACTGTCCCGGGCAGTGCAGACCTGGCATCTACTGGTCACAGCCACGTGTGCGCGCCCCCAGGCCCACTCTACACATTTCTGCTGCCTCCTGGAGCCCCGGGGTCAACGGGTGTGGAGGCTGGGCTTGGCCTGGGGGGCTGGCCAGGCGGGGCCAGATCTAGAAGAGTGTTTGAGGCCAAGTCAAGAGAGCTGTGAATGCCAGGCCAGGCATTTAGATGTCATAGTTTTAAGCTCCGCTAATGG
>NW_006292094.1:1704878-1743090 GCF_000327345.1 Myotis davidii | reverse complement strand
CCCCCCCCCCCCCCCCGTGTTGGAGAGGGGGTCTCTTTGGGTGATCACCAGAGGGAGGAGGGGCTTGCCCAGATAATTGGAGGATGCCAGGTTTCCTGGCTGCTCAGGCATTGATGAGTGCGGGCTGGGTCAGAGCGGCCGTCCTGGTGGCTGGGTGGACAGCAGTGGGAGGAAAGGCCACAGCTGTGGTTGGGGCCGAGTCACAGCCCAGGGAGGGGAAGTGACTGATGGAAGGCCACCCGCCCGAGAGATGTGGTCCGCGGGTGGGAGGCATGGAAGATTCTAGAGAGCTAGGCGTGATGCTCAGGGCAGGGAAGAAAGCAGAGAAGGTGAGACGGGAAGGGAAGCTCATGTTGGTCAGGGTGGGATTGTGGGTCGTGTGATCCTGAGAAAACGACTTACCCGTGCTCAGTTTCCTTAGCTGCAGAGTGTCTTTAGGGATGGTACTACTCATCAGGCTGTTTACCTAGTAACCTAGGTAAACCACTTTGGTCCACGACGTTGGGAAAGCTCATCTAAGTGTTAGTCATTAGAATGATTAGTTGAGCACCTACTGTGTGCCAGGCACTGTGGGTTCCAAGGTGAACGAGATAGTAAAGGAATAGGCCGTTGACTTTTGCTCCATTCTTTTTTTTTTTAAAATATATTTTATTGATTTTTTACAGAGAGGAAGGGAGAGGGATAGAGAGTTAGAAACATCGATTAACTGCCTCCTGCACACCTCGTACTGGGGATGTGCCCACAACCAAGATACATGCCCTTGACCGGAATCAAACCTGGGACTTTTCAGTCCGCAGGCCGATGCTCTATCCACTGAGCTGAACTGGCTAGGGCATTTTTGCTCCATTCTTGTCTGTTCATCACTTAACTTGCAGCCCCAGGAAAGGCAGGGGCTAGTATCCTCACTTCACGCCCGATGAAGCAGAGGCCCAGAGCGGGACTGTGACTCACAGAGGTCACACCGCTGTTCTGCCTTGAGGCTTGGGTGTGAGCCAGATCTCTGTAGCCAGGAGCCTGGGCCTTTCCCAGGGACAGAATGGAGGGAAAGCCCTGCCCGGGCAGCCCAGCTGGTTGGAGCATCGTCCCCACACACCAAGGCTGCAGGTTCGATCTCCGGTCTGGGCACATACAAGAACCAACCAAGGAATACATACATAAGTGGAACAGCAAATGGACATCTCTCTCTCTCTCTCTCTCTCTCTTAATAAAAAAAGAAAAACCGAATGGAGGGAATACGAAGGACTTAATGTGAGGAGAGGTCCAGGTCGCTTCACGTGGCGCCCCCTGCAGCTTGGTGTTGGTGTTCCTGTGCCCAGGATTGCGCCCTTCCTGCCAGGCCGCTCGCTGCAGCTCACAGGCTGAGCCCCTGGTGGCGAGGCTGGCCCCTCAGGCGGAGGAAGTGGTGACAGTGCAGGCTGGCAGAGGAAGTGGCCGAGGGAGGGGCGGGCGCCCGGGTGGGGGCCTGGGTGCTCCCGGGGCCCTGGGGGATGTGGGTCTGTTGGTGCCGCAGCCTCTAGGTGCTGAGCACTCCTGGGTGTGCCCGCAGGGCAGGGATGAACAGACCCACACAGCCTCCTCCTGTCTCCCCTTCCCACCCCTTCTCCACCCCTCACTGCCCTCACCTTCCACTTCCTCCCTCTTGTCTTTCTCTTCTCCTTTCTCTCTGCTTTCCCCTCTGCTACACTTTCCTCCATAGCTTATGTATTTCTTACTCACAGGCTCTCCCAGAGACTGGAGGGTTAACCCCTGTGCGGGTGACTGAGGGGTTAATTCGAACCAGCCTCTGTCCAGTGGGGAAGGAGGAGAAGGGGAATGAGGGGGAGGGGAGGGGGCGGAGTCAAGGAAGCCCCGCCCCGTTCTGCCTGTCTTCTACCTGCCACCCTCTTCCTTCCGGTGACTCTGCACAGCTGGGGCCCAGCCCACACGTCTCCTCCCCAGAGAGGCCTGCCCTGACCCTTTGCTGACCACAGGGCAGCTCCGGCCGATTTCCTCCAGAGCTCCTGTCCCCGCTGGGTTTTCCTGTGTCTCCTTGTTTATTTTCTGTCCTCTGTGCAGGCTAGGTCCCCGGGCAGGAGTTATCAGCTTCCCATCTTTTGTGAATGAGGGGCCCGTTCCTGGTGGTTTCTGCTGAATGAATAGAAGGATGACAGAGCAGATGCCAGGCCCGGCTTCCTCGCGTGCCCGGTGCTGCGGTTCCGGGCGCAGGCCCTGGAGTCAGTGCTGAGCTTTCTCCTGGCTTCACCGCCTTCTTCCTGTGTGACCTTGGGGAAGTCACCTCACTTCTCTGAGCCTCAGTATCTTTAGCTGTAAAATGAAGAGCAAATCGGTGTTTTCCTGCCCTGGCTGGTGTGCTCAGTGGTTAGAGCGCCGGCCCTGGCACCCCTGGGTCTCGGATTCGATTCCTGGTCAAGGCCACGCACCTGGTTCAATCCCCGGCACCTATCAGGGTGCGTGCAGGAGGCAGCCGGTGGACGCATCTCTCTCACACGGGTAGTTCTTTTTCTCTCTCCCCCCCTCCCACCCTCCTTCCTTCCCTTCCTTCTACTCTCCCTAAAAACCAATGGAAAAATATGCTGGGGGAGGATTAACAAAAAAACAAACAAAACAAAAAACCGCAGTGTTTTCCTCGGAGAATGTGAAGACTGAGGCCTGTGGGCGGCCTGGACGGTGCCCGGCACAGCGGGAGGCCAAGGGGATGCGACTGTGTCCTCGTGAGGAGTGACGGTCAGGTCCCAGGGCTGCTCCAGGGTGGATGGGAGATGCTTGTGTGTCGGTCGGGTTCCTGCGGACCAGCCGAAGCTTCTCCCTCTCGCTGTGTTAGGGTGACCGTGACGGAGCCTGAGGAGGGCAGTCCAGCTCTGTGCCCGCCCGTGGATGCCAGTCAGGGGGTAGCTGAGCCGCTGGGGGTGGCCGTGCCCTGGAGGGAGACAGCTGGGGGCCTCTCTCCCCTCGCCCTTCCCTTCGCCCTGAGAGCGGCTTTGACCCGCTGAGCGTGACCCGGCAGGGCTGGCAGGTGGCCTGTTGGTCCAGAGACGCCCCCTGCTGCTGACTGGCCCCTCGGCCTCCCCCTTCCTTGGCACCCCACTACCCACCCCCACTTGGAGGTGACAGGAAACCCATCGCTGGGGGAGGAGAGGCAGCTGGTGTGCCTCCGTTACTGAGGGACATGGGCCTGTGCCACCCTGGTCTGTGCGGGCCCGTCCGCCATGGCCAGCACGGTGCCCCCAGCCGGTCCCTGAAGCGCCCACGCCGCCCACAGGCGCCACCTGGGCTTGGTGATGCTCATGTCCCACAGGGCCCAGCTCGGCCACGGTCTCCGCTGCGTGGCCTTGGGCACGTGACGTCCTCCTAGAGGGTCCTCGGTGTCCTCTTCTGCAAAATGGGGTAACACAGTAGCTCCCACAAGCAGGACATCAGTGTCTTTTTCAAATTTTATTTTTTTAAATTGTGAGAGAGAGAGGGAAGCATTGACCCGCTGTTCCACCTGCCCGTGCGCCCACTGGTTGCTCCTTGTGTGTGTCCTGACTGGGGCTCGAACCCGCAACCTTGGCATATTGAGGCGACACTGCAACCAACTGAGCCTCCGGGCCAGGGCCAGACACAGGCGTCTTTCCACCTGGGATCCTCGGAGGCCAGTGCCCGCGGACACACAGCTGGGAGGTGGGGAACTGGCCGAGCTCAGCATCACATCTGCCTCCCACTGTGCCAGCGGGGGCCAGGGAGAGGGGACCCCCCCTGTGGCCAGCCATCTGGAGAGCTGCCTGGCACAGGCCACTCACGGTCCAGGCTTCTGGACGCAGAGCCACGTGACCGGTGCCGGGCCCGACGGTGGGGCCTGGTGAGCTCCGTGGTGGACCTGCCATTTGGGGGACGGCCCACAGCTGCGGCAGGCGGTGCTGTGAGGTGCTTGCAGCAGCTGCTAAGTGAAAGGAAAACAAGTCGGTGTGAACAGGGGAACCCCATTTTATCGCGTTTGGAGAGGACAAGAGTGAGCGAGCGATGGTGGGGCGCTCACTCCGGCCCCACCCTGTTCTGGCATCTTTCACAGGTTCACTCAGCGAGGTTTTGTGCCAGCCCTCGATGCAGCAGCTGCTTGTGTCTTCATCATACAAGGGAGGACAGTCAGGGCCTGAGAGGTGACGGAGGTCCCCTGGGGTCAGACAGCTGGGATGCGTAGGGTGGGATTGCTGTACAGGTCTGGGTACGTCCACAGGAGGAATATTGGGAGCACCTACCTACCCATCATCCCACTATCCATCTGTCTATCCATGGTCCTCCCACACATCCATCCCCCATCCCCCCATCCCCACCTGTCCATCTGTCTACCATGGTCCTTCCACACATCCATCCCCCATCCCCCTATCCCCACCTATCCACCTATCCATCTGTCTCTCCACCATCCTCCCACACATCCATCCCCCATCCCCACCTGTCTATCTGTCCATCTGTCTCTCCACCGTCCTCCCACACATCCATCCCCCCATCCTCACCTGTCCATCTGTCCATCTGTCTCTCCACCGTCCTCCCACCCATCCATCCCCCATCCCCACTTGTCCATCTGTCTATCCACCGTCCTCCCGCCCATCCATCCCCCATCCCCACCTGTCCATCTTTCTCTCCACCGTCCTCCCACCCATCCATCCTCCAACATGCTCCAAGGACCCTGGGTGGTTTTTCTTTTGTCCCATCCTATTTTGCAGACTCTCTTAATGAGGACATGCTGTTTCATAGAACAATAAAAAGCAGGACAAAAAGTACTGCTGATGGGAAACACTGAGCAACCTTAATCCCTGAGGTCCGGACGGTCTGCAATCAGGGCTGCCGAGATCCCTGCCCCAGGGGTGGTGAGGACTGGGGTGAGGCCCAGGGGTGCCTGCATGGCGCGGGGAGCAGAGGAGGCCTGGATGGGGTGCTTCCTCCTCTTTGCCCTGGACCCCAGGCCGCCCTCCTGCGTGATGACTCAGTGCCTTCCTCCGGCCTCCTGCGTGATGACTCAGCGCCTTCCTCCGGCTGGAGGGAGCCTTGGGCAGGTGGGGCTCGCTCTCACCTCCTTTAGCAGCGAGAGGCAGGCTTGGGTTCCTCGTGGCTGTGGAAGAGCTGGGATCTGCAGGCTCCCACATCCCCGGCCAGTTGGACGGGTTGTCTGGGTTTTCGGCCAAGGCCGGGATGCGATATCTTTGGGGCCAGTCCTGCTTGGGTTTTCTTTTTTAGTTGCCATCCCCGAAGGGCTCTGAGGCTGGCATGTCCCTGCTGGGCACGCCTGGCCAGGCTTCTCCTGGGGGGCGGGGGGAGGGCGGGAGTGAGGAGAGTATTAAATGCCCCTCTGCTTTTGTGCTCCGTAATCTTTGTCATCCTTAAGTGTCGCTTTTTCTGAAAGGCAGCCTTCTCGTTTGTCTGGGAGCTGAAACTTGGCCCTGGGGTTATTGATGGGGTGGTTTCTGTCACTGGGCCGGGCTGTTAACTGTGTGTGTCCTGGTCCCGTCAAAGCCTTTGGCTTCTCCAAGATAAAGAGGGCCCATCTTCCAAAACCGGACAGCAGCTAGGGACGCAGGAACCCAGATGCGCTGAGGGGACAATACACTTCTTGTCACTTTTCTTTCTCGTCTTATGTGGAGGGCCTCATTTCTCTGTTTGCATGGACCAGTTCACTCATCCACCCACCTGTGTATCCACCTCCCACCTGCTCATCCACCCACCTGCTTACCCATCTGCCTGCCCGCCCACCCATTCTCCCACCTCACCCCGGACCCCTTTCCCGTGCCCGCCTCTACCCACTGGCTCGGTGCCGGGCTCAGTGGGGTAGCCTAAAGTGAATCGGACATGGGCTTAGCTTTTCTGAGCTCACAGCCAGGTCAGAGAGCAAATTCGAACTCAAAGACCGTAGCCCCAGGTGGTCTTGGTCTCATGGGCTGCAGAGGGGAAGGAGCACTGGCCAGCGAGCCAAACCTGAGTTCGAGTTCTAGCAGCCGCTTTTCAGCTGTGGGACCTGGGCCCGGCCGCCTGCTCTGCCGGCCTCGGTTTCTCTTCAGGAGGAGGAGGTGGCGGGCGGTACCTCTACACACCATGGGCGGTGCTGGGTAAAGGTGGGGTGCCCCTCGTTCTGCCCCAGAGGCCACAGGGGGCCTGGCAGGCCTTCTGCTCCTTGGCCCACAAGGACTCCTGCCCGGGGAGGCCGTGCTGTGGTGCACACGCGGCCCCCCTCCGTGCCGCCTCGCCCGCCAGCCCGGGCGCTCTGGGAACCGGGGATCTGAACCGCGGCCACATGGCCGCCCGCCCCGGCTCTGCGCTGCTCGAGTCTGTGTCGGTCTGCTGCGACCCGGTTCCCTCTGGGGCCAGATTTCCTCCTTCCTTCGTAGAGCCCAAGCCTTTCCCGCAATTGTCCCGGCGCGAGGACACCACCTCTGTATATCTTGGGGCCCAGACCAAGCCCCTCCCTCCCCGGTTCCAGTGGCCTGACCCGCCTTGGACACATGCCTGGCACAGCCGCCCGGAGTCAAGAGGACGGGAAAACAGAAACCTTTAGCCCCGACTGCTCCGTTCTCTGGCTCCGACCCACACGCCCAGGCTGCGGGGCTGACGGTCAGCTGGGAGCCGTCCCTCACACGGGGTTGCTAGGAGACGTCCCTGCAAGTGAACCCGCCTGAGCCGCCGCCTCCTCTCTGTCCCCAGTCTTTGCTTCTCCCTGGACAAGAAAGCCCTGTGGTTAGGGCTGGGGCACAGGAGCGGGTGCCAGACACCCCCTTACCCTGTGAGAAGGCGTTTTCTGGCAGGTGCAGCCGGCGTGCAGAGCTGCCTCCCAGAGCGTCGCAGGAGGGAGGGATCTGTGCCTGCTCTATTCCGTGTGGTCGCCACCAACCACTCATGGGCACTCAGCACTTGAAATGCGGCTAATGCAACCGGGGGACTCCGATTTTCATTTCAGGTAATTTACTCGGCCACAGTGTGGCCTGGAGCTACCTACTGGACAGCCCGGCCCAAGTGGGTTCCTGAGGGGACAGACAAGGTCAGGGTGAAGTGGCCACTTTCTGGGCACCAGCCCAGTCTGTCCTCACGGGGACCCCTGTGGCTAACGGCCAGATGGCGCTGGGTGGAGCCAACTCCTAAAAACACTCGCGTTCCTGATGCTGTGTTTTCAGCTCGCCCCTGTCCGCAGACGCAGACGGCCTTCTCAGAGTTGTCAGGCAGCCATAGTTTTATTACCCTGCTTTGTTGACTTATTATCATGGCTAAGTTATTTTTCCTCATTCCTGTGTCATCTTCCTATTTGTCATTTTAAGGGGTTGCTTCATCGCCCACCAAGTCAATCCCGCCATTGTCTTACAGTTGAGCCTAAAGGTTATTTCCGCTTTTTTGCCATCATTATGGACCAGCGTGAACATGGCCCTGGTGCGTTTCTTTTGTTGCCCTTTTTTGCCATCATGTCCTGGCCTGAAACGACCAGGAATGAGGGCCAGATAAGAATAGGCCTCACGGGTATTTCCAAGGCTCTTACAACCTTGTGCTATTTCTGTCTGTAAGCGATAAGCTGTTGACACTCCCGCTGAGCACGGGAGGTTGTCGCTGTTCCTTACATTGTCGATTTAATACGTGTAAGATGATCCCCACTTTCTGGGCCGAAGGTTCTTTTGTGGCCCGTTAGTGAGCGTCCTGGGTTTTCCCTCGGCCCCTCTGAGAGGTCCCAGGAAAGGGCCCTTCGCAGGTCACAGTGCACGTGGGAGGGGAGGTGCCCTTGTCACGCCTTCTGCACAGAAGCCGCCCTCAGCTTCCATAGAGAAGCACTTTGGGAGACATTTGCAGAACGCCGCCAAAAATGGGGGGCTCGTTTCTGTTTTGGTGGACGGTGATCCAAGTCCAGAAGGGAGCTGATTGACTCTCATAACTGAAAAGTCTGAGGGCAGAGCAGCCTTCAGGAACAGCTGGCTCCAGGTGTTTGCAGGCTCTCGGCATCGGCCCTCGTCCACGTGTGGGCCCCGCTTTCCTGTCTTGGCCGCGTCTTCAGGCAGGATCTGAGGGAGTGGCCGGATGGGCTGCATGATCCTCCGGCCTTCATCCTAATAGCGCAGCAACCCAAGAAAGAGAAAGGCTTGTTCCTGATAACTTTAGCAAAAACCCCCAAGACCCCCAGACAAACCAAAGACTGACAGGTACAACAGCCTGCTTGCCTGCCTTGGGTCACATGGCGCGTCTGAACCACTGGCGGGGACTGAGGGTCCAGACTCAGTGGTTGGGCTGGGCCGTGCACCTGGGCCAGGTGAGCTCAGCCCCTCAGGAATCCCTTGCACCGAGAGCGAGGGAGAGGCAGTTCCCAGAGGAACCTGGAGTTGTGAGTCATTGAGGGGGATGGACGCTGCCCAGTTCCCCTGCTGCCTTCTTTGGACTCATCTTGGGGCACCTCCACCGGCTCCCAGGACTGATGTGCCCCGGGGATCCGCCCTGCGGGCTCCTGGCCCCTGTGTGCTCTGTAGCTGCTGGGGCAGGTGGTGTTCTGTCCTGCAGATAAGACGCTGCCACAGCTTGGACCCTGGTCCCTGCGTTCACCTTTGTGGACTCTGTTTCCTCATCTGCAGAGTCGGGGTGGGTGGGGAGTTGGGCCTTAGGAGTGTGGCCAGTGTTCTTTCTGGTCCCTGAGTTCTGTGATCTCAGCTCTTTCCTTGGGGGAGGAGGCAGGGCACACAGAGATCAGCCGGCAGCCCAGAGGGGAAGAGAGGAGGGGAGGGGAGGAGAGGAGAGGCCCTGGGCTGTCCCCTACCGTCTGCCTGCCACTGCGGTTGATTTTCAGGAAGCCTCCAGCCCTGGCCGGCTGGGCCCCTTGGGTGGGGCAGGGCTACCCGCAGGCAGGGCTGTCCCCACCTCCTCCAGGCTGGGCCCCGAGCAGCACAAGGGGGCGGATTGTTCCCACCGAGGTGCCTGGGCCAGAAAACACAAGCGGCCACTGTGTGTGCTCTCGAGGGTGTGGGCTGAGGCGTTCGTCACTGCTGGCCCGCAGTGGAGGGCTGGGTGCGAGCGCCCCCATCCTTCCCTGGACCCCAGCCTTGCCTCCGCCGGTGGGAGAGATGGACGTCAGAGGGCACAGACAGCACTTGTTCTTTATGCCTGTCGCCTCCCACGGGCGCCCTGCCCACTGGGACCACCCTTAGCTTTCCCAGACCCACCCAGTCTCCACGATGCCCTCACATCAGACCACAGAGGCCCTGGGCATCACTGCCCCACCCTGTGCAGAGAGGGAAACTGAGGCCCAGAGAGGACAAAGCAGCCAAGAATATGGGCTTCGAAGCCACACCGGCCTGAATTCAGCTCCCAGCCCTGTGTGACCTCGGGCAAGTGAGTTGACCTCTCTGGGCATCAGTTTTCTTGCAGGTTAGCTCTTAATAGTGGTACCTCCTTGGTGTGGAAATGAATGGAAGGGCTCAGTGTCCTCCCTAGGCCCCACGCTTCAGTTCTAGGCTCAGCTAGTTTCATTCCCAGCCCCCCCTGGGGCCGGCCTGGCCCAGCAGCAGGCCTGGGGACCATCTCCGCAGGCCATCTCTGCCATTGTTCCAGGTTGCGGTTCATTGGCTGACTCGGTCACCTCCCCGTCCCTGAGCCAGTCACTCTGTGCTGATTGGCTGAGTCAGCCACCCACTTCCCGAGATAGGGGCGGAATTCCCTCTTGCCTCCATTGCATCTCGGGGCCTGGGAATGTGGGCGGCTTAGCTCTGCTGCAGAAAAATCCGGGAAGTGTGAGTCCTGCGATGGGAGGGCCATGGCTCTGACCCACAGCCCCCATCAGGCAGACACTGTCTGGTTCACTAGCAAAGCGCCTCACACCAGCATGGGCTCGGGAAATAATGGCTGAGGGAAGGAATAGGGAACGAGTGAGCGCGGCAGCCTGGTGCAGAGGGCACACGGGGTGGGGGCTCTGCATCGGGTCCATCCTGGGCGGCCCGGTACCTCTCTGAGCCGTGGCCAGATGGCTCGCACCTGCCCTAATGGCCTGTGGGCAGCTGCGTCCTGGCAGCGTGGTGGTCCCCAGCTGCCAGCTTGCTATTGGCGGTGGTTGTCATTTATCTTTAGCAAACGGAGCCGGAGCGGGAACTGGGCTCTCGCCAGCAGGGCCTGTTGGGAAGTGATTCAGAGCTCAGGCAGCCTGTGTTTGGACCCAGCCTTCACCCCCCACTGGCTGTGCGACCTCAGGCAAATCTCTGTGTGTCTCTGAGTCACAGCCGCCCACCTGTCGTTGGGAATGCTGGTGTTTGTCTCCGAGCGCTGGCCGATGAGGTGAGAGTCCGGGTCATGCTGGGCCTGGCGCCCGGTGAGAGCGCACAGAGGTCGCTGTTTTCACCACCAGCCGCGGTTCCGTCCTCCGTGGCCTCAGGTGACGGGTCGCGGCCTCAGCCAGGCTTTAAAAGACGTTCATTTTGGCCCAGTCGCTGTGTGCCATGGCTGCTGCTAACCCTTCTTGGCAGGCGCCGGCCTCCGGAGTCCGAGCCAGGTGCTGGGCAGCGCGGTCCGCCTGTGTGGACACAGCAACCCTGCCGGCCCTGTGGCCAGTGCTGCCTTTCGGGGTGGCGGGTGAGCGGGTTTTGTGCCATCCTGGAAAACGGACCCAGCCTGGGCCTCCCCCACCCCCAGGAGAAAACGTCCCTTGTAAGGAAACCCAGAGAAAGGTGGCAGGCGGCGTCCCCCTCCCGCCAGCCCTCGGGAGTGTAGGCGATGGCGGAGGGAGGCCTTTGCCCAGCTCAGCCCCGTGCCGCCCTCTGGGCCCCCGCGGAGCCCTCCGCCTTCCTCTCTGAGAGGAGCCCTGGGGAAGGTGTGCGGAAGACGGGGTAGTCTTATATGGCGAGTATATAACAAACTCTGTATTTTGAGTGGAAATGTTAGGGGGTCGTCTTATACGCCCAGTCGTTTTATACGCCGGCAAATACGGTATATCATTCTGAGGACATCCTTTAATGCAGCGGTTCTCAACCTGTGGGTCGCGACGCCTTTGGGAGTCGAATGACCCTTTCACAGGGGTCGCCTAAGACCATCGGAAAACACATATATAATTACATATTGTTTTTGTGATTAATCACTATGCTTTAATTATGTTCAATTTGTAACAATGACGTTGGGGGTCACCACAACATGAGAAGCTGTATTAAAGGGTCGCGGCAATAGGAAGGTTGAGAACCACTGCTCTGAGGGAGGAGAAAATCAGAAAGAGATGGAAGGGCGGGTACATAATCAATTAAGGAAGGGGGGGGACCTGACTGCTTAATTGATGGGGGTTTAAGGTGTTCTGAACAAGTTTTCAAAATCTGAATTAGGGGCGAGGACGCCACCCAGGCAGGGCTGAGTGAGCAGGGTGGGTGAATGTAGGACTAGTACTGAGCCTGGGGAATGGCCCCACAGGAAATGCTGATCCCTGAGCTGGGCGCCTGGCCAGTGGGGAGGTTTCATAGACCCTGTGACGTAGGAACACGGTGGCCGCAGACCCAGGAGCAGGCCGGCCGGCATTCCAGGCCCGGCTTTGTCACCAGGCGGCCTCCGCATGCACGTGAGGGAGGAATAGCACCCACACCGTAGGGCTCTGAGGCGATAATGCGTGAGCCCGTGTGGCAGTGTAGACCGAGGCCCACGCACAGTGGGTCCATGATAAATGTGGATTTTGCAGCTCAGTGAACAGAAACACGTACCTAAACGGAGAATAAATTTAGACGAGTGTAAGATTTGCCTATTGGCATGACCCCCTTCGAGAAGGCTCCCTGGCAGGATTCAGCACCTCCCCCTCCCCCCTAGTGTCTACTCCACCCCCAGCAGTGCGCTGTCTCCCGGCTGGCTGAGAGGGTGGGTCTCTCTCCTGCTGGCCCGGAGCCCTCATCCGGCAGGGAAAGTGCACAGCCTCTTGGAAGCCAGAGGACCCAGATTCAAATTCTGATGCCACTACCTGGCTCCAGCCATGCCGCCTCTGCCTCGACTTGCCCGTCTGTGGAACGGGGACACTGTGGTGCTAGTTACTGTGGGGAGCACAGGAGGTGACATGTATGCCTGTCGCCCTCAGGGAGCCAGGTGCGCAGGTGGGCGTTTCCAGTGGATGGGGCTGCACAGCGTTTGTCAGGCCAGAGAGAGCGAGAGCCCTCTGCCTCTCCCTTCAGGCTGCTCCCAGCTCAGGCAGCACCGTCCCATGCACTGACATGCGTGTGAGCGTTGATGAAAGTGTCTTGTTCTCCGTTTTCTTTGTATGGAAGTATCTGACCACATGAATTCAGTGGCTTGGCGTTTTTCCTGAACACTCGCCAGTCTTCCATGTTGGTATTTGCAGAGCGATGCCAATCTGGTATTTTTATTGGTCTCATGTGTTGGGCTTTTAAAATACATACGCTATGATTAAGCTTAGAACGTTGTTTCTCACGCATGCCGTGAGCCATGGTCAAGGTCTGCGTCGCTCCCACTACAGCCCTCAGTGTGCCCTGGGCCCCCGGCCTCTGTTTCCACGGCACGCGGCCTCGGAGCCGGCGGCCAGGGATCCGTTTCCTCCGGGCACGCCTCGCTCACCCTCTGTGTCTCTGCTCTGCAGGCCAAGAACAAGGAGACGGGTGCCCTGGCCGCCGCCAAAGTCATCGAGACCAAGAGCGAGGAGGAGCTGGAGGACTACATTGTGGAGATTGAGATCCTGGCCACCTGTGACCACCCCTACATCGTGAAGCTCCTGGGGGCCTACTACTACGACGGCATGCTGTGGGTAAGCCGCCGCCGCCCCTCGCCCCGTTGTCCGATCCTGAGGGCCTCAGCGTTTCTCAGCATCTGCCTGGAGGGCAAGGGCCAGATGAAGGAGAAAAAGAAGTAGGGGGGCCTGGATCCCTGCCCCCCATTTCTGCACAGCCTCCCCACTTTTCAGGGTGGCGACAGTGGCTCAGAGCCAGAAGAAACTATAACCCTGGCCAGTGTGCTCAGTGGTTAGAATGTTGCCCCCGTCCCTCCCCCCCCACCCCCGACTGAAGGGTCTTAGGTTTGATTCTTGGTCAAGGGCATGTACCTGGGGTTGCAGATTGATCCCTGGCCCCGGTCAGGGTATGTGCAGGAAGCACTGGTTGATATGGCTCTCTCACATCAATGTTTCTCTCTCTCTCTCTCTCTCTCTCCCCCCCCCTTTCCTTCTCTCTCTCTAAAATCAATTTTTAAAAACGAGTCAACTGTGATATATATATGATCATCAGAAAAAAAATGAGAGTATGTAGAAAAGCAAAAGAGAAGAAAAGGTTAATACCATCCACATTTTTATACTAGAGATAACCACCGATAATGCTTGGAATGTGTTTTGATTTTTTTTGTATATACACACTCCCATTTCCACAGTTTTGTTTTTTTTAAAAAGCAAATTTGTACCATACCTGTTACTTTTTTTTTTACCTTTTGCTTTTTATGTAAGCTGCATTAAGAAGACTTCCATGTCAGTAGAGAAGGGAAATTCCTGCATCGCCGTGTTGTGTTCTGTAGAACCCATCTTCTGACTGCTGTTCTCTGCTGATGGGTAGGCACGTCCTTGCGATTGTTTAGGTTGTAAACAACTCTGATGGACATCTCTGGGTTTTTGTGTTGTCGCCTGAGAACCTCTTTAGAAGGTTTTTAAAGATTTTAAGTGTCTGTTGCCAAGCCGGCCTCCCAGAGCCATGTTCGATAATAGACAGAGGTGTTTTCCCACCCACTGACCTGTCCATCCGTCCTGCGGTCCATCCATACAGGCTTGACGGGACTGCGGATCATGTACCCATTAAGGAAAACATCTTTTCTGTGTCTGTGCCCATTGCCGAGTGTGGCCGGGCACCAAGTTCACTGCGTTCTCAGGGCCAAAGATAACACAAGAACAGACAACGTTTATCGAGGGCGCACTGTGTGCGAGGCCCTGTGTGAGTCTTACTTGCGTTGTGTCATCTCTTGCTCGTGCTGTGGGGTTGTCCTCCGCATCTCACAGGAAAATGAGACACAAAGAGGCTCAGGGCCTCCGGCCCCCAAGGCCACGCTGCTGGGAAGGGGCAGAGCCGGAAACCCAGATGGAGAGAAAGCACATTTTGTAACGAGGCTGTGGCTGTCTGAGGTTGTCTGAGTAGATACAGCAGAATTTTCTGTCCCCAAGTCGTCACTTTAGGCGGGTGTTTTCTCATCCTGGGCTGCTGCTGTCGCCGCCCACCCGTTTCCTACCCTCCCGCCTTGTAGCCGCCCCACAGCCTACATTCTGCTGCTTTGTAAACCTTGAAAGGTGCCGTCTTCTCATTTTGGGGACGTGGGTTTTAGACATGAAATCGAGGAGGTGGCCTTAGAACAAAGGGTTTCAGGCAGAAAGGACAGCAGGGCAGTGGTGTGGAGGCGGGGAGGATGAGGTGTCTGGATGATGGGTGGGTTAGGGTGCGGGCCGTACGTGGTGGAAGGCGAGGGTAGTGGAGTGATTGGAGGCTGGGTTGTGCAGGGCCTTCTGTCTGTTCTCAAAGTGCAGCCGGACCAGCGGCCGTACCTGGGGCCTTGGTAGAGCTACCAAGTATCAGGCCCAGCCCAGCCAGCTGAGTCAGGCCCTCTGGGTGGGGCCCAGCTCCTGCGGTTCAAGGCGCCTTCTCAGTGACTCTGGTGCTCAAGTTTGAGAGCTACTGTTTCAGGGATGGGGACCCAGTGGCAGTTTTCCCAGGGGAGAGACGGGTACTGTGTGTTTTGGAAAGAAATCGCGTTGGAGGGAGCAAGAGTAAAAGCATTGAGACTGATGAGGAAGTGGTAAGAATGGACGCGGCCAGAAGCCCCGGGGTGTGGGACCGTCAGTGGGTCAGGGAAGGCCTCAGCAGAAGGGTCATTTGAACTGGATCTTGAAGGATGCATGGGAGTTCTCCCAAGGGAAGCGAAGGAAGAGAAGGCTAAGGAGAGGGACAGACTGTGGCCCAAGCGTCCGGGCCCCCTCCCCTCCCCCATGGCATCCAGGACAGACTTTCCCCTGGGTGGGCGGGGCTCACTCACCGCCCCAAGGATTAGCTCCTTTTCTTCCAGGATTTGTAATCTTAGCAGAATCCTTCCAGTGGTCTCTTGGGACCACTTCTGCTTTGGAATATCAAATGGTACAAGGGCTGTGGGGAGGGGGCGACTCCAAATTATTCTAGGCCAGTGTCACCCCATAGAAAGATAATGTGAGCCACAAATGCAGTTATACATTTTCTAATGGCCACCTTAAAAAGAGCAAAACTAAATAGATGAAATTAATTTAAATAACGTAATTTACTTAACCCAGTATACAAAAATATCATTGGCATGTAAAAATTATTAACGACATAATTTACATTTTTTAAATATTTTATTCTAAGTCTTCAAATCCAGTGTGTTTTTTTACACGAACAGCACATCTCAATGCAGGAGCTAAATTTCCATCAGAAATCTTTGTTTGTTTATTCATTCATCCATTCCTCACCCAAGGACATGCTTAGAGAGAGAAAGGGGGAGGGGAGAGAGAGAAACACCCAGTGAGAGAGAAACATCCATCGGTTGCCTCCCATTCATGCCCTGAGCAGGAATCAAACCTGCAACCCAGGCATGTGCCCTGCCCAGGAATCTAACTGGCAACCTTTTGGTGCACAAGATAACGTTCAACCAACTGAGTCACTCCGGCCAGGGAGAAATCTATATTTAGATGCCATAAAATTTACAGTGGTCATAAAATTGATCTATAATTAGATGCCATAAAATTTATAGTTGACAAAAGAGATTCATATCCCCGGTGGTTCCAACATTCTTAAATGTTTCCCAGTAACAGAATCTCGTGTCAGGTTTCAAATAAGTTAATTAAAAGTGAATAAGACGATCAATTTTCAGCACTGGCCCATTTCACGGGCTCAGCAGCCCCAGGTGGTTCGTGGCTGCTGTGTGGGCAGTGCGGGCAGTGCAGCTTGGGAGGCGCACCGTGGCCCGGACAGGGAGCGAGTGCCGGAACCCTGGGCTGACCTCGCCCACCTGCCCCAGCCCCCAGCCCCCAGCCGACTCCGGTCTCTGGGAAAGTCTGGCAAGGGCTGGTGCCTTGTGCTACCTGTATTGTGGGAGTGAGAGAGAGTGGCATGTATGGTACATGTTTCACAGTCCGCCCTCTGTGAACAGCCCTGGTTTATAGCACCTGCCAGTGTCTGAGATGTAGGTATCCCTGCCACGGTCAATTTCAGGGTACAGAGGCATGTCGCTCACAGAGTGGGAAGGGGCACCCTCCTTGATGGCCTGTTTCAGAGACAGTAGATGTAGGTCACTCCAGGAGTATAGGTGACAGGGGACTGCTGTAAATCATTAGGAAAGCAATGTGGGTTTGAGTATTTTATCATCTTTGTATTTAGTACTAGAGGCCCAGTGCATGAAATCCATGCACGGGTAGGGTCCCTAGGCCTGGCCTGTGATCAGGGCCGATCGGGGCCTTCCTTCCCCGGGTTGCTGGCTGCTGGCTGGGGCCTTCCTTCATTCTGCGCTGCCCCCTGGTGGTCAGCGCATGTCATAACGAGTGATCGAACTCCCAGTTTCCCCGGTCAGACTCCTGAGGGGACACTTTGCATATTAGCCTTTTATATATATAGATGATTTTTAAAACTAAACTTAAGTTGTAATAATGGCTGTATTTAACAACTGGCTTGCAGAAGTCCCTGAAAATGTCACAGTTGGCTCTCATAGGCTGGCAACCGAAGTCTCCGGGAGATCACGGAGCCAGACGGGGGGAGTGGGGCTGGTCCAGAGGCTGCTGCTGAGTGTCACACAGCCAGCCCCGGATTTGCAAGATGAGCCAGCTGGTTCCAGAGAGGGTCTGGGGTTTACCCAAGGTCACACAGCAAATTCGTCACAAGGCCAGAGGCACAGAGATCCTCAGTGACCGTGGAGGACAGACCTACTCGTGTCCACTGCCTGAAGGACACCCTCCACAGCTCGCGCTGTTAAGGAAAGAACGTCCAAACCTACAGGAAGTTTTTATTTATTTCTCGATTAATCCTCACCCAAGGATGTGTTTTTCATTGACTTTTAGAGAGAATAGGGGGGAGGGGGCGGGAAGAGAGAGACAGACAGAAACATTGATTAGTTGCCTCCCATACACGCCTGGATTGAACCTGAAACCTAGGTACGTGCCCTTGACCAGGAATTGAACCCAAGACCCTTCATGTGCGGGCTGATGCTCTACCACTGAGCCACACTGGCCAGTGCCCTACAGAACATTTTTAGAAGAATTTATCTGAGCCAGCCCAGGCTGAGGGCGCCGGAGACACCAGGCCTTTTGCTCAGTTTTACCTCTTGCCCCCCTGCTCCCTGATCTGTGCTCTCAAAGGGGACTCCGTGCTGAGGTTGGGGACTCTACACTGAGATTATCTAAAGCAGGGACGGGGGACCTTTTTTCTGCCAAGGGCCACTTGGATATTTATGACACCATTCGAGGGCCATACAAAATTATCAACTTAAACATTAGCCGGCTATAGTTGGTCAAACATTCATTAACTCATGCCTCATGCCTTGGCAGGGCCAGACCAAATGATTTTGTGGGCCCTATATGGCCCGAGGGCTGGATGTTCCCCACCCCTGGAAGCCGCAGGGAAAATGGTGGAAAATTCACAGAGTCCATTGCCAGAAAGAGCCATTTATGGCTCTGTTCATTTCTTAAGGTCCCAGTTTGGCTTCATACTGTATCTCGTGTGGGCAGTTTATTCCTCAATCTTGGCTAAACTCCTTGGGCTTAACCTATTGGCCTCACAAGTATTGGGCAGTTGCATCGCCCGTCTGCCCTCACTCGGATAGTCATCGGGTAAGTACTCTTATGTGGAGTGAACACGAAGAGCAAGGACCTCACCACCCACCTCCGTTCACACAGTCACAGAGAACCGTGCTAAGAATCAGCAGCAGCAGAAATACCAAGCGGTCATCCCAGCCTTCGCGGGTAGCCCTGTTAGTGCAGGTAGCCAGCTGTTCCTGCTTACCGCCAGAGGGCTCTGCTCCAAGAACAGAACTGTATGTAGACCGCCATCAAACATTCAGAATGCGTTTTGACATAACAAGTTTGACCATAATTATCTCTCTTATTAAGATCCAGTATTGAACTATTTTGAAAAGTGTAAGTTGAATATCTCTTAGATTAAGTTCTATTAATATTGTAAATGTCCTCAGATATTGGTTATTTATTGCCAGAAGCCAGTTCCAGCATGTCAGCAGGGCTGAATCATGCTGGAATTGGCTGCCGGCATCTCACCCTTTTTGATTTTATAAATTTAACAAGAATGTATGTTTTAGGATTTTTAAATTCAATGGAAAGAACAGAGTTCTGTTAGTCCGATTTCGAATTTTGAGATGGAAATAAAGAGAGGTTTCTGATTCAGCCCTGCTGATATGCTGGAACTGGCTTCCGGCAGTTAATGGGCAGAATAAGTAAAACACTGCAATTTCATAAAAAAAAAAAATTGCCCTGGCCAGTGTTGCTTAGTGGTTAGAGTGTTGGCCCCATGCACAAAAGGGTCCTGGGTTCAATTCCTGGTCAAGGGCATGTACCTGGGTTGCAGGCTCGATTCCTGGCTCTGGTTGGGAGGCAACCAATCCATGTGTCTCCCTCACATTGATGTTTTCTCTCTCCTATCTCCCCTTTCACTCTCTCTAAAAAAGTAAATAAATAAAAATCAGTAGAAAAAAAATATCCTCAGGTGAGGATTAACCAAAACAAAAAAAACCCCTGCACAGTCCCCACCGGGGATGTGCCCGCAACCAAGGTACATGCCCCTGACCGGGATCGAACCCGGGACCCTTCAGTCCGCAGGCCGACGCTCCATCCACTGAGCCAAACTTGTCTCGGCCTGAGCCAAAATTTTGAGGACATGCCCCAAAGCAAGAGATCAAGGGGTTGAGAAAAATGCTGGGGAGAATGGCAGTTTTACAGCTTTATTTTATACGTTAGAATCAAAGGAGAAAACATAAGGGAGGTGCATGAAATCCATTGGTCATGGATTAAGGAGGCAGGAGAACGCAAAGTGGGGACACCTCTAGGGCTGGACATAAAGTGAACTGGAGGAGCGCATTCTTTTTTAAAAAATATATTGATTTTTTTACAGAGAGGAAGGGAGAGGGATAGAGAGTTAGAAACATCGATCAGCTGCCTCCTGCACACCCCCTACTGGGGATGTGCCCACATCCAAGGCACATGCCCTTGACCGCAGTCAAACCTGGGACCCTTGAGTCCGCAGGCCGACGCTCTATCCACTGAGCCAAACCGGTCAGGGCAGGAGGAACGCTTACTTCTTGTGCATTGGTGGGTGCAGGATGGTTACTAATGAGCAGTTCTGCACCTAGAGATGGTGTGCGGGGAGCAGGTAACACTGAGGGGTTCTTTGGTCTCATGCCCTGTGCCTTCGAGGGGCCTAGACAAGAAAAGGCTCTGCCGTTTCCCAGGGTGTCATCCTAGACGCGTAAGAACAACGGACAGAGCGCACTGAAGGTGAGGGCTGACCTTTGCCAGGGGCCGTGACTAAGGCCTGGGACGTGACCGCCGCCGTGACCTGCCCTGCTAGGAATTTGTGGTCTGAGCGTGTGAGGCCTGCCGCGTAGCCTGCCGCGCTTGTGGGGTCTGCTCTGTTGTCCCTTTCGCTCCCGTGTTCTAGACCCGTTCCCTGGCACCCGGGCTGATGACAGCCTGCGTCCTCACCTTCCGGGCCTCTTCTCCAGCTCTTCTGGGCCACGTGTGGGACACCCCAGGGCTGGGCCCTCTAGTGCCTTCTTCCAGGCAGCCCTCCCTGCTGGCTTCTCTGCATGTCCCCAGGCTTCCTGTGAACATGCCACCCCCACAGGAAGGCAGATGGCAGCAGGGGGTGAGTGATGTGCACAGGGCAAAAGTCCCACCTTCAGGAAGTTTCTCTGCCCAGGAATCTCTTTGTTGGCTACCAAACAACAGCAAAGCAGTGGCTCCATGGAGTGCCCTCCCGCCCCCTTCCCCTACCCCCCATGAATGTACTGGTTTTGGTGCTAAGTAGCCACAGTCTTTATAATATGGTGCCCTTGGTAGGGCTGCCTCTCCCAAACCTCATTCATTCTGCTCCCTCTCTAATAGTTAATATACTTTCTTTTAAATAAAGAAATCATTTATTTATTCACTTTTAATTCTCACCTGAGTATATTTTTCCGTTAATTTTTAGAGAGAGTGGAAGAGAGAGGGAAAGACAGAGAGAAATATCGATGTGAGAGAAACATATCAATTGGTTGCCTCCTGCACGCGCCTGGACCGGGGCCTGGGCTGGGGAGGAGCATGCAACCAAGGTAGGTGCCCCTGACCAGAATCAAACCCAGGATCCTTAGGTCCGCAGGCTGATGCTCTGAGATTCACTGAGCCAAACCGGCCAGGGCAAGAAATGTTTTATTTAAAAGAAAACTATTTTTAATTAAAAGAAAACTTGAGTCTGACATCCCAAAATGGGAAACTAGGACCCACTTGCCTACAAAAACACCAGTCTGGTTAGTCCCAGCCCAACCCCTTTGCCTTTAGCCTGAGCACCGCGCTCGCCTCTGCCCACCAGATGCCAGTAGATGCCACCTCCCCGCTTGGTTGTGACAGCCACAGCCTCCAGGTGTTGCCAGGTGTCCCCCGGGGGCAGAACCGCAGGTCTCTCCCGCTAAGCCGTTGCTGTTGGGGGTGGGAGGGTGTCTCTCAGGCCAGGCTCACCCCTCCCCCCCTCCCGCCCCTCCATGCAGTAAACCTGAGAGCAGGGCGCAGACTGGTGATCTTGGCCAGATTGGGCCCATGGACACATTTCGTTGGGCGTGTGTGATGCTTTTATACTTTTGTCGCTAGCGTGTTGTCAGGAGATGTTGCACAGAATTCTGGCCTCTGGCTGTTCTTGAACAACCAGCCTACCTTTCTGCGTGGCCACAGTTGCCTGGCCTGAGCTGCAGCTGCCCGCCCGGCAGGATGGGCCCCCCAGTTAGCCTCAGACCTCACCACTCCCTAACGCACCGTGAGACTGAGGGCTGTTGCCATTGGCGTGTGGCACTGCTCTTCTTAAAGGAGAATTGCGAGGAAGTGTTTCCCACCCCACGTCTCTGTCAGAACTGAAGAAAGTAAAGATAATCAAGAGGACCGAGCTCCCGGAAGTGTGTGAGGGGACATTGTTTTCATCGGTACAGCCTGCTTAGCTGCCCAGACACTGTGGGCATGTGACGCCAGGCCACCTGGCCCAGGGAGGTGAGGGATCTGTGAGCTTCCTGTACACGTGTACCAAGCTGCGTGTGTGTGTGTGTGTGTGTGTGTGTGTGTGTGTGTGAGTGTGTCCCTGACGGAGTGACCGTGTGCCTTTCAGGGTGTGGCTTCTTATCTGAAAGTGAATGTTTAGCAAAGAGGAAGAGCAGGTCCCAGGGCCACAGCAAGGTGTGGGCGGGCGGGCCCGCTGGCCACATATGTCCATGTGACCACACATCACCCACCAGGGTTTCTGTGGCTGGTCCCCTCGGGCTCAGAAGCCAGCTGTTGGCCACCGACAGAGGTTGCATCTCTGCCCTGAAAAAGCCAGACTGCGAAGGGACTGGCAGTAGAAGGAGCTCGCAAGCATGCAGGAGGCAGCCGATATCAATGACTCTCTCTCATCATTGATGTTTCTATCTCTCCCTTTCCCTTCTTCTCTTTGAAATCAATAAAAAACATATTTAAAATAAATAAATTTAAAAAAAAGAAAATAGTCGGCAACACTGTGCATGGTGAAAGCCACAGTGTGCAGACGGGGCGCTGGGTGGGAGCAGGAGACCCGCGCTCTTCCCGGATCTGGGACTCACTGGCTGGGTGGCCCCGGCACAGTGACCCCGCCCAGTGCAGACAGTGTCCCCGGCTGGGAGTAGGCGGAGACCCGCAGATGTGACAGGCAGGCCGGGTGACCGGGGGTTTGCCTGGGACCCCGCTGTTGGAGTGGCCACACTGGGGTCTCTGTGTCACGTCAGGGGTGGCTCTGTGGTCCGGCCACATTCCCAAGCGTGTCCACGTGGGTTTAGTGAGCCACCTGACCCCGCCCCCAATGTCACCGCGCACACGTCCCCTCGGGCTCAGAAGCCAGCTGTTGGCCACCGACAGAGGTTGCATCTCTGCCCTGAAAAAGCCGGACTGCGAAGGGACTGGCAGTAGAAGGCAGCCCGCAAGCCCGGCCGGTGTGGCTCAGTGATGGAGCACCCACCTCTGAACCAGGAGGTCACGGTTTGATTCCCGGTCAGGACACGTGCTCAGGTTGCAGGCTTGATCCCTGGCGGGGGGTGTGCAGGAGGCAGCCCATCAATGATTCTCTCTCTCCCTTTCCCTTCTTCTCTTTGAAATCAATAAAAAACATATTTAAAATAAATAAATTTAAAAAAAGAAAACTTGTATTGAGCGCCTACTCAGCACTTTATGGCACAAGGTCATTTATACCCATAACAACCACATGAAGTAGATACTGTTGTTCTCAACCACGTGTTATAGATAAGGAAACTGAAACTCAGGGAATTTAGTATTCCCATGCCTGCCCAGCAGGAGCGGGGGACCCCGCTGTTGGAGTGGCCACACTGGGGTCTCTGTGTCACGTCAGGGGTGGCTCTGTGGTCCGGCCACATTCCCAAGCGTGTCCACGTGGGTTTAGTGAGCCACCTGACCCCGCCCCCAATGTCACCGCGCACACTCCTCCTGCTGTCACTCACATCCCATTTGCTCATCACCTAGGAGGCAGGCCCTACAGGTACACCCACTTGACAGGTGAGTAGACTGAGGCTGGGATCTCTGAACTTGTCTCAAAGCTGTTCCGTTAGTGCCAGGAGAATGGGAGCCAGGCCGTCTGACCCCAGTGTGCACCTCATTTACTCAGGCATATGGGTTCCTTGGAGGCCTGTGCCCTCAGGGAATGAGTCGAGCAGCGCTGGGGGCTGCCCTAGGGGTGCAAGAGGCACGAACACCCACCCGAGCCACCTTCCTGGCCCCGCTGCCACGCCCGTATCTCCACGTCGTCACCCCCTCCGTCTCTTCCCCATCAGATCCTGCTTGTCCCTCAAGGACCATGTCAGCTGCCACAAACCTTGAGCAGCCGAGGTTGAAAACGCCGTCTCCTCGCAGCGTGTCTGCATTTCCCGTGACCCCGCTCACTCCTTGCGGATCAGTCCATCTCCTGACCCCTCCCCGGGGTCCTGTCCCTCAGGCAGAGTGGCTAGCTCCAGCCTCAGCACAGCTGTCTCTAGGGAATGGGGGCGGGACAGACACGCTCAAGCCGATCAAAAATGTGCGGCCACAGAGCTGCCCGGGGGCCGGAAGTTCAGTTTGCATCTCCCTGGAATCTGGCCTCAACCCTGACCGTGGTGTCTGCTGGAAGGTGGTGCAGTGAGGACACCAGGGTGGTGGTGATTGCCAGGATGATGGCGGTGACTCTGCCTGTCTGCCTCGGGCTCCGTGTCCACTCTGGCTAGGGGTCCCCTCTGGCTAAGTATCCCCTCTGGCTAGATGTCCCCCTTGGGCTAGGGGTCCCCCCTGGCTAGGAGTCCCCTCGGGCTAGGGGTCCCCTCGGGCTGGGGGTCCTCCCTGGCTCGGTGTCCCCCTCAGGCTAGGGGTCCCCTCTGGCTAGGAGTCCCCTCGGGCTAGGCGTCCCCTCTGGCTCGGTATCCCCCCCCTGGCTAGGGGTCCCATCTGGTTAGGAGTGTCTGTTGTGTGTACACATGCTGTCCCCGAGACCCTCAGGGCAGGACTGTGTTGTTCCCAGGTCACAGATGAGGACATGGCGGCTCAGGGAGGTTAGGCATGTGCCCACAGTCACCCGGGGCAGCCTTTGGACATAAGGTCAGGGGATGCTGACCCAGGGCCAGTGCTCCTGCCCTCTGGGCTGGACAGTGTCGAGGAGGTAGGCAACGGAATCTGAGTCGCCTCAGGGCCACCCCAGAGATGCCCTGGGACTTGCCCATGTGGGGAGGCGGGAGGGGAATGCGGAACCAGGCCAGCGTTCCTGGGCGGCCTGTGGGTGTGGGCAGCCCTCAATGGCCACATTGTTGGGACTCCTCCTCCAGGGAAGGCTGCCGAGAAGCGAGAAGCGGAGGCGTTTGTGTGCTGACCGCTGTGTGTTTTGGGGTGACTCTGGGCTCCTTTCTGCAGGCCTCTGGAGCAGCCAGGAGCCTGTCTGTGCTGATGGGCGGGGGCAGCGCTCTCTGGGAGGGAGGCCTGGGCGATTGCAGCAGGTGCCCGGTTTCCCCCGGAAGAAGTGGCCCAGGGGGAAGGGCTCTGCTCCAGGCTGCACCCCTCAGTGTCCTCGTGCCTTGGAGTCAGGCTGACCTGGGTTTGTCACCTAGAAGCTGAGCGGCTTTGGGGGAGCCCTTTCCCACCAAACCTGAATTTGCCCCACAGCTGCTCACAGGGGTGCATAAGGGAGCGCTTAGAGAATGCTGAGCACGGGGCCAGGCCCGCATCAGGCTCACGATGGCAGTCGCGTCTCGTGGGGGATGGAGGGGCCAGGGCAGGCTTGCCGTGCCTGGCTGTCTTTGGAGAATCTGACCGTCAGCTCTGTTGGTCACCTTCTGGCTATTTGCCCTGATTTCTGAGCATCTTAAGGCTGCATTCACATCCATTCATTCATCCCCTGGTCCGTCACACACTTACTGGTCGTGTACTGGTCCCAGGCTCTGAGAGTGGGTGTGAATGGACTTTTGTAAATACAAACTGCCCAGTCAGTGATAAAGTGACTTCAGTCACCTTGAACCCTACGATGTCGTTGTTGCAGATGACTTTACAGCTGCTGAGAGCTTCCAGGTCGGAAACTGAGGCTCAAGCAGGAAAGGGGGTGTGACCGGCCCACAGAAGGACGGTGGCAGATCTGGGACCGTGTCCAGACCCCCTGGCTGCGCTGACTTAATTTAGTTCCAGGAGCGCTGCCCACGTGGATTACCGAGCACCTTCCTGTCCCCGGTGCCCCTGCGGCTTCGGGAAAGGCCGGGAGGGAGGGACCGGCGCCCAGAGCGCGTGCGGTAGCAGGATGTGGACGCCTCGCCGCCGGCTTGGCTGTGCCTCGGTTGTCTCTCGGGGGCCGTGGCTGTGGCATTGCTGACCCAGGTCTGCCGCTTGGCCCTGCGGCCGGTGGGTTTAAAGCTTCATGCCTGGACCCTGTGGGTGGCCCCGGGCGCTGTTATCTGGGCCGGGACCTCCGGCTCCCTTATCTCCGGGCGGGAAAGCTCACTCGGTGGGTGTGTGTGAGCTGATCAGGGGCCCGGCGAGGCTGAAGGAAGGAGGCGGAGGGGCCCTTGCCGTCACCCCCCGGGGGCTGTGGCGACCCCCGCACTCTGCTTCCTCCTGGAGGCACAGGGAAGGCATGATAGGGCCCCCGGGTCTCTTTCCTCAGGCAGAGGCCGAAGCCTAGACTTGGCACCCACAGGCCCAGGCCAGATCCCGGCTCTGCCGCGTAGCGTGTGTGTCACCTCTTGAGCCTCAGTTTCCCCGTCTGCAAAACAGGAATAAGGTGTCACCAAATCCTGACAGTAGTTTGTAACGTTTCTCAAGCAGTGACTGACTGTGTGCCGGGGGCTGTCCTAAGTGCCTGGAACACATTATCCTGGTTAATCCTCACAATAAACCCCACGGGGCACAGGCACTTTTGTAGGATTCCCACCTCAAATGGTGAGAGTGAGATGATCCATGCACAGCACGTGCCATGGGGCCTGGCCCAGGTGCACTTTCCATCCCGTTAATGTCACGGGCAGGGAAACGGAGGCTGACCCTGGTGAAGCGGCCTGGCCACCGCTTACCCTGTGAGAGGTGGCAGCTGCCGCGTGGGGCTCTGTGGGATTGAGGTGGACGCCAGCTGGACGCAGTACCCTTGTCAGCGTTCAGTCCTGCAGAGTTGATCTGGTAGAGGGGAGAGACGTGACATTCTGGGGCGCCCCGTCCTGGGGGGGTGTTGAGTTGGGTCCTCCTTTGCACAGCTCCAAAGGGGGATAGAGGGTCCTGTCCCAGCGCCCAGGGCAGAGAGCGAGCTTCCTGAATGGAGCTGTGTGCACAGTGCTCTAGTCCCCACGGCGACTGCAGTGCAGTCCAGGGAAGGTGCCTGGGGAACCCACGGATGAATGAATGAATGAATGAATGATCGGAGCGGGGATGTGGCCACCAGGATCATGTGGCCGGGCCCTGTCCCTCAGGCTGCACTGACAGCTGCTTAGTCTAAACGGACGGGGCTGGAGGCAAACACAGGTTTCAGTTTCCTTTGGCCCCCAGCCCGAGAGGAAAGTCGAGTGCAGGCTGCTGTCGTCCCCATCTGCACCCCACTCCCCCGTCGGGCACGTAGGAGCGTGTCTGTGGGCCGAGGTCTCCAGGGACACAGAGCTCCGAGAGCTGAGGAGGGTCCTGGTCTGAGAAGGGGCCCGGGGAAAGCCAGCGCCTCCCGTACTGGAATGCGCTTCCCGAATCCAAGCGCAGGCTGACCGCCTGGTTGTTTTTTCCAAGATGCTCGTTGAAAAGCGCCATCTGTTTCAGTCTACCCTGTTTCCTAATGTGAATCCCTAAAGCCTCTTTGCCGCTGCCCAGGGCTTCTCGAACCCCCGCTGGGGGAGGCTCAGTGGGGGATCGCGGCTCCTGCCCGGGCCCCTCGCTCTTGGTCAGATGGTCAGAGCCGGGAGAAGTGAGAGAAGCACCGATCAGGAAGTTGAGCTATTGAGAGACGACCGTCCGCCAGTTTGTCTCTGGGAGTCCTCTTCTGCCCGCCGCACTGTGCTGCGCTAGCGGGAGGAGGGCTGTGCCCGGGGCCAGGCCTCTTGCTCCTCTGTGAATGCCTGTCCAGCGGTGGTTCTCAAAGTGTGGTCCGGGGACCAGCAGCAGCACCCCCGGGTCATTAGTTAGAAACCCAGACTCGTGGGCTCCACCCCAGACCCCCCATAGCAGAAACTCTGGGGTGGGGCCTGTCTTTGTGTGTTTGTTTTAAATTTATTTAATATATTTGTTGATTTCAGAGAGGAAGGGAGAGGGAGAGAGAGAAAAAGAGAGAAAAATCAATGATGAGATGGAATCATTGATCGGCTGCCTCCTGCACGCCCCACATGCGGGGATCGAGCCTGCAATCCGGGCAGGTGCCCTGACTGGGAATCGAATCGTGACCTCCAGGTTCATAGGTCAACGCTCGACCACTGAGCCACGCGGGCCGTCCGTCGGTGGTTTAACAAGCCCCCCGGCTGGTTCTGATGCCTGCTCGGGCTTCAGGGCCCCCGTGCAGTGCTTTCAGGGGTCCCAGCAGAGATTCCTGGGAAATCGCCCTTCCCCCACGGGATGGCGTCCTTGGCCTCCTCCCGTTGCCCAGTTCAGCCTCAGTGCCTCTTGCCAAATGCGCGATTGGATACTTTCCGTGACAAGTAACAGAGAAGTGTCGACTCAGACCAACTTGAACAACAGGAGACATTCACTGGCTTGCATGTCCTAATTGAAAAGTCCGGAGGGAGGTCAGGTTTGAGGGGGAGTTGGAGCAGGGCTGTCACCCCTGATTTCCAGGGCCCTCCTCTTTGTATCAGCTGCCTTCACACTGGCTTCCCTCGCGGTGCCAGGTGGCTGCCTGCACCCATCAGGGCAATGCGCTTCCGAACTCACCAGCTCCGCCCTGGCTGGTTTGCTCAGTGGATAGAGCATCAGACTGAGGGGTCTCGGGTTCGATTCTGGTCAGGGCACATGCCTGAGTTGTGAGCTCGATCCCGAGTGGGGTGTGTGTGTGTGTGTGTGTGTATGTATGTGTGTGTGTGCGCGCGCAGGAGGCAGCAGATCAATGATTCTCTCTTAACATTGATGTTTCTATCTCTCTCCCTCTCTCTCTGAAATCGTCAATAAAAATATATATTAAAAAAACACACAACACCCCCCCCCAAAACAAACAAACAAACAACAACACCTCACCAGCTTTGTTGTGATCAGACCAGCCCTGAACCAGCCATCAGGGCCAAGGCAGAGAGTCCCCCTGATGGGGGGGTGAGGTGCGCCCCATCCCGCTCTCATGGCTGTCTCAGGAAGGGAAAGGTTTGCTGTTTGCCCCAAGTCCACCGTTCCCTGCTTTCCCAGCTTCCAGAGTTAACCCATCCGGGGGTGTCCCAGGGACCTGAGTGCAGCACCCCTTGTTAAAACCCTTTGGTGCCTCTCCCCAGACACACACACAGGGCTCTCAGGGTGCAGTTCATGCCTTGGGATGTTCCAGTTCCAGTCCACCTTTGCAGCCTGCTCTCTTCCCATCCTTCCAACCTCGTGGAACACTTCCCCCTCCCCTTTCCCTCTTCCCGCTTCCTCAGGCTTCCAGGCGGCCAGCCTCTGCATTTGCTGTGTTCTGCCTGGAATGTTGTTGTCTTTCTTCACCTGGTAAATTTGCCCTTCAGAAACCAGCCCGGATGTCTCCTCCTCTGGGAAGCCCTCCAGGGTAGCTCCAGGCCTGGTTACCACTTCAACCATAGGCTTCCGTGAAATGCATCACCACCGCTCATCTCTGTGTCTGCCTCTGCCTGTGGCCGTGGGGCAGGGACCTGTCTGATTTGTCCTAGGTCACCAGTCCCCAGGCTTGTCACACATTAGCAGCCCAGATAGTGTTTGTTGATTGAATACTACTTTTATGGCCCCTGGTAGGCCCTGAGTGATAGTTGTCCATGGGTTGGACTGATCACAAGTCTCCCTTCTCCAGGTCCAGAGAAAACCCCGAGCCACAGCTGCTTGCCGCCCTCTTGAGGGAGCATAAGGACCAGCGTCTGTGGGGTCGAGGAGTGGTCCTTGGTCCCGGGAGCCGTTTGAGTTGGGGCTTGCGGAGGGAGGGCTCGGAGGCCTGAGCTTGCACCCAGGAACCCTCGATCCCCTGGAGCCTCCTTTCATCCCAGGACACTGTGGGCACAGGCACCCCCGCCCTCAGATGAATACGTACATCTGCAACCTGGGGTTATGTTAGGCCAGTTCTTTCCAGTAAAAAAAAAAAAAGTTTATTTCTAATATAAAATTTTATTTTTTTAAAATATACTTTTTATTGATTTCAGAGAGGAAGGGAGAGGGAGAGAGAATCATTGATCGGCTGCCTCCTGCACGCCCCCTACTGAGGATGGAGCCCGCAACCCGGGCATGTGCCCTTGACTGGAATCGAACCCAGAACCCTCCAGTCCACAGGCTGACACTCCATCCACTGAGCCAAGCTGGCCAGGGCTCTAATATAGAGTTTTATGTTCATTGACTAAAATGTGGAGAGTACAAGTACAGACCCCTTACAGTCCTCCCCTGGATATTGATGTAGATGCTTTCTCTTTTCTAAGCATGCATATTTAGTAACTTCCTAAGGCATGAAGATGATTATTTTATTTATTATTACTTGTTGCGGTTATTGTTTTGCTAATCAAATCCCCTGCATTTCTGAGAGTTCCTTGCAGCCCTAGCCCTGAGGAGCTGAGCGGTAGGTGTTGAGACCCATGTGATGGGCCCTGGCCAGTGGCTCAGTTGGTTGAGCATCGTCCTGTGCATTGAAGGGGCTGCTGGTCAGTTTTTTTTTTTTTTTGCATCACTACAAAAGGCATGAAGCCTCGAAGCATTTAAAACTAACGGGAGGAAAGAAAAATACTTTCAAAAAAAGAAGAAAAAGCCATAACCGGTTTGGCTCAGTGGATAGAGCGTCGGCCTGTGGACTGAAGGGTCCCAGGTTCGATTCCGGTCAGGGGCATGTGCCCTGGTTGTGGGCACATCTCCAGTGGGGAGTGTGCAGGAGGCGGCTGGTTGGTGTTTCTCTCTCATCGATGTTTCTGGCTCTCTATCCCTCTCCCTTCCTCTCTGTGAAAAATCAATAAAATATATTTTAAAAAAAAAGAAGAAGGGAAAGCTAACCACTTTACTGGGCAATGTTTACGAAAAGGTTGCCGGAGCCTCGCTCTGACCCACGCCCTGGTTGCTGGCGGGGACTGCTGTGTCAGAGAGAGCTTCCAGCTTCGTACGTGCGGGTGAGGGGCAGTGATTTCCTAAAAGCACGGTGTCGCGGTCCACACACAAATTGTGAAATAGCGTGGGTTCAGTCCGGGCGGACAGCCAAGGGTTGGTGCCTTTATTTATGGGCATAAAACCGAAGCTAAGCTCAGAGCGTCCCAGCAGCCAAGGCGCAAAAGTAAGAGAAGAAAAGGGAAGCAGCAGGGGTCACGGAGCGCAGGGGCTGCAGAAGAGGAAGCGACCCAGGCTGGTGGGAAGCTCTGCTTTCCTGGCGCGAACCCGGGAGGAGGTCGTGGGCTGGGGTGAGGGTGGGTTGTGGGCTGGGGTGAGGGCGGGGTGTGGACTGGGGTGAGGGCGTGGTGTGTGGGAACTTCCCCTGACCAGGCGGGAACCGCTGGGTTTGGCCACTGCTCCCACGGACTCTTGGTAATAACGGGGTGTGTTGATAAGCTAGTTCTCGGAGAGCGTATTTTTGTAGGAAGCTGAGGAACATTGTCTAAGTGTGACTTTGTTTGCTAGAGGTTTAACAAAGTACATGCTAGTTGGTGTGTTGTTCACTTGACTGTCTTGATGCTGTTGGAGGTAGAGGTGGTGAGGACGTTTGCTTGGGGAGAGGCTGTGGCTGACCCGGCCAGGGGCACATTGCCAGTTCAGTGGCACTGCCAGGACGGGGGCCGTCTGCCGCCCTTTCCTTTTGGGCTGTGCCCAGTTAGGCTCGGGAGCTGTCGGCCCTTCTGACCGCCCCTGGGGCCGTGTGTCTGCCTCTGGGTTGGAGGGACTTCCCAGCCAGCAGGGGCCAGGAGCCGAAGGAGGGGAGAGATTCTGGGAGCATCTTGTAGTTTGTGTCACTGTCCACCCTTCCCACCCACCTGAATCTGCACTTCAAGCAGAAAGAGAAAGCATGTTTGCACATAGGAGCCCACAGGGGGTGGGAGTGAAGATGGGAGGAGACCAGAGGGAGAGCCTGTGTGGGTACTCAGGGCACTTTTTACTCTAATTGCCCTTTTCCATTCCCTGCACTGGGCTGGGAGCCTCTGAGGGCCTGGGTCTTGTGGTTCTCCTAAGGCCTGCTGGTGTGTGTTGAATGAATGCGTGAATGAAGGAATGAATGAGTGATTGAATCAATGAATGATTGAATGAGTGAGTGAATTAATGAATGAGTGAGTGAATGTGAGTGATTGAGTGAATTGATGAATGAGTGAATGAGTGAATTGATGAATGAATGAGTGATTGAATGAATGAGTGATTGAATGAGTGAGTGAGTTATTGAGTGAGTGAAGGAATGAGTGACTGGTTGAATGAGTGAGTGATGAATGAATGAATGAGTACATGAATGAGTAAATGAGTGAGTGAGTTATTGAGTGAGTGAGTGAGTGAGTGAGGAGTGAAGGAATGCTTGCCTGAGTGACCTGAGCGTTAGAAAACCTGCTTTCCAGTCTGGGACCTGCCACTGACAACCTGTGTCCTTGGTCATCACATCACATCCCCTTTCTGGGCCTTGGTTTCTCCCTGAGCCGCCCCTCCAGGCCCGAGGCAGCCGGAGCCCCAGGCTCTGGGAGATGAAGAGGCCGAGAGACAGGTGCTGGGACTCGGGGGACGTGGACAGCTTGCAAGTGGGCTGAGGTGTCCTCTGATACCTGCTGTCACGCCCAGAAATGGGGCAGCTGGGCGGCGGGGAAGCGTGAGCCCCACAGGCTGAGGGGGAAGGGAGGGTGTGGGCTCGGCTGGACCTGGGGTGCCCATGGCAACCTGGCTTTTCTTTTTCTGACAGATGAGGTGCCCCAGCAGCTGCTCTGGGTGTTGGAGCCTCCTGTGAGGGTGTGGGGTGGGGGTGGGGGTGGTACAGACGGCACAGTCCCTGGGGCAGGAGGAGGAGCGGTGGGAGCTGGGATCCCCCATCTCGTCAGCTGCGCCCTGCTCATCCTTGCCTTGCTGTGTTCTCTGCAGATCATGATCGAGTTCTGTCCGGGGGGAGCTGTGGATGCCATCATGCTGGGTGAGTGTGCCTTGGTCCAGGGTGTGGGGGTCGGCTCTGTCTAGGGCAGGCATCCTTCACGCCCACCCCGGTGATTCCCCGGACCTGTGAGCACCGCCCGCTCTGTCCCCTTTCGGGGGCAGGGGTTAGGGTCATGGAGAGAAGTAGCACTCTGGTGGGAAGACCAACCCATTCTGCTCACTCGCCCCCTTGAGCCTTCTCGGCCATGAGACGGATGTGACGACGCCTTGGCCCAACCCCACAGCACTCTTAGGAGGTGACGAGGAGACACCTGAGGGAAGTTCTTTGAAAAGTGGGGCTCCCCACCCCCCATTTTGTAAAAGCTGAATGGGGATGTTGTCTTTTTTAAAAAATTAAAAGAATATTTTTTTACATGAGGATATGCTTTTTATTGATTTAGAGAGTGGAAAGGGGGAGAGAAAGGGAGGGAATGGGAGAGAAACATTAGTGTGTGAGAGAAATATTGATGAGTTGCCTTCCATATGCTCTCCATACCTGTCCCAACCGACCAGGGATCAAACCTGCAATCCAGGAATCTATGTGCCCTGCCTGGGAATCGAACCCTCCACCTTTCAGTGTATGGGATGACGCTCCAACCCAGCCACACCGGCCAGGGCGGTTGTCAAGTCTCTCTCTCTCTGTCTTTTTATAATTCTCACTTAAGACTATTTTTCCATTCATTTTTAGAGAGAATGGAAGGGAAGGAGGGAGAAGGGAGAGAGAGAGAGAGAAACATCAGTGTGAAAGAGACACATTTATTGGTTGGCCTCCTACACTCGCCCAGATTGGGGCCAAGGATTGAACCTATAAACCCAGGGATGTGACCTTGACCAGGAGTGGAACCCATGAGCCCTCAGTGCGTGGGCCAACACTCTAACCACTGAGCAACACCAGCCAGGGCTGTTGTCAAGTCTTGATGTCCCCAGCAAGCTTGGGCAATAACAAAAAAATACAGTAGTAATCACCGCTCTTTTGTCACCTTGAGCAAGTGACCTGACCTTGGAGCCTCAGTTTCCTCATCTGTAGAATGGGGAGATAATTGTGCCCACGCCATAAGGCTACTGTGAGGAGGGCACAGGTAACAAGGGAGGTGCTTAGAGGTGAGCCTGGCACACGGTCACTGCTCGGCGGTGTTGACGGTGTTGGATTTCGTGCACCAGCCGTGGGCCTGACCTTGAGGTGCCCGCAGCGAGCGCTTGCTGAATTGACAGTAGATCTCTCTGTTCCAGAGCTGGACCGAGGCCTCACCGAGCCCCAGATTCAGGTCGTTTGCCGCCAGATGCTAGAAGCCCTCCACTTCCTGCACGGCAAGAAGATCATCCACCGGGACCTGAAGGCCGGCAACGTGCTGATGACCCTGGAGGGCGACATCCGGCTGGGTAAGGGCGGCTGCCGGCGGGTGGGGGGCCCAGCCCCATGGCTTCGGCCTGAGGGTGTCGGCCTGGCCTCTGCGGGCAGGAGGGGCGAGAGTAGGAGCCTCGCTGCCAGGCCACCAGGACGTGAGAGCCCTCCCCACCTGCTCTGGACCCCTGGGCCCCTGCGGTTCCCGTGGGCTCTCGGTTGATGGTGATTTTGTCCCCCGGGGACGCCTGTGGTTGTCACAACCAGGGGAGGGACACTGGCACCTGGTGTGTGGAGGTGGGGACACTCAGCATCCAGAGCACACAGGACGGCCCTCGGCCCCTCCAGACAAAGAGCGGCCCTGCCCCAAGGCCAGGGGGCGGGGGGCAGGGAGTGCTGGTCTCGCCCTTTGCTCGCCCTTCTCGTCCCCCCAACCCCGCATCAAGGTATGTCCACCTGTCCCAGGCCTCCCTGCTTCCGGTCTTATTTTTGTTGGTCAGTTCATTCTGTTCATTAGATTCCACAAATAAGTGAGATCATGTGATATTTATCTTTCTCAGATTGGCTTATTTCACTTGTCATAATATTAAATTACATAAATAATGCAAATATAAATAATTTAAATACTGTAAATAAACACATCTGAGCCGTGGGTAGTAAACTCCTAACTGTTTTATCTCCACCAGATTATGGAGACTTTATAATCAGTTAAAAGTTTGAGTTTTTTATAAGCAGTACTAGAGGCCCAGTGCATGAATTCTTGCATGGTTGGGGTCTGGCTGGCCCACCCCTGTTGGGGCTGATCGGGGCCAGGCTGACCAGGGGGAGGGACCATGGGAGGTTGGCCGGCTGGTCCCACTCCTGATTGGGCCTCTTGGCCGGCTGTAGTGCGTGACATAGGGACCAGTCATTCTGGTTGTTCTGGTCTCTTGGCTTTTGTATATATAGATTGCCTTGTTAATCAGGGGGAAAATGTCTGTATAAGTGAGTATAGAGATAGAGTTTGGAATGGGTGGACCCACAGAGAAGGAAGATCTGGTTACAAGTTACTTAGTCCCTAACTTCAGTTTTCTCATCTGTAAATTGGGTATAATAGTTTTCCCTGACCACAGGGTCCTAGATAAGATTGATATGCATAGGAATTGATATGCAGTTGTATGCAAATGACACACCATGTCAGATATAAATGAGAGGCATGAATCTCTTTGCATGGTGCTACACACCAGTAAGGTCTCAATAAATAGGCTGCGCCTAGGGATTGGGCCTGCCCTCTGCCACCCGGGAGCAGGCCTAAGCCTGCAGGTCATTATCTCCTGAGGGGTCCCAGACTGTGAGAGGGCACCGGAATCGAACCTGGGATCCTTCAGTCTGTAGGCCGACGCTCTATCCACTAAGCCAAACCAGTTAGGGCAGATAAATATGTATTTGTTTAAAAGTTGGGATTGTAGTGCATATATAGTTTTCCAGTCTGATTTTTTTTCTAATTGAATGATATCAGGACGTTTTCTCCTACACCTTAAATATTTCTCAGAAACATGGTTAATGTTTTCCTTGCCTTTGGCCACGTGCGTAAACCGTGATTTACCTACGGAGCCCCTCAAGTTGGATTTGTAGGTTTCTCCTCCCCTGGTCTCCTCTAACAGAGGCGGCGAGGAACACGTCTGCTCGGGTCTGAGTCTCTGTGCGAACACCGTTAGGAGCTCTCAGAGCGAATGTGGGCTTTGGGCGGCGTTTCAGGCTTTCGTTAAAACCTGGGTCGGGTGCCCTGCACACTGGTGGTTCCCATCCCCTCCCCCTCCACCACCTCTCCCAGATGGAGAAGTTCTTTCACCACATCCTGGCCCGCTCCCACTGGGTTTTAAAAAAAGAAAAAACAAAAGTAAAGACCCCAAAACTCCAAAATCTTTGCCATATGCCTGTCAGCTTTTGAAACCATAAAAGCCGTGTGTACTCTTCATTAAAGAGCCCGGCCGGTGTGGCTCAGTGGTTGAGAACTCGTGAAACAGGAGGTCCCTGGTCAAGTCCTGGTCAGGACACATGCCCGGTTGCAGGCGCGATCCCCAATAGGGGGCGTGCAGGAGGCAGCCGATCAATGATGTTTCTCTCTCATCAATGTTTCTATTTATCCCTCTCCCTTCCTCTTTCTCTAAAAGTCAATAAAAACACATTAAAAAGAAAAAAGTATAAAAAAAGAATAAAAATTCATGAAGTAAAAATGTAAGGCCTGTCAGTGCCCTGCCCGCACCCACTCACTCCCGGGGAGGGAGTCACTAGTGAGTGTTTGGTGCAGCTGCCAGACCCGTTTCCGGGTGTGTGGGCCCTGGGCACATACAACACGCGTGTGCTGTTCCTGAGGGTCCTTCCGAAGCGTGCTGTCCACTGTGATGTGCCCTGGCCAGGCAGCAGCTTGTTAAGGAGACGCGCCCCGTTAGTATGTGCGGTCCCGGCCTCGTTCTTGTTCAGGGCTGCGTGCTACTCCCCGGCCTGGGGAGCCACAGTTTATCTTACTGCTCCCCGGCTGGGTTCCAGCAGTGACGGGCTTTTCTTTCGGGTTCTCACTCTCTTGAATATCGCTTCATCTTATAAATCTGGTTGTGAGGATCTGTTTCTAGAAGTAGAATTGCCGTCGAACATGCTTCTTAAGCCCCGCGTGGCCATGGTTTCCCGAAGGTTCGCGAGGAAAGGCGTTCTAGCCCCGTCTGGGTTCCCTAACCCTGGCTGCAGCCGGGCCAGCTGCGGGCCCGGGTGCTGTGGACAGAGCAGGAGTGACCGGCCTCTTTTTTAAAATATATTTTTATGGATTTCAGGGAGGAAGGGAAAGGGAGAGAGAGAAACATCAGTGATGAGAGAGAATCGTGGATCGCAGGGAATCGAACCATGATCTCCTGGTTCATAGGTCGACGCTCAGTGTCTGAGTCATGCTGGCCGGCGGCCGGGCTGGTCTGTTCCTATGGAAACGTCAGTTGATGAAGCGAGTCCCTACCTGCCCGCTGCCCTGTCTCTGATGCTTGTTTCCAAATGGGAGGAGGAGTCGGTTTTCATCAGAAGAGAAACCCCTTAAATTGTCGGAGGGCAGCCACCCACCCATCAGAGAGCAAATTGCATTCAGGGCGCAGATGGCTGGGGCCACCCTGGCTGCGGGAGGGGCCGTCTTGTGGGACCGAAGGGGAAGGAGCAGCTACCCAGGAGCCAGTGGCACTCCTCGCGGGCTCTGGGGACCAAGTGGGTGTCACCGCGAAAGCTGGTGGTTTCTGCTGTCCTGTCCCTTCTTTGGAAGGACCGGCAGGGCGGGGGGCAGGGGGGTGAGTGGGTGGTGGGGGGAGTGGCAGCTCCCTCAGGGGACCTCAGTGGGTCTGCGAGAAAGATTCCCCGGGATGACGGGATGACGTGCCCTCCGCTGCGGTGTTTGCAGGGGAGCTGGGCCCGGGGGCACCCAGCGGGAAGGTCAGCCTCTGCCCATTCCTACCCAGGAGCCCAGAGGGGCGGTGACTCACCGGGGCCACGGGGCGGGGCGGGGAGCAGCAGCGCTGGGTCCTCACCCGGGTTGGTACCTCCCTCTCAGGCCAGACTGTCCCTGCCAGGGTCAAGGGTTGTCATCAGCTGAGCCACTGCTGTCTGAGCAGCTGGGGTCAGAGACCAGCTCTCCTAACCTCAGCCTTGCCCCAGCCCCCAAACATTTAATCCTCCTGACAACCCGACAACGTAGTTCCACGGTGCCGTGTCACCATCCCCGTCACAGGCCAGGAAACTGAGGGTCAGGCTTGGAAACTGCCCCGCTCCCTGCCTGCTCCCCATTATCTGCTGCCCGTGAAACACAAGAGCCCAGACTGGAGCCCCGCTTCCTGGTGCTCAGGCCCACTAGGCGCTGGGCTCCCCCCAGGTTTGCAGTCGTGGGGACTGAATTCAGCGCTGTCACCTGCTGGGGTTCGGGGCGGCTCATTCTGAGACTCAGGCCGAGGCCCCAGGAGTGGCTGCCGTTGTAACAACTTAGCAGTTTCTTGCGACAAAGCTAAGCTGACCATTGCCTACTCTCTCAGGGTGTTGCCTCCTGAGTTTATTTTTTAATCAAGATGAAACTTAGTCCCAAAGTCCAGGGCGCTGGGGAGATTCCTTGGCGGCACTGGATTCTCCTCCGTGCACTGGTGGCGCTGGGTGTGGGGCTTAAAGAGACGCGGTTTGCCCTGCTGGTAGCTCAGCTGGTTAGAGCATCTGCCCAGTGCACCAAGGTTTCAGGTTCCATCCCTGGTCAGGGCACAAACAAGAATCAACCAGTGACTGCATAATCAATGTTCCTCTCTCTCTCTCTCTCTCTCTAAATCAATAAAAAACAAAACAAAAAGATAAGTTATATTCATTTTTTGTTAGTCCTGAAAGTCATACATGCTCACCATAGCAACTGTGAGGAATTCAGAAAGACCGAAGGAACCTGTCTGGTCGCACCGCCCACAGACAACCATGCACACAGTTTGGTTATGGCCTCCACGTCAGGTCAATGTCATTCCTGCCCTTTTTTGGGAGATGGGCATAATTTTGACCATACAATGTAGTCACCTGTGCATCTCCCCTTTCCCACCTAGCTTGTAAGTATATACATAAAATATCTTTACATTGTTAAGTATTAAAGTATTTACGTAGTAAATGTTAATATTAAATACATAGTAAATGTTTAATATTGATATGTATTAATATGCATAATTTAGTATTAAAATATGGAATAAAATACTTATATACTAATTTTAAAGACTATAAAACATTCCGTCATATGGGGTTTATAATACTTTTTTTAAAAATACATTTTATTGATTTTTTACAGAAAGGAAGGGAGAGGGATACAGAGTTAGACACATCGATAAGAGAGAAATATCAATCAGCTGCCTCCTGCACGCACCCCAGTGGGGATGTGCCCGCAACCAAGGTACATGCTACTGACCAGAATCAAACCCGGCACCCTTCAGTCGGCAGGCCGACACTCTATCCAATGAGCCAAACCAGTTAGGACCTCA